>NC_060078.1:85515000-85847500 GCF_922984935.1 Meles meles
CCAGGCACCCTGGTTCATGGATCTTTAGAGCTGTTGTTATGGGTTGAATTGTGACCCTCCCAAAGAGGCTGAAGTCCTAAACCCCAGTACCTGTGAATGGGCTCTTATTTGGAAATAAGGTCTTTGCAGATGTTGGAGTTAAAACGAGCTCATCATGGTGGGCCCTAACCCAGTCTCCCTGCTACAAAAGGGAAATTTGGTCACGGGGACCAACGTACGTAGAGGGAAGATGATGAGAAGGTAGCCATCTAGAAGCCAAGGAACGTCCGAGGCCACCAGGAGCAGGAGGGGGCCCTGGAGCAGACGGCCCTCACAGCCGCAGAAGGAGCCAGCCCTGCCGACACCCTCCCGCTGACCTCCAGTGTGTTCTCCGCGGACGCCCCCAGTCTGGGCTGCTTGCTCTGGCAGCTGAGCCGATTCGTGCTAACGGGTGAAGGGTGTATTGTGGTCAAGCCAGGTGGTCAGGCCAGGTGGAGGGCAGTGGCCCGAGCGGGGGCGGGGCGGGGGACAGAAGGAGCAGGGTCAGGGTAACCCCGGGCTCCATCCATGGTAGCTCCCCACTGAGAGGGCCGCGGAGCAGAGAGCTGCCGGGGGCTGGCTGCACGGGTCTGGAGACAGGCCTGGGACATGGTGGGCCTGGAGGCGCCCTGCAGGGGCTGGCCTTGGGGGTCGTACAGAGTGTGGGGAGCAGGTCTGGACACACTGAGCAGCACCCTCGAGAGAGGGGCAGGGAGCCCCACGGAGGCCTTGGGAGGGAGAGCTGGGCGGGGGAGGAGCGCGCTGTGCTGAGAAGAGCGAGGGGTCGGGTGCCGCGGGTCTAAGAGAAAAGCGTCCCAGTGTCCACCGGCCGCGCCCTCGGGAGGCTGCGTGAGCGGTCAAGTGAGGAGCTGGGACCCAGAGTAGCCTGTGGGCTCACCACCGTTCCCGCAAGCCAGACGCATGGGACAGGAGGCCCAGAGCCCGCAGGGTCCAGGCAGCCGGCCGCGCTCTGTCCTGGTCTGTCTGGTCCCATTGGGATGGGACCTGGGGCCTGAGCCAGGCCTCCTGCTGGACCCGCTCGGACTGGACTCGGCTTATACATGCCAGTTCGTACGTGTAGGATGCAACGTGTCCCTCGGGCTTGGACAGGGGCTGGGCCTGCCACAGAAACGCCCAGAGTCTGGGAGATGCCCTGGTGTTGCCATCCAGAAGGTAAACGTGGATGCTGTTGTCCTTTCCTGGGCAATGGGAGGCAGCGGCAGGCCAGCCCCGTCGCCCGGTTGCCGTGTGCCTCCCTGGGTCCCGCGCGTCCTCTGCCCTTAACACCCCACGAGCACAGCTCGTGCAGAGTGTGACGGCCGCGGCGGGCTGGCTCGGATGGGCACTGACCACGCTGCGCTCCGATCTCATTTCTCCGCTACGCGTCAGTCTGGCCTGCGGCGCCCGCGTGGGGCTCGTCACAGGCAGAGAAAATTAGCCGCCTCGGCGGCTGGAGAGCAAAACCCAGGCGCGGAGATAACGGTGCCCCCAAGCCAGGGGCCCGGAGAAGGCCAAGGGCTGGAGGAGCCTTCTTCAGCTACAGCTTAAAGGGGAAGTGGGGATTGAGGCAGACAAGAGTGCGGAAGGGAGTTGGTTCCTGGTGCCGCAGGCTGCTGGCTTCGGGGAGAGCAAAGCCTCCTGCAGGGGACCCCAGACAGGGTCCTTTGCATCTCCCCTCAGTCGCTTGTGCTCCCTGCTGCTCGGCGGCTGTCAGGGCTGGAGCAGCGTGGTCGGCAGCCCCTTGCCCGGCTCTGGGCAGCCCCTCTGCCTGGGAGCACTGGGGGCACTTGGGCCTGCCCACCATCAGTCCGAGGCCCTGTGGGTTTTCTGTTTCGAGGATTGGCCTCCCCCCTCTTCCCAGGTTGCAGAGCTCTGCTTTGGGAAGTGGCCCCATGAGTAACACACAACACTCCTTTGCACACTGTTCTCCAGTATGACAACAGAATTTTTAAAGATTTTATTTATTTATTTGACAGAGAGAGATCACAAGTAGCAGAGAAGCAGCCAGAGAGAGAGGAGGGAAGCAGGCTCCCTGCTGAGCAGAGAGCCCAATGTGGGACTCGATCCCAGGACCCTGAGATCATGACCTGAGCCGAAGGCAGCGGCTTAACCCACTGAGCTACCCAGGCGCCCGACAACAGAATTTAAACATGTGTTTAAGATGAGTATTTTTATCTGAAAAGTAAAGGTATTTTCCTGGGAAACAAATTTCAATATGGCAGTAGAAAAAAGTATTTCAAAAGCATTTTAGAAATGCTGTTTTTTTTTTTTTTTTTTTCAACTGCAGATGAGTTTATAATGAAAACTTTTTGGAATGGATATAGCCTAGATGTTTCTGTGTTACTCAGAAGGGAGCAGAATTAGGGGGAAATGATTACTGATTTGGGGCTCCTATGACCACATTATTATTTTAATTAAATGATTAATGGCATGAACTTTAAAAATTGATCTGTTGATGGCTTACCTTCTTTTGGATTCTGCAGATATCTGTACAGTCAAGAGGTTGACAGAAACTCTGGAAACTTAGATTTTCGTGTTCCAGTGGACATCGTGCATGGCCATGCCAGGATTTGGGAGAAACCATTTCCTTCTGTGAAGAGTCTAATTTCCCACTGATGGAGGGCCCTTAGCCCTGTATTTGTTATCAATTAATATTAACAAAAGTTGGTAATTAATGTGTGGCTTGGCATACAGGGGAACGTGTGCGACTTAGACCGACAGAGTATTTAACAATCTGTCAAGTCAGGGTCATGGACAGCTGTGTGCTCTGGGGAACCAGGAGACAGCGAGGGCTCCCTGCCAGCCCTGAGCACTGCGTTCTGGTTCTGGCTTGTTTCCCGCTGTTGCCCACGTCCATCGGGGAGCACAGGGGACAGCCCGGCAGCTGCCAGCCCGCGCCTCCTGCCAGGAGCGGACACGTTTCCTGGTCTGCGTCTTTCAGAAGGCTTTCAGCTCGTCCAGGTGGGTGGCGGGGCCGCAGGGGCAGCGAGGTGGGTGGTCCCCACGAGGTCCTCGCTCATGCTATACCCTACACCCTGGCCACTGCCCCTTCTGAAAGCCCGCAGTCCCCTCACGGCAGGGGTGAGGCTCCACGATGAGAGCAGCACACTTCTGGCCCTCAGGCTAACTCCAGGAACTCGGAGGCACAGCGGACTCTGGGTTGATAGAACTAATTAGGTTTAATTAACAAATTTCAGGAATAGCTATTGGAAAACCCCATGGGCTTGAGAGGAACGCATGGAAATTTGCCAGGTGGAGTCCCCTCCTCTGGGCGGGTCTGTCACATATAGATTATTAATGTCCTCTCTCACTTCGATAATAGAATCTTGTCTCCTTGGCTGTGTTGGCCTTTGATCATGGGAACGAAGCTTTGATCCTGTATTTCACTTATCGTTAAAATGTGTCCTTGGACCATTAATGCCAGAAGGTAGATACCATCAAAGACCCCTGCTTTTAGGCAGGTTCCCCGAAGAAAGCTGAAGGTGAGTTGTGCCCTGAGGGGGGTGGGGATCTGGTTGCCCCCTGGAGGCTGGGAGCTGCCGTGAGGATGTGGGGTGGAGGCGGGGGGCACCTGTCTCCCGCTGGGCCTTCCCGCTTACAGCTGATTCCCGGCAGCTCTCCAGCACCTGCGGGGTTTCATGGTCCCACTCCACACTGGCTCCCTGAGGTCCACACAGACTCCACAAGGTAGAGAGAAAGGTCCCACAAGATGGCCCCACCCTGAATGCCAGGCCTCATGGGGCGCCCCAGGCCATCCCCACATTTGCTGACTCGGTCATGAATTCAAGGCCTCGGGTAACACCCCTCTGCCCCCATAATCCGTTCGCATGCCTCCTAGAACTCGGGGCGGAGCTGTGCTTGTGACGATCATTCATTGTAATGGTCAGCCATGGGGAGTGCTTAGGTGAGGGCTGGAGGGGTCCCAGGTACATCCGTAGGTTTGTCAGCCCGGAAGCTGGTTCCTCGTCCCCACTGTGCAGCGTCTGTAGGCTCACTGTGCGTGCAGGAGTGAGGGCCATGGGGCTGAGCTCGGCCTGCAGCCCCTCGCTCCCTGGAGTCCAGCAGCTGGATTTCCAGCCCCACCAGAATCTCCCTCCAGACTTTTCCAAATCATCTTATTAGCACGACAAAGACTCATATCACTCAAGACACCCGAGGGATGTTGAAGCTCCCTGCTAGAAATTGCGGGCAAATACCAGAGACGTTTTTATTTTAGTACAGCAGGTATGAGCGCAGTGGCTGGAGCTCAGCTCAGGCTGGGCATGCGCAGTTGATGGCACACCTTGGCCAGAAATGGGCTCGAGAGACCCTGGAAGAGACCACTCCCCTGATATTGCTCACTGCTGTGATCAGGGGCTGTGTCCCCATTCCCCTGTCGTCCCAGGATGCGGCTCTGGAACGGAGTCTGGAGGCGGAGGTCCAGGCTGTGCCTTCTCCCAGGATGCGGCTCTGGAACGCAGGTGTGGAGGCCGAGGTCCAGGCTGTGTCCCCTCCCAGGATGCGGCTCTGGAACGGAGTCTGGAGGCCGAGGTCCAGGCTGTGTCCCCACTGCAGTCTCCAGAGGCGTCTTCGTGCTTCGGTTCATGCTCCATGAGGTCAGAAAACACAAACCAAACGAGAAAAGGAAACACGAGAATGACACTCTGGATCCGTCCTTAGAAGAGACTGGGGGTGGGGCGGGGGGAATCTTTATTCGCTTCACGATTTACACTTTGCTTTTGTACCCCGGACATTGCCAGGGGATGTTCCTTGAGTTTCAAGTGTAATTACCGGACAAGCCCAACACTGCTCCTGGGCACTTGTCCCCGTTACCTTCTGCGGCCACCCGCCCTCCCTTCCCGGCCCTCGCAGGCAGGGTCAGCACACCGGGACCCGCGGGTCGAGTCCACCGTGGTGCCTGTTCTTATAAGAACGCGTGGGAACAAGCGGGACCCCAGCTGTGCACCGGGTATGTGTGTCGAGGCTGCTTCTGTGACCGCGGGCAGAGTCCGGCAGAGAGCGAGCTCTCCTGCCCACCGTCCTCCGCAGTGGTCCTCGGCGGCCCCGCAGCAGCCCCAGCGCTGGCCAGTGTCCTGTATGGAGTGACCTCGTCCCCTTTGTGGCGCCGAGTCCTGCAAACTCTGTCTGTGACCTTTCTATAGCCGACGCGGCTGGTCATGGTGCGCAAGAAAGCACGGCCCGCTCTGGAGAGGAGGTGTGTACTCCCCAACGGCGGTCAGTTTGGTTTTAAATGGCATTAATTTCCTCTCCGTTACATGTGCAATGAAGGGGAGGTCCTGGCAGGGGTCTCCCCACGAGACAGGTGGCTCGCCCAGAGTCAAAGTCACCTGGGGCACCAGGAGCTCCCGGAGGTCTCATGGCTTCTCTTCGGCAGCCTGGCAGGCGCGGGAGCGGCAGAGGCCGGGGCCATTGAACCAGCCGGTTCTCGACTATGCGCTGTCCCCATTCCTACCTTCGCCTGGTGGTCCTGCCGCGGCTGGACAGACGCTCCCTTTGTTGCCCCGCCCTGTGTCCCCCGAGGGCGTCCCAGGCCCCTGGCCCTCTTTTGGTGACTGTTTCCGAGGGTCCTCAGACACGAGTCCTCTGTGCTTCCTGGGACCCCCGTCACCCACTGTGCTCAGGACCCCCACTGTCATCCCACAGAAGCCCGGGGAGGAGGAGACCTCCCAGGCCTGCCTCTGCTTTCGCATATGTGAAACACGTCCATCGTAGGTCTCGTCTTCAGAAACTCTGGCTTAGTCTCCTTCTAATTTTATTAGGTTTCGGTTCCAGTTGAAATTCAGAGTTGGTCCCTGCCTTACCATCTCCCGAAGGATTTGCTTTCCTCTGGCTGAGGGGACCAGGATCACTCTGGCCGCCATCCTCCCGCCCAAGCCAGGGGAGCAGTACCGGCGTCTGATAGCGTGGGGCGGAGCCGCGGGGCGCCCCTGGGCTGCTCGGTGGGGCACCTGGGGCCGGGGGCAGGGGTGCGGGCAGGCTGCTGCAGGCGGGCCCTCAGGCTCCCAGGCTCCCAGCATTCCTCCTGCCCTTGACACGGATCCCCAACTCCCGGGTGGTCTCGGGCTCACTTGGCCAAACTCCTCCCCACCCGATTGAGCTTCGTCCTCTCCTGGTGGTCACACCTGTGCGGTTCCTCTGTCCCCACCCTTCCTGTCCTTAGGCATCTCGCCTGCCCGACGCGTTCTTCCTGCTGACCTGAGACACATCCATATGCTGGTCCCCGAGTGTGCTCCATTCCTATAAACAGCCTCGCCCAGTCCCCGTGGCATGGTTCCTTACAGACTCTGCCACCAGCCATGTCCCGTGACCCAACACAATGCCTGTTCCAGAGGAATAAACTTCCCTCTGCCCGCCGCCATCTCTCAGGGTTTAAAATCAAACTCGCCTTCACCGAACCCAGAACCACATGGAAAAGGAACACAGTGAGATTTCTGATGAATGGACAGCTTTCCCGTAGCCTCGATGCTCTGGAGTTTTGTGGCCCAGGATTGGATCTTGTTCGGGTCTTAGTGGAAGGTTGGACTGAAGTCAAGCCACGTCTGTCTGCAGGCTGAGATCTGGGACCTGCGTGTCCCGAGGGCCTCCGGGCCCTGTGCTGTCTCCTCTGTGTTCCGTTTTCTCCTCTTTTCTTTCCCTTTGAGCATCCAGCCTCAGGCCTCACCTGCTTGCTTGGGTTCTGGGCCCCGGCTCCGTGTGGTGGGCCCCCAGCAGCGGCTGCACCTCTTGTAGGTGTGGGGACACGTGCTAGGGCTGTCCCCATTCCAAGACTCCAGCCCCCCTCCCTCAGACACAGTTCTGGATCCTTTCAGGTGGGAGTGAGTGGGAGTGTGCGGCCCCGTGACTTGAGCTGGGGAGGACGGGGAGGAGCAGGAGGAGGCCAGGACAGCCGTGGGCTCGGTGCGTGTCCGCCCCACCGCAGAGGGTCTGACGCCAGACAGCAGTTCCCTGGGGCCAGGAGTCCCCTTGGTGGATCTGCGGGCGGTGGCTGCTGGGCAGCAGTGCTGGGGTGGTGCAGGCAAGGCGGTTCCCTTCGTGGGAGGTGGTTCTGCAGACCCCGCAGTGGGCGGTCTCGGGTGGGTTGTCCGCGGCCGGAGCAGATGCTGTGCACGCTCGGGTGTGGCTTGTTCCGTCTCCTGACAGGCTCGTCGCACCTGCCGTCCGCCGGGCACTGAGCTCAGCCCTAGACTGAGAGAATGGTCGGGGGGCAGGCTGCCGGCTGCCCCGACGAGGAGGAGGAGGAGGGTGGGGAGGAAGGAGAGAGGGGGAGAGGGAGAGAGGAGATCGCTTCCTGATCTCAACTGGATCTTTCTACCGGGGCCGGAGGACGGGCACGTGCTGACACCCGCTCAGTCATCTGCTGCGGGAAACTGGCTTTTCGGGGGTACGCGGTGCGCTGTCTGTGCTTCTGAGTTTCGGCTCTTTTCACCAGCTTCCAGACTTGTGTGCCGACTTTACGAAGCTGTGACGCATCTCACGTGTAGACGCAAGCTTCGTAATACGGCCCAGTCTCCGTCGTGGGAAACGCACACAGAGCTCGCGGCCCGCGTCTTCGATGCCTGCCGGCCAGTGGCTAACATCTTGAGTGAACAGGCGCTCGGGTCCCTGGGCGTGTCTGCAGGTCGGGGGCTGCAGCGGCCACAGGGAGCAGGGAGGCCCTCAGCAACGAGGGTAGTGAGAGAAACTGACCCGGTCCTGCGGGGCATCAAGCGGGGGAGGGTTGGGGCGGATGTGCGTCCTGCCTGAGCTCCCGGCAGGATCCGCGTCCGGTCCTGCCGCGCTCTGCCGGCCAGGGGCCCACGTCCCCACCAAGTGGCTCTTTCTCCTTCACAACAGAGCCGCCCGCACCCAGCACCCAGCACCCAGCGTCCGTCACTTGATTCCATTCTGGATCACTTGATTCATGTGGCTCTAGGCGCAGAGACCGTCAATAAGCTGGGGGGCCTCGTCCCAGCGGGCAGGGCTCTTCCAGAGGCCGGCGGGTCCTCTGTGACTCTGCCTCCTGAAGCTGTGGGTCCAGGGAATGCGGTGGGGGGACTGTCACCACCTTGGAGAGGGGATCCTCATTCTGCTGTCCAGGACGAACGCTAGGGCCCGGCTGGCAGTGGTCCCTTGTGGCACAGAGCGGGCAGCATTTGCCTGGTGTGGTCCGCACGGTCTGCTTGCGGAAGGACTGGTCGCTCGGGGGGGCTGAGTTTTGGTTCCTGATGAGCCTGGTGCTCTGGAGCGGCCTGCGCCTTGGTTGGACTCTGCCCTCGGTGGGCTTCTGACAGCAGGTGGTCTCTGCCTCTCCTGCTGGGCTGGGGTACAGCGACTGGGATGGGCAGCGGGAGGGGGCGGCCTCAGGACTCGGGGTAGGACTCTGCACTCCTTTCTGTACCTCGCTGAGCGATGATTTGGAGTTTGGAAAGTGGGGAACATGCGTTCCCTGGGCTCTGGCCAGCGCCCTGGTGGTTCCCACAGGTGTCTCCCCTGTTCTCGCTGCTCACAGGATCGGTGTCTGTGACAGCTGGTGGCCTGAGCCCCAGGAGTGGTTGGGTGTTCTGGACCCTTCTGGAAAAGCCTTTGCTCCCTGATATAAGGGCAAGAGAAGCAGGAGGAGAAGGTCCCTGTCGTCCCTGGCAGCGTCCTGCTTTGCTGCTGGTCACGTCACCTGGAGAGCGTCATACCCACACATGAAGTCATGTTTGCAGAGAGAGGCGTCCTGACAGTGCTCGGCAGCATGGTTCGGGGGCCCGGGCTTGGGTTTGAACCCTGTGACTACTACTACTGACCTCAGGTGAGATCCTTGGCCACCGTGTGCCTCAGTCTCCCCAGCTGGCAGAGCAGCCACAGCACCCACCTCGCAGAGTTGCTGTAAATATTCCCTAAGTGTTTTGCATCATTTTATTATTTTGTAATTAAAAAAAGTTAAGTACATGTACTGTACACGAATATATGCTGTTCTAAAATTTCAAACAATGTGGAAAGATGTAGGGAAAAAAGTCAACTCTGTATTCTCCCCCGACCCGGCGTCTCCTCTCCCCTGACCCATACTCCGAAGATCACTTCTCCCAGAGGCAACCGCTTTCAGCAGTGGGTATTTTGGCTTTCCAGATTTTTAAAAAAGATTTTATTTACTTATTTGACAGACAGAGATAACAAGTAGATAGAGAGGCAGGCAGAGAGAGAGGAGGAAGCAGGCTCCCCGCTGAGCAGAGAGCCCGATGCCGGGCTCGATCCCAGGACCCTGAGACCATGACCTGAGCCGAAGGCAGAGGCTTAATGCTCTGAGCCCCCTGGGGGTCCCTCTTCCTGGAGTTTTTCTGGGCGTGCCACTTTGCACAGGGGGCCACACTGCATGGGTGGTCGGGGATCTTGCCGCTTTCACGTGGTCCGTGTGTCACCTTCCTGCTGCTGCTGTGAAGACTTTGCACCCAGGCAGCAGCTCGCAGTGACACCAGTGGCTTCCGGCTGGTTCCGGAGTCAGAGCCCAGCCCAGCTTCTGTCTGCATCTTGCTGGCTCACTGCTCAGAGGCCCACAGGATGAATTTAGGGCTGCTGGCAGGGCCCTGCTTCTGGGAGGCTCGGGGATGAATCATTTCCAAGGTCAGTTGGTGGGGTCCATGTTTTCTGGGGTCCGCGTTCTCTGGGGTCCGCGTTCTCACGCAGACTGTCGGCTGGGTGACCCTCCGGTCCATGTACCCCCTCTCTGTGG
Organism: Meles meles; assembly: GCF_922984935.1. Taxonomy (NCBI): domain Eukaryota; kingdom Metazoa; phylum Chordata; class Mammalia; order Carnivora; family Mustelidae; genus Meles; species Meles meles. The sequence goes on from NC_060078.1 coordinate 85,524,713, forward strand.
CTCCTGGTCCCCGTCCTCCTGCGTCAGGCCAGCATGTAGGGGAGTCCCCTTCCTGCTCGGGTATCTGTGTGCTTCCTGCTGCCATATCTCTCTCCCTGGAGCCCGTGAGGGCTCGTGGGACTGCACGGGACCCACCCCATCATCCAGGATGCTCTCCTGGGTTAAGGTCAGTGGATGGGGAACCCTAATTCCATCTGCACAGTCTCTTCCCAGCTAGAATGGGGTGAAATTCATATCCACCTAGAACCTCACAAGGTGACTTTATTTAGAAATCATGTCATTGTAGTTATACTTAGCTAAGGACTGAGATTGGACTGCATGAGGTTGGACCCCGAGTCCAGCAACAGGTGCCCTCCTGAGGCAAGAGGAGCTGGCTGCCAGGACAGGGAGCAGACAGCGCCGTGAGGATGGAGACAGGGGCTGGAGGACACGTCTGCAGGCCCAGGAACACCAAGCATTTTCGTCGGAGCCACCAGAAGCTGCAGGAGCCCCGGACAGTTATCCCTGAGACCGCTCAGAGGGACCGGCTCTGACGGCAGCTCGGCTTCCAGGTCTCGTCTCTAGACTGGGGAGACAATAGGTTTCCATTGCATTAGGAGAACACCCAGCTTGTGGCACGGGTTATGCAGACAAAGGGCAGCATCTAGGTTAGTGCTTGATGGAAGCCAGGCTGGGAATCTGGGGGCACCTTCGGAATTCTGCCCGTCACGATATATTGTGCGTGTCTTTGTAAACGTATGTGAACGTGTGTACGTGCTTTCCACGTTACTAAGTACACTCGGCTGGTGAGAAGCCCACGTGAGGACAAAGTGATCTAGTTGATGGAGATAGCTCCTCGAACTCTGATTTTACAGTTAACAGTTCGGGTGTTAGAAACCAGAACAAATGGATCAAGCACGTGTATGGCCACGGGGTGAGGCACCAAGGACATTTGACTTATCCTGAAGTCACTCTGGACAGGCAGGGAGAAGTCGGGGCAGAGTCAAGGGTTAAATCTTGTCATTAAATTAATTATATCTGATGAAGCCCGGATTGTTCCCGAAAGGAAGGAAGGCAGGAAAGGAAGGTCATAGAGGCCTTTAGACTTCTGACCTCAGAGAGTCTGCTCTTACCCTCGCTCTTTCAGGGCCAAGGCTTGTTCTGGGTCTGTCTCCAACATGGGGATCAACAGCAGGTGGGAAAAATCACCAGGGATATCCTGAAGCTGGACTGTGAGGGAGACGCGGACATTCCCCCCAAACAGGACATTCATTGGTATTCAGGTTTCATATTGATTAATGTCGTAAGGCTTCAGCCCGTTAATTCTGTGATAATCCATATATGCTTACCTACATCCCCTTAATTATATGTGCGGGTATAAAAATACGTCTGTATCTGTTTTAGGGTCCCCAAACACCCGGATGTTGGGAAAAAAGTTGTGTTACTTCTTCCACGGGACAAAGGAAAGCCAGCCGAGGCTATCGGAGCTGGGGTGCTGTCTTGTGGGGATATGCTAAGGCCCAGAACCACCAAGGTGCTGGCCCTACTTCTCGGTCAGGCACTGGTGGGCCTCTCGTCCATATTGTCCTCACTCGGGGACCCAGGGTCCACCTTCTGCTGTGGTCGCTGTCACGGCAGCGGGGGAAGGAAGAGCAGGAGCATCCGGCCCTGGGGACGGCAGGCCTTGGCTGAGAAGTTGCTCCCGTTTTTCTGGATGCACAGTTGCCCCGTAGCTTCGGGAGAAGGCGGGCAGCCTGTTCTCCTGGTGCCCTTCCCCGGGGCATTGGAGGGCGCTGGGCATCAGGAAGACCCCGTGGAGGCTAGGACGGAGGCGGTGGCTCTCCCCTCCTGCACTGAGCCCACAGCAGACCCTGGGCCAGAGCGGCTTTACGAAGCAGGTTACTAGGTCACGTCATCAACCAACACGCAGGGCGCACAGGAAGTTTTGAGGGCGGACTGTAATTGCTCAGCTAACAGCCCCCAAAAGATATGTCTGCCTGGAACCTGAGAAAGTAACCTTATTTGAAATAAGGCTCTTTGCAGATTAAGGTAAATATTTCTACATGAGTTCATTGTGGATGAAGGTGGGTCCTTATTCCAAAGACAAGTTCTCCTAAGAAAAGAGAAGGCGGAAGAGATGCAAACACGCGGAGAGACAGGCCATGAGATGCTGCAGGCAGAGAGCGTCCTGACCTGACCACAAGGCAGGGACCTCCAAGGATCGCCGGTACCCCTGGGGCCGGGGCAAGCCAGCATTCCCTCCTAGAGCCTTCGGGCGCAGTGCAGTGCTCGCGTGGACTCTGGACCTCCAGCCCCCAAAACTAGGAGAGAACTCGTTTCTGGTGATCTGTCACGGCAGCCCCAGGAAGCTCGACAGACTAACCCTGCGGCTTGTTTCTCCCTCTCTTGTCCCTTCCCCTTCCCAGACTCGGGCCGGTAGCCAGGGTCCATGCTTTGTGACCCCTCTCTTCCCTTCTGCTTTTAGTAAGGAGCGAATGGCACTTCCCAGAGGTGGGGGACGGTACGGAGACCATGGGTCTGGGGGCAGCGGGATGCGGATGGGACCCTAGTTTGGTGCCTGAAGGGGGCGTGCTCTTGGCTGAGACGGGGGTTTGGGGAAAGGAGGTGTTGGTGGGGCCACGGGAGCTGCTGGCCACATTTCCGACAGGTGGGGTCCATGGCTCTCCCTGCAGGCATGGGCTGCCAGCCCCCCAAGACGTTGTCTGAAGCGGGAACCCAGCTGGGGGGGCCGAGTCACCAACATCCAAACCTCAATGAAGCGCAGAAAGCCGCCTTTTCAAATAGGCATCCTCGCCTAAAAATTTGCCTAAAGCTGATTTGTTTTGGCTAGAAATGGACATTAAATCGATTTGGGTCGACGGTGTGTCTGAAGGCCCAAACTGAGGAAACCCTTACCAGAACAGCCCCTGTGGCAGGCCGGCTGTCTCCTCGCGCTCCGGGCACTTGGGCCGCAGAAAGCTGGTGCCGGCTCCTTCCTGTCCGTTGATTGGTGTCACTCGAGAAGGTCAGACGTCCCAGGAAGCAAATCTGATCTTGGTTTGTCGCGCTGTGGGCTCACTCGTTCAGCGGAGTGGGTGTTGGGGACAGGTGCATGAGGAAGGCGTCCCGGCCTCACGGCGCTCCCAGGCCGGCTGCGGCCGACACAGGCCGACGTGAGAAGCACGGACGACGCAGGCCCCGCGTGTGGGCTTGCCGCAGGGGAAGGAAAGCACAAGCGGGAGCCGGGCTGGGGGGCTCCTGGCGCCGGGGGTGCTGTTCGCAGCGCTCAAAAGTGTGGACAGCCGGGCAGCGCAGAGAACGGGACCTCTGGGCACAGATGTGGGGAGACAAGGAAGTGGCTGTGCAGAGACCCGGGAAAAGGCCGTCTCTGGAGGGGGAGCCACGCCGCCCGTCATCTGGGTTCTGGCATGTCCCAGGAGCCGGCCGAGGTCAGGGTGGCAGGGGTAAGGGGCCTCGCAGCCACGGTGAGGATTTCTCATTCCATTCTGGTGGGCGGCTGCTGAGGTGGGGTGTCATGATCTGACGGTCTCAGATGACCTTGAGGCCCCCGGGTGGGGAGCGGACGGCACAGGGCATGGGGCAGCAGGGGGCCCCCTCGGGGGCTGCCGCACCAGTGTGGGGGGGCAGACGTGGCCCCGTCCTGGGCAGGTGATGCGGAGAGTGGGAAAGGCTGGGTGCGGGTGCAGGAGAGAGGACCAAGCTGCTGTCCCCGCCCCGCCGGGGCCCCACGTGGCTGATGGGAGAGTCTCAGGACGTGGGCTGAGGGGACCTCACGCAGATGCGGTTCTTGCATCTTGTGGGTAAGGGCCGAGACTTTGGCGCTGTCCGGCAGCATCGGGCAGCCTCTCTATCCATCCCCGCCCCAGGAAGGTCTGGCAGGGCCCACGTGCTGTGGCTCCCATGCTGGGGAGAGGGGGGAGGAAGAGTGACCTGCTTTCTAGCACCGCGTTAGGGCTCCTGTCCCTGTAGGTGAGAACAGTGGGTTACCATTGGGTTATCGGTCTCCCTTGCACCTTGGGTCCTGGAGCTTGGGGCCATCACGAGGGCAGGCAGGAGGCCGGAAGGGGTACAGAGGGGACTTTGGAGCCCCACAAGGGCCTGGCACTGAGATCCAAGCTCAGGGATGAATGGGGAGACGTCTGCCCACGGGTCTCAGCCCTGGGTGCCTGGTTGGTCATTTTGGAAGATCCCTCACTGCTCCATGTCTTGGTTCTCTCTCCTGCAAAATGAGGAGAGTCGCCATGGTGATGAGAGCAGTGCACATCAAGGGTCTATCTGGGAACCTCGAAGGGCCTCCTAAGAGACGGGGAGGGGGAGGAGGGAGAACCCGGGGAGGGGGAGTCCCAGGAAGGAGCACACACCCTCGTCAGCCTCCCGGGAGACAGACCGCAAGGCCCCGCCACCAACTAGTGGGGGAGGGCAGCGATGGCCCACGGAGGTCGGCTCTGCGGGCTCCTGAGCGGGGAGGACCTTGCTCAGCATGCAGAGGGCCATGAGGATGGCTGGGACCCAGTTGCCCTGAGCTGCCCTGAAGATGATAGCTTTTGCAGAGCCCACCTGGCCTCGGGCTGCCTGAACATGCTATGCAAATGTATGCAGTTATGCAAAACACAGCAACCCCGACTCCTGGCAGCAGAGACCTGGGCTGCCTCCTCTCTGGAGAGCTGCGGCCCGTGGGGCTCCAACATGCCTCCTCTCCCCCCAGCCTTCGGGGAGATTGACAGCCGCATGCCACGTCTCCCCCGGCTTCCCGAGCCTGATCCCTGTCTGGCTTGTAGACGCTGAGAGAAAACCTGGTCGGCAGGTGAGCCCTCTTTCTATTTCAGGGCTCTGCCAGTCTCCTAGCAATTAGCGGATTGATCTCGATTCTTGACAGGGAGTCAAGCAAGTTCTCCGCTGACTGTAGTTCGGCAAACAAAGTGCTTCCCGGGAGGCGTCTTTGTTTGATTAATAAGATCAGCTCTTGGTCGTTGACGATGCCTCTTGGCAATGCCGCTGTCAAGCTGCTCATCAGCTCTCAGGACACCCTGTGACAGGCAGATGGCGCGTCCTGGACTCTGGTCTGCGGATGGGGACTCGAGCTGCCCGGCTCCGGCAGGAGGAGCGGGTGCGCTGCGGGAGCGGGCAGGACTCCGCGGGCGCCCCCAGAGCCCTGGTGCCGGCCTCTTCCTCACCGTCATCCCCAGATGCCTCTTCTCAGCATCTCCTCGCCCCGCCTGGAAGTGCGGAGCCAGGCCTGCGACAGAGAGTGCTGGCAAGTACCCTCTTGTCACTGTCACAAGGTTTGTGGTCATCCTGCTCCTCAGACCCGGGGCTGGTCTGCGTTTGAATACGGCTCGGACCGCGCCTCCTGGGGTGCAGTCATCGGAGGTGCCCCGTGCCTGCCCCCCAAGCCCGGGAGTGGTGAAGACACCTGGCTCTGCCCTCCTCATCAACACTCAGCCGGGCCGGCCGCCCTCTCCGTGCTCACACGGCGCCGCTGGCCTTGTGCTGTTCATTAAGGTGTCAATGTGGACAGGAGATAGAAATTTCGAGGATTTGATGAAATTAAGGCTTACCTGTTAGCTGGCAAAACCCAGGAGGGGTAGAAATACATCAACCTCCATATTGGAAGATTAGGAAGCAGAAGAGCGTGTGGTCTGGGCTGAGGGGACTTTGGGGCATCAGTTTGCGGTGGTGTCTCTGCTAAAACATGCCTCATCCAGCTAGCGAACCCAGGACTCTCTGGGCTCTGACACATCTCTCCGTTCTGAGGAGAATGTTCCGGCGCTCTCCAGGAAGCAGCTCAGCCCCCAGCTGTGACAGAACCAAGCGGAGTCTTGCTAACCGGACGTGGGGTCTGCCCAGATAATCAGTACCCGCAGAGCTCGGAGCCCTTAGAAGGAAAGGTCCTTGTGGAGACACGGGCTGGGTGGCATGTGCTCCTGCCGGGGGACGGGGACAGGGCACAGCCGCAGGGGACACATGGTGCGGCCTCGGAACGCTCCTCCACGGGCTACAGCTGCAGGTTCCGAGCCCGGCTCGTGCCCCGGGGAGTTCTCCGAGTCGCAGAAGCACCAGGCCGCAGCGCACGCCGCTTCTCTTTGACCCCTGCTGGAGATTTAGACGGACAGACAGGCGTCATCACGATGCTGGCAGGCCAGGTCCGGGGGCCCCCCAGGGGTCACGCAGGACCAGGCAGAGGGTTCCTGGCTACACGTGGGGTCGCGGTCCCGTGTGAGCCGGCAGGAGGTGGGAGCAGTGGATTGCGGGCAGAGAGAGTGCCGTACTGACTGGCAGAGCGTCGGGAGACTCGGAGAGGAGAGGGTTGCATCTTTGTCCGGGCTCTCGGCTTTTTCCTGAGGATTGTCGTCCTGTGTACGTGTCCTTTAGGTATCCGGGACCCAGTGAGGACAAAGACGAGGGGCCACATGTTATTCCTTGGAGCCGGGGGGTCTTTGAGACGTCTAGTGCCGGCGTCTGGAACACAGGCCTGGAGGCTTTGTCTGGTCCTTCTCACCTGGTCCTTCCTTAGTTGGTATCTGTCCTGGAGAAATCACAGACTCCTGCCCCTTACGAGGAGGAAGGACGCTATTGAGTGACCCGTGGAAAGCGCGAGCTGTCCTAGCACAAGAGAGGCGGGAGGAGGAGCAAAAAGCAGATGGTCAGGGAGTCCTTCCGTTTCCTTGATTCCGCCGGAGAGGGCTCTGATCTGGAGATGAAACCATTAGGCAAGAAGAGAAAAGCAAACGTGAGACTGTCCAGAGTGGGGACATAGAATCAAGCAGTAGTTCCCGGGTATCCCTACGTGTAGCGGGCGCTCTGCACGGCTGAGAGCTGTCGAAGCGTGGGGACCCGTCCCTGAGTCTGGGCACCAGAGAGCTCGGGACACACACACTCGGCTGTCACGAGTCCATACGTGGGACGCAGGCAGCCCAGGGGAAGTGCTTGGCCCAGGATCGGGCAGTCGGGATGGTCCCGTCCGGCCGTCGGTAGCCAGCAGCAAGGCCCGACTCTCTTGCAGGCTGCTGTGAACCCAGCTCAGACTTCGGCCCTGGGAGCCGTGTGAGCCGCTAGGCCGCCAAGCCAGGCCCTGGGGCGTCTGCGGTCTTCAGGGAGTGGGTAGCGCCGCAGACTGGTCAGGGGCGGGGCCTTCTGGACACACCTGGCCTGGCTCTGAGCTCTGGCTCCTACGCTCGCTCGTGCCCTTCCTCAGCATCTTCGTCTTCGAGGACAGCCATGCATGCGTGCGTCCCATGGTGAGCACCAGGGAGCTTACGGGCCCAGCTGTTTGCCTGGCGTCTGGTTCCGTCTGGCAGAGCTGGGACGCAGCGGCTCAGGTGGCCGGCACGAAGCTGGTTCTTTCAGCTTTCTCTTGCTCTGGGAACAGATCATCACAGTCTTAGTGAACACACACCGATCTGTTATCTCACGGCGTCTGTGGGTCACAGGCGTGACACGGTCTCACCGGGCTTCAGCAGCCCTGCACTGCCTCCCGGGCTCCCTGGGGAGTAGCCCCCTCCGGGGCATTCTGGGTAATGGCTGAATTCAGTTCCTCGCGTGGTAGGCTGAGGCCCCATTTTGTGCTGGCCGTCAGCGGGGGCTGCCCTTAGCCCCCAGACGCCTGGGTCCCGGCCTCAGAGCACAGAATCCTCATGCTGGAATCTCTGTGAATTACCTTCCCCCGCAGCTGTCTGGCTTCAGCCGGAGAAAGTTCTTTGCTTTTCGGAGCTCACCTTCTTGATCCTAGAGGCTCATCTCCCTGTCCAAGACCCACAGGCTCACTCACACCTGCTCAGTCCTGTCCGCCGTGTGAGGTCACATAGTCACAGATTCCTGGGGCCTTCTGGGGGCTGCTCTGTCTCCCAGGCCTCCCAAGGGACATTCAAGGCGCTGCCCTGCTCTGTGGGGGAGGCATGAACCCAGCAGGTGCTGGTCATCCGTGTGAGCGCGGGGCGGACCTCGGGGTCAGGGGCCGTGCCGGGAGCGCTGCACAGATGGCCTCATCTGATGCACAGGGACACTGCAGAGAGTCTGTGGTGCCGGGGCTGGGCAGTACCCGGAACTTAAAGGTGTTTGAAACGGATGCTTAGCAGGACAGCGACTTGCCCGAGACTTCAGCGGGAAGCTCCCAGAGCTGACATCAAGCCCACGTGGCCCGTCCCCTGAGGGAGAACTGTGTTTAGTGGTGGTACCGTTTTTTGTTTTTTTAAGTCAGTATTAAGCTGTAATTGTCAAAATTAAATAATAAACATGCCCGGGGCGCTGGGCACCCCTAGGTGACGCTCTGAGGTGGCAAAACCCAGGCAAGGGGCACAGATCGGACCATTGTTCGGCAACCGCTGACTCCCTGTTCCGTCACCTGTGTGTTTCCTTCACACCCCACCCGACCCCGCCGTCCTGCTTGACGCTGGGCTCAGCTGCGAGACTCGCTCGGGCCGGTGGAGTGGCAGAGGTAGTGGCGTGCCGGCTCCCAGCCCAGCCCCTGGGAGGGTTGCAGGTTGCTGCTGACCCCCCAGGGGACTTCTGTCATTTGTCAGGGGCTCAGGCCCCAGGGGCCGCCCCTCCCGAGGGGAGCTGAGCGCCACGCCAGCACAGAGCCGGGTAGGCTGCCTGGCATGGTGCCACTCGGACCCGAGGAATTGTACTTGGTCGTTGTTTCACCCACCGGAATGTTTTACTTCCCAGCAACTGAGAGCCCGGTGCTGGGCCGGATGCCAGAGACAGGCAACGCATCAGGCCATGCCCTCTCTTCATGGGACGCGGGGAGAGAGGAGGACGGATGGTTTGGGAAAGGGACTGGCACTAGAAAAGTTACATTTTTTTTTTTTAATTTATTTATTTGACAGAGAGAGATCACAAGTAGACAGAGAGGCAGGCAGAGAGAGAGGGAGAGAGGGAAGCAGGCTCCCCGTTGAGCAGAGAGCCTGATGTGGGGCTCCATCCCAGGACCCTGCTGAGATCATGACCTGAGCCGAAGGCAGCGGCTTAATGCACTGAGCCACCCAGGCACCCCTAGAAAAGTTACATTTTAAATAGGATTGGGGGAAATGGTAGAGCACGCGTTCACACTCAGGCATCTTCAGACTCTGTAAATAGCAAACGTGTCCTCGTTCATACCCGCGCTCTGCGTAAAAGGGGTTCCGCTTTGTTGACGACCTTGCTGTTTCTGCGACCCTTGTCTTGGGGTGGGGAAGGCCCAGGGTGGTGGGGGGGCAGCACGCAGGAGCTAGGGAGCAGCTAGGTAAACTTTGTTGGAGTTTCCCAAGGGAAAGATGAGGCAGGGCAGGGCGAACCCTTAGGTTCCTGCAGCTCCTAGAGCCTTGGCTTCCTTCTTTCCTGCGGCAAAGAGCTTTTCTCCGGGAGGCGGGAGGCTGGCTCAGGAGGTCCGTCCTTGATCCTCCCAGCCCGGGCCCTTGATGGGGGAAAGGTTCTGCTGGGTTCAGCCTGAAACCCCAGGCAGGGCTCCACACGTCCAGCTTAGCCCTGTGGCAGCTGCCTGCAGTGGGTGTAACAAATTACGGCCCACGGGGCGGCTCAAGACCACAGGATCTATTCTCCCAGGTCCGGAGGCTGGAGGTGTGCACGTACGGCGCCAGCAGGGTCGAGCTCCCCTTGACACTCTTCCCGGGGTTCTCTGGCTCGTGGCAGTGTGTGCCGGCCTCCGTGGCCTCCCAGCCAGGTCTCCGGTCTGCCCCAAGGGGTCGAGCCTCCCTGTGCTGTCCTCTCCCCCAAGAACACTTGGGGTGGCATTTGGGGCCCACTGGCACAATCCAGGGTCATCTCCCCATTGGAAGGACAATAAGTCGCGTTTGCAGTCTGGGCAAGGTCACACTCACAGGACCTGGGGCTTGTGACCTGGTGTCTCTGGGGGCTTTCAGGAGCTGGCCACTGGCCCTGGGACGGCCCTGGGACCACAGAGCTCAGGGCGCCGAGGCTCAGCCTGGGTGATGGGCCTCCCCCTACAGAGCGGCAGAGCCCCCCACAGCCCTGTGCAGCTGGTCCCCTTTGTGTCTCTGGTGACGGCCGTCGGAGGCATGCCTTTTCCATGCGTGTGTTTCTCTCTCGAGCTCGTCCGCAGTGTTGGGGGCTCTCATAGGTGACCTCTTATCCCCACACTCCTGGGACGCTCTGGGCTTCTCGGAAGCCTGCTCTCAGGGCCAGGCCTGCCTGGCGGATGCTGGTGCGCTCAGAGTTGCCGGGTCCAGCCAGCATCTGGCCGTCTGGGAGTTTCCTGGCCAGTGGCCCCTGGACGCACTGCCCAGGCCTCCCCGTGGCAGAGGACAGAACGGGAGGCAGGCCCAGCGCGGTGCCCCTGAGCACACTGGGAAGCCGAGTTGCCCGTCCGCATAACCTCATCAAACCCGAGCCGCCGTCCTGCCTCTCCTGCGGGTCATCACCTTTGCGTGCGGCTCTCACGCCTTACCGACCGTCCGCTCACCCTTCCTGTCCTGGGGCACGGGTGCTGCCTGCCTGCACAGCCCTCCCAGGCTCCAGGGACGCGGGCCCCGGTCTCACCTGTGCCCCAAGAGGGACAGGGCTCATCGCAGGGCCGCCCCCCACACTGTGGGTTCTCTGGGCGTCCCCGGGCCTCAAGTGCTGTTGATGCCGAGGGTCGGTGCTGCCGCTTCCTCAGGCGTCGAGGAAGCCTGTGGGCGCTGGGCCAGCCGTGATGCAGCCACCTGCCGCGGCCCGGACCGGCACCTGTGGGCCGCCGGCCGGGGATGGCCACACTCCTGGTTTCCAGGAAGGGGATCATCTGTTTCGCCCAGCAGAGGCCGGAGCTCAAAACAAAGCAAGGACCTTCCAGGCTCTGTGTGAGTGAGGCTTGAGGTGCTGGAGGCGTGAGCGGCAGAGGAAGGTGGCTGAGACGAGATGTGGGCGTTTCAGGAGGTGTCCTTGCAGCGCAGCGCGCGTCAGAGAGCAGGAGCGCAGAGCAGGTCCAGTTGCCCTGGGGTCCAGTTGCTCCCAAACCCGAGCCCAGCAGGCTCTGACCAGGGCTGGGGCAGGGGAGGGCCCGTGGGAACAGCCAGAGGACGAAAGGGAAAACAGTACTGTCTTGTTTTTCATTGTTGACCTACGGAGATTTTATTTCCAAGTTCGTTTTATTGTTGTGTGAAGAGATTTAGGGATGCGAATTCAGTACCGTTGGTCTGGGGGAGGAGGACCTCTGTGAGGCAGGAGGCCACTTACCGAGTTGTTCTTTTTTTTTTTTTTTTAAAGATTTTATTTATTTATTTGACAGAGAGAGATCACAAGTAGGCAGAGAGGCAGGCAGAGAGAGAGGAGGAAGCAGGCTCCCCGCAGAGCAGAGAGCCCGATGCGGGGCTCGATCCCAGGACCCTGAGATCATGACCCGAGCCGAAGGCAGTGGCCCAGTCCACTGAGCCACCCAGACAGATCCCGGCGGAAATCCGAAATCCGTGAAAGGAAGCCTGCCCTGCCTGCAGGCCTTCTCAGAGACTTTAAATATGTGGATGTGCTTTGGAATTACTAGTAGATAAAACATTTTGCAACTTCTGAGTTCTACAGTTCTTTCCTTGAGGCCCACTGTGGGTAGCCCCCAGGTCAGGGTGGGGCACAGTGCAGCCCTCCGCAGCTGGGAACAGGTGTGTGGGGGCACAGACAGATCACAGGTGCCCCCCCCAGAGACAGATCGCAGGTGCCCCCCCCCAACGACAGCACAGGTGTGGGGAGCTGGGCTTTGCCCTCCTGTTGCTTTCAAGCATTGGCGGCCCAGTGTCTCCTTGGGGAACTCGTGGTTGCAAAGCGTCCCGTCAGCTGGACCCCGTGCTTCCCTCCCCGGCGCGGTCGCACAGCGCGTGGAGGGGCTGTCCAAGCCCGGGGCAGCCGAGGGGAGGCCGCTGACAGCCACCTCTTCTGACTCTGTCCCAAGTGGGAAGCCCCCTCCCCCTCCGCCGGTCCAGAGCAGGGGGCTCCTCTCCTGAGACGCATCAGGGCGGGGAGCTGTCCGTGCCCCCCATGCCCCGCGGGGAGTGAGCGCTCACCCTTGTCCCTGGCAGAGCCCGCAGAACCTTCTAGCCTTCGGTCTCCGGAGAAGGAGTCTAGGTTGGAGCTGGGCGCTTCTGCCTCTGTCCCTCTGCACCCCAAAGTGGAGTCGGGGGGTCTTGTCTGGTAGGGGTTCAGACAACTCTCAGTTTGGGTCCCTCAACTCAACTCAAAAACTTTACGAGGTTCTGGGGCTCGGACTCAGCTGTCAGAGGCCAAGAGTGGCTGCCTCGTGGGGCGGCGAGGAGGAGACGGGTTCTGGGGTCCGGTCGGCTCTGGGGCAAACCCAGATCGTCTGCCAGCCGCAGGTCCCTGCGGTGAAGCCCAGACCCAGCCGCTCCCGGGTGAGCCGCCGGCTGCCCTCTCACGCGAGGACGGGTGCGCAGCCGGTGTGGGGAGCTGGAGAGCCCGCGGGCGGCCCCGGCTCCTTCAGGAGGCCCCTTGGACGGTTGTGCTCCCCGACCGCGGGTGGTCTCAGCGCCTGCTGTGTTGGGGGATTTCTCCCCCATATCCGCGGTACTTACGCCGGCGCTAACAGTCCGTTTAAGTGGAAAATGGGGTTTTGTCTTAGGAGACACAGTTCACGAGAATCCAGCGCTAATTCCCGCACAAGTAAACACGGTTTTCTCCGGGGCCGGGGAGGATGCTCGTTTCCCCTGGGCTGTGTCACTGGGCGTTGGGGATCCGGAGGTGACGCTCTTACCAAACGGGAGGTGACCCTCCTCCGCGCAGGATCGCAGTGTCCTCTGACTTGCGCTTCCACCCGCGGGCGGCGGGGCAGGAACGGGTCACGGTCTCAGCGGCAGCTCCTTCCTCGGGCGGCCGTGCCGTCCGCAGGGTGCGCTGCTCCACGGCGCAGGGCTTCCTGCGGCCACGTTCAAAGCCCCGCGGGTCTCGTGATTCGTGGGAGCTCAGAGCTCGCCCGCTCCCCGCGGCTTCGGCGGCGATCTCCGAAGACATGGAGAATGGGCACATGGGCTGCTTCGAGCTCTCCCCGCAGTGGGATGTGTCGTTTCCTTCTGATTTCTGTTTCGCGCTCAGTTTCTCGTCCCGTGTGACACCCCGCGGAGTGGGCGGGGTTTATCCGCCCGTGGTCAGGCAGTGGGCGCGTTCAGTCTCTCCCAGCCCCTGTCATGTGTCTCCGTGTTTCATTTCGCTGCTGTTTGGGGCCCCTGGACGCCGTAGTGGCCATCGTGAGGCTGGGCTTGGCGCTCTGGTGCACGGGCTGTCAGCCACGTCCTCCCTCGCTGGCGCTTGCATCGGTCGCTGTTTGCATGTCATCCGCCTGGCGTCCCGGTGGGGCCCACGCTCCCCTCACTCTTCCCGATCGGCCCCGTCCTCTGCCTGTCGTGCCCCGTCCTGGCACCAACCCCGAGCCGCCGTCCCGTTCCGGTGGGGCACTGGTATCAGGCTTGTTGGGCCTCTCTCCCGTGGATACGGGGTTCCTTAAAACCCAGCCGTTTGACCCAGCTCTAACATTTACGTATCGAGTTAGTCGCGCTGACTTAAAAATCTGGGAAATGTTTTCATGTCTAAAAATATGCATTTTCTCAGCAAGAATTTCCAGGTCTGTGTCCGAGTTTGTGGGTGTTCTGATTTCCCTTGACGTAGAGGAGCTGTCTGTGACTCGTTCCTGAGCGGAGCAGAGGTCGCGGGAGCGTGGGGTGGGCCTGAGCGGAGGCTGCCTTGGATCCATCCTGATCTAATTGCTGGACGTGTTTCACGAAGATAATTCAAAAATCATACTCTCACCATTTTTACCCTCTTCTCTGGGCCACGTCCCCTTTTATCAGGGACTCCTAGACATAATTTTTTTGACACTTAGACATCTCCTTCTTCTCCTGGAAATTGGTGTTGACATCTTTCCATAAAGACACTGAACTTTGATCCTCTTCCTACGAAACTCAATTCAACTCTCCAGAAAACTCATTCATTTTCTTTTGGCCTATCAGATGGGAACACAGGGGTGAACTTACCAATTTCTCCATGGAAAGTAGACCCCGGGGAGTCAGGATTTGACGACCTCTAATACATTCCTTTGCTGGACCTCCACGAGGAAGAGACTTAGTGTGCCTGGTTTCATGCATTGATAATGCTTCTTAAATACACGTGTGCGGGGCTAACGAGGGAGTCTGCCGATGGCGTGACAGTGGGACGGATGCTGATGATTTGCCCCAGAGAGAGATGCTCTGCACAAGGCACTTTTCCCAGGGCTGTTCTGGAGGAATTCGTACTAACGCCGAAGCCGTTGGGCGGCAAAGACGGCCGTAGCGAGTATAAGGTAATTAAATGCTTTGTTCTGAAACTTGAATGAAGGTTCTGGGGTGTTTAGCAAACCTTTTCCTTCACTGCCATGTCTTTGTGGAACACGTGTTAGAGGAGGTGTTTTCTCGAGTCGGGCTCCTTACGGAGGAGGCGCCCTGGCTCCCAGCCTGCCCTCCAGTTGCATCCCGAGCACCAGGCCCAGGAGTCCGGACTAGAGGCAGCTCGTGGGTGTTGACAGCGCTCCGTCACCTTCTTCACATTCCTTTTAGGAGACTTGCCTGTCACCCTGCAGCGCTGTGTTGTGGGTTGAAGAGTGTCCCCCCAGAACCTCTGTAAAAGCCCCAAGCCCTAGTACCTGTACACGTGGCCTGTCTGGAAATAGGGCCTTTGCTGATGTGATGGACATGAAAGACAGGACGTGGGCCACCTGCAGCAGGGCCCTTTGCTACGATGTGAGTCCCTGGAGGAAGCGTGTGGACAGACGCTCAGGGGACTTGGTCACATGCCTGGGGTTGGGGGTGGAGAGTGGCTGTGGCCGTGATGGGACGAGGGGCAGGGGTCATCCTCCTCTGGACCCTTCAGAGATAGCGCGGCCTGCTGGGTCTCTCCTTCATACTTTCTGTCCCTGGAACTGTGAGGATCAACCTGTTGTCTTAAACCACTCCGTTCACCATCATTTGTCACCGCAGCCACGAGAAACGCACATGCCCTCTTCCACCCCTTTTAAAGCCCCAGGTGTGCAGGAGCAGGGGGCTGTCTGAGAAGCAGGGCTGACTTGGGTTCATTCCTTGACCTTGGGGGGTGGGAGGTGGGGTCCCGGTGCCCTCACAGTGCTGCCTCCATTGTTCTTCCTACGCGCATGACTGAATGCACCTGACAAGGCCCGCAGAGTGACTCCTGCATTATCGCTCAAGTGCCCTAGCTGTGCGCGGTCTAAACTGGCAGCGGAAGGGCCCCCCGCCCCGCCCCTCAATCTTCCTCCCCTGGAGACTTTTCTGACTGGGGCAGCTGAGCGGCCTGCAGGTGAGCTCTGGGCCCACAGCGATCAGCATCTGAGGATAGCCTGCCAGGCTGGGCTCAGGTTTAGGGAATACGGACCTCCAGGGAGCAGGTGGAGGCTGGCTTCTCAAATCACCTGCCTTCCCTGTTCTTGGCCTGGGCGGCCCCGTGTCATGGGGGTCCAATGAGTGGGGCGTGCGTGTCTGGAAAGTGCACACACTGGGTGTGGGCAGAAAGCACCACGACTTCTGCGCAGACTTCGCTTTAGTCTAAAGAAATCGCCCTTCATGTTTTTTGTATATCGTAATAGATGTTTTTTCAGAGTCAGGATGCTCCGGGGAGCCATGAGGAAAGGAGGCGCTTGGTGCCTTGGCCCCTTCAGACGCCCTCTTGCTGCTCCTTCGCTCTCTGTAGGCTCCGTCCGCGGGTGCCTGCCCCGCTGGGACTGGGCAGTGGCGAGCCCTGGTCGCTTTTGGACGAAGGGAGGAGCCGGAGAGCAGGCTTGCCCTCTCTTTTCACGGGCTTGCCTCGGGCGTCTGACTTCCTTCCCTTGAAGACCCTAGTTCTCTCCAGACAGCACCCTGCAAGATTCTGCCCTGCGGGGTTTGGGGTCCACTTTCCCCCTCTTTCATTTGGGCCAAGGGATGGGGCCCACACTTAGCCCCGAGTCAGTGATATCCTTTGTCATTCTCCTCCCCCTGCGCACACCCTTTTAAATAGGACTAAACTCTAAACTTGCTGACCTCTCCTGAGTTTTCCTGATAGTGTGAGTCCTGCGCTTCTCGTTGGGACGCGGTGACAAAGGGACCCTTTAGACAGTGTGGTCGGGGTGCAGGGAAACCAGAAGGCATGGCCAGCATCACAGGGCTCTATGGGGAGGACTCTGGGGTCATGACATTCCCCATGGTTGGAGCCGGGAAGTAAGTGTCCCGACCCCATGGTGGCCAGACCATGGAACCGGACGCAAAGGGAACCAGAGCATGGGGCCGTTGATGTGGTCCGTGCGGGACAGCGTTCCTGGTGCCGAGCCAGGAGAAGGGTGGGCCGTAGGTCTGGCGGGGCGCGTGCATTACGGATTGATTTGCTCATTGAGGTATCGAGTTGGCACGTGAGTAACTGGACATGCACGAGGACAGGATGCTCATTTCTTCTTAAGGGGTAGGAGTGAAATACCAACGTGTTTTGGAAACCACCAACTTGGAAGCTTTCAGATACTCAGATCTCGGGACAGAACGTTGACACTGTGTCTGTCACCGATGGCTGTTTGGTGACACATTTGAAGCCACAGGGACTAGAAGTCGATGCTCGGACCTGCGGCAGGTGCTGTGGGCTGCACGGGGCCCAGCGAGGCGCGGACCCAGGAGAGGGAAGCCCTGGGCCCCTCTGCAGCAATGTCCGCGGGCTCTGGCAGGGGTGGCTGGGACGAGCCCGCTGCGAGAGAGCGGGGGTCGGAGCAGGGCGGTGCCGTGGGTCTTGAGGGGCGCACACGTGTTTCCTTGTGCAGGCGGAAGCTGCAGATCTTGCCGCGGGCTGACGTGCGGCGTGTGCGAGTATGCGCCACGGGACCAGCACTGCGGCCCCGGACCCACCGGCAGCAGAGGCTTCA
Organism: Meles meles; assembly: GCF_922984935.1. Lineage (NCBI taxonomy): Eukaryota > Metazoa > Chordata > Mammalia > Carnivora > Mustelidae > Meles > Meles meles. The sequence continues at coordinate 85,541,571 of NC_060078.1, forward strand.
CTGATGGGACGAAGACGCGGCTGGAGGGGCTGGTTGGGGCGAACACCAGAGCCTGGTTTTAGACCCAGTAGCACAAGTGAGCCACGAGGCTGTGGCTGGTTCCCGGCCTCCGTGTCCTTCTGCGGTGGGACTTTGCTACTCCTTCCACCGAGGGGTGGAGTCTGTCTCCCAACCTTTGAGTAGGGCTCGTCTGGAGACGTGGCTCGGCCAACAAGAGGCAGGAGTGATGGTGTGTGGCTTCTGAGGCTTGACTTCAAGAGGGTTTGCAGCCTCGATCTCAGGAGCATGCCCTGAGAGGACCGTCAGAAGCCCGGGGTAGCCCCCGGGTGGAGCAGAGAAGGGCTGTCCTGGCCGAGGCCGTGGCCCTGGCCCCCCAGCGGCAGCCTGCACCACGTGCCTGGCATGGACGAGGCCGTCTTGGGCTGTCCACCCCTCAGGCTGCTGTACAGGGGGACCTGCGGGAATGAGCCAGCAGGTGAACTGCCCGGCAGAGCCCAGCTCCAGTCACTCGCCCACAGGAGCACAACAAAGAGTTTTTAGGTCCTTGAGACTCGGGGAGTGGGTTGCGAAGCATCACAGATGACTGGCGTAGCTGTCGACTTGACAGGGCAGATTCTCTAAAAATACAGGTTTTGTTATCATACGGGTCTGGTAAGGCCAGCGGGTGGGGACTCTCAATGAAGAGACAGTGTGTGACTCACAGTTCCCAAGAATAGGGGACACCCCAGGCCCATGGGGAGCAGCAGGGCCAGGCAGGAGGCAGGGTGGGTGAGGGTGTGGGCCGGAGGCTTTACTGTGGGTCCCTCGAGAAAAGATGAGCAAAGCAAACAGGCTCAGGAGGGCCCATCTGGACAATTTCAGGGGACTCTGGGTCTGGTGTCCTCCCCGAGGCACTTAGGGCAGGACAGGGGTGCCCCCCGGTGGGTCGGAGCCCGCTAGGGGAGATGGTCAGTGGTGTGGACTCCGGATGTGTTGGTTTTCGTAAGAAAAATGCCTTGAGTCCTTGACTGTTACTAGGAAGAGGGCAGTCCTGGGAGGGGCGGTCTCTCCGGGGGCAGTGGGAAGGCAGGTGTCATGGAACTGTTGGCTCCAGGGGTCTGGGGCCCCAGGGAAGGTCGTGGCTGGAGCATCCATGTGAGAGCTGTCAGAGCCTGGCCAAGCCCAGCTAGCGAGGGAGTGAAGCTGGAGGGAGAGGTGGCCAGTGGCGGAGCCCGGAGGGATCTCCAGCACGCTGGCGCCATGGAGGGGAGCAGGGACTCTCAAGAGAGACTCCTGGACGAGGAGGGGGACCGACTAAACATGCCGAGGGCGCAGATTGGTCCAGGGAGAGCAGGGTTGGGGTTCAGCCCCAAAGGGGTTCCAGAGGGAGCTGCCCAGTCCTCCTGCACATCCCAGCATCCTGGCTCCATCCTCTCAAGGCTGTTCTCCCTCACGGCTCTCCTAGCATGCACCCGCTCTACTTAACGCCTGGGCTACTGACTTCTCTTGTGCGCTGTCCATTCTCATTACACACTACATAGGCTCTGGGAGGCGGTGGATTCTGCTTCTGAACCCCAAGAACTGAGAGCAGAGCCTTATAGTGCTCTGCAAACACTGGAGTGTGGGATGAAGGAGGACAGCCAGTGCTCTGCAAACACTGGGAGGAATGAATGAGTGAGCGAGTGAATGTATGGAAGGGAGCTGGCACATCGGCAGACCCGTGCTTCGCAGGTGCAGGTGAGTAAACTGAGTCTCGGTGCGGAGGGGCCCGCGGTGCTGCCAGCAGCTCCATGGAGCACACACACTCGTCCCTGGATCCAGCCGCGGCTCTGGGTCACCATCCCTCCCACCCAGTTTCAGGCTCAGATCACATTTTCTCAGTGCCTGGCGCAGAACAGGCACTCAGATAATCCCTGAATGCACAGATAAGTAAAACGATAATCCATAAACTTGATATTTAAAGGGCTTGCATTTTGTCCTAATTACTAATCCAAATTTGACATTTCTCACATCTACCCCAGAAAAAAAACCCCAAATGTCCACTAATGAAAGCACTTAGTGCAATTTTATCCCCTAGAAAAGTGAGCTATTTAAGGGAAAGCTTTTAGCAAATACCTCTCAAGATAGTAAAAATTAAAGTTTAATTTTTTTGCTATTGTTTGCAGTTTGACTATGCAGCATCTCTTTGCAAGAAATGTTTTCATCTGGGGCACTCGAACATTTACAAATGTTTCTCTGTATTGATGTTGGAGCCGCGATGTTGGACAGACGGAGATTACCAGTGATCTGTCTTTAGCAGGAGGGAGCCAGGCTCCCAAAAATGCAGGCCAAAGTTCACATTCAGAGGATTGATGGGGGGAAAATGCAGGAGGGGTCCGTGGAGAGCCTGGGGACACCTGCCCCTGGCAGCCCTGGAGAGGTGATCTCTGCCCACGCGTGACAGTGGCAGGCAGGGACCATTTGTGACCCCGGTCAAGCCGGTCTTCCCAGAAGCGTGAAGGCCTCGTCGGGATGGCTGGGCTGCTCTCTGGGAGGACAGTCCGCGAGCACATCTGTGTGTCCTGGGTGCCCGCAGGTGGTTAACTTCGGGGCCGTGCCAGGACAGGCGAAGTCACCAGCATCCTCGGAGCTCATTGATCCAAATAACACACGCACCGTCCGTCCCACGCACGCTTGTCTTTCGCAGGGAGTGGTCGGGGGAGGGGATGCGCAGGGATCCGGGGTGACTCGGGCTCCCCAGCCCTCGGGTGCTGAGCCTCAACGCGAGAGGTCAGTAGCAGGGCGCTGCAGGACATCCAGCTCGGACATCGTCCGTCCAGACCTGGTTCTGTCCTTTGTCATGGTGGAAGTGAGTCAGCAGTCATGTCTGTGCTTGGGGTGGGAAGGAGAGAGCTTTCCTGGGTGGAGGGGGCAGGAGCTGGAGTTACTGGTGAGTGTGGCTGGACACGAGGCCTGGGCCTGGCATCAGGTCTTGCCCAGGGCCTGGTGTGGACATGAGAGGCCCAGTGAGGACATAAGGTCCCAGTGCCCTTCTGGGACAGGTGGGGAGAGCTGGAGGAGGCCGCTGGTGCAGCTGTGCTGAGCGCTGGGGTCCGCGGCCAAGCCTGGTCGGGAGCTGTCAGGCTTCTGGAGAGCACAGGGCCCGTGCTGGGACGGGTCAGCAGGGAGGAGAACAGAAGTGCTAGACTGCACCAGCGCCCTTCCCCTGCCTCTTCTCTGTCCTCCCCTCTGCTGGAAAATCTGGTGTCTCTGGGCCCTGGCTCGGGGGCGAGGCCCAGGAGCAGATGGGATGTTTGGGGGGAGAGTCAGGGGTCCGAGCAGGGCTCCTGGCCTCCCTGGCTGGGCCCAGAGACACAGGGAGGAGGTTCAAGGCCGGAGGATGGTAGGGCTTGAGCGGGGAGCACGCAGAGGACACGCTGGTCTTGGCCAAGGGCCCCATGCTGACCATGTGCTGCCCCCAGGCTGGCCAGCCCCGGGACCCGAGGCCTCCCTCGCCCTTCCTCCATCAGCTCCCAGAGAGGAACTTCCTTCCACGGGGCTGGCAGGCCTCCCGTCCCTGAGATTGTGCCACTCCCCCTGACTCCCTCCATGTGGAGCTCCCGGTGTGGACTCTGTGGGGCAGCTGGGAGCCCAGGAGGAGGAGCGTGGGGTCCTGGACACCTCGTGGGGATGCAGAGGCCCAGAAGAGGAAGCCCCCGGCCACAGTGCTAGAAGGAGGGGCTCCCTGGATTCTCCACGAACCTACTCCATGGAACCAACCTGGTTCCAGAAGCATCTCTGCCTGTGTGGAAATCTCCGGGAGAGCAGCAGGCACCTGCTGACGGGCCCGGCTCCCAGAGGAAACCCACGGCAGCAAAGCAAGAGAGGCTCGGAGTCAGAGAATCCTTGCTGCCCCGCCGGCCTGGGTGCCCTTTCCTGCTAAAGACAACGTGCAGACCAACATGTCCCTTTTCGCAGTGGCTGGCAGGAAGCTCGGGGGTGGATAAGTGGGATGACCACAGTCACGAGTCTTTCTCTGCGGTTTTGTGTCCTGTGTCACTGTGTCATTCCTGGGGCCTGTCTGTTCAAATCTGCCTTTTACAGCACGCGGTGTTGTGAGAGTCTGAGTCACTTCCTGAGTGCGGCGTCATGAAGTGACCGTGCCGCAGAGGGCCTGCATCCCCGAGCAGGAGGCATTAGGAACGCGGGCAGGTAAGTCTGCCCAGGTGAGCCGGAGGGGCTGGGGCCTGTCCCCTCCCTCAGGCGTGACGGGAGCTGGTGGCCTTGTGTGCTGCTGGAGACGGCGCCGGGTCTCCTGCTGACGGCGTAGTAGCGGCCCTCGGAGCCCCTGCAGGACGGGCTCTCTGGTGGGCGTGCGGCTGCACAGAAGCTTCTCTGGCTGCGGGAGGAGGCCTTGTGGAGAAGCCTCACTGGCCAGGAGAGGGAGGCAGGCCTCAGCCTGTGACGCTGGGGAGGACCTCTCAGCGGGAGCCGTGACCTACAGTCACCTGAAGAGCTTCTATTTTATTTTGTTTTGTTTTGTTCTGTCTTATCTTTCAGGTTTCACTGTTATTTTTCTAAGTGATTTGCACCCCAGTGTGGGGCTCGAACCCACAACCCTGAGAGTCGCACGCTCCGCCGACCGACCAGTCAGGGGCCCCACCCGAAGAGGTTTGAAAATGCCCCATGTCTGGACTTGCCCCGGAGTGAACCTGTCAGAGCCCCCGGGGATGGGACCCCACACTGGAGTCTGGACTCGGGATCCTAGTGGGCAGCGGGGTGGGGAGCCCTGGGGTAGCGGCGGGGAGGGGCAGAGTGCCCCGACACTGGGAGTCTCGTCACCCCACAGTCTCGGGTGTCTGAGGACACGGGTTCCCCCTTGTGCGACAGGGAGGAGTTTCACGTTAGGGTGATGCGGTGGGGGCCACCCCGTGGGCTGGACGAGGGGTGGACACGGCTGCCCAGACTGTCCCAGAGAGGTAACACGGGTCTGCCCTGCTCTGGGGCCTGTGGGCGCCCCGACCCTTCCTGAGAGCGCGGGGCGTCTGCCCACAGGCATGGGCCCCCAGGCCTCTTACAAGAGAGGCTAGCGGCTGGCCACGACGCACGGCCTCACTGTGTGATCCGCATTCGAAGGCTGGGATGTAACCCGCAGCCAAGGTACCCAGCTGCCGGGGGAGAGCCTAGGGACCAAGCGAGTGGTATTGCTTGTGGGACCCTAGGCTGATACCAAGTGCCTTGCTAACCCAGGGCTTTTTTTTTTCTTTTAATGAAGGGTGAGCTGCTCAAACCGCCAGACTCCGCTGGGCGGGCGGGTGGGGTGGCCCAGGGAGTCACTGTGAGTCCTGCTAAACGGGGCCCCTAGACGGAAGCCCTTGGGTCTGCAGATTTCCTGGCGATGTAGGAAAGATGTTAGGGTTCAGAGCCGATGGCCAAGAAAGAATTCCTGAGACGTCTTCGGTGCAAAAACGTGGTTTTAATAAACCACGGGGACAGGACCCGTGGGCAGAAAGCAGCGCTGGGTCAGGAGGAGCGGGGTCGGGGCTGCTTCATGCTCTCAAGTCAGGAGGGGGCGGGGGAGAGCGTGAGTCTCGGAGGAATTTTGGAAGCAAGGTTTCCAGGCCCTTGAGGGGCTAGCTGGTGTTGGCAAAAGGTCGTTTATTACAGTCTAACAAGACCCGAGTCAGGAGACCCTTCAGATGGAGATCAGTGGGCCCTGTGCTTGGGATGATTGCCAACAGGTCTCTTGCAGGGTTTAGAGATAAAGGAAGCTTCAAGTGGACTCACAGGATCCTGGGGGGTTGGGGGGTCAGGGGGGTTAATGTTAAGCTCGGATTGCCTTTTGCCCTTAGCAACGTATTAACATCAAGGCAGCTGGCTTCCAAGACGAAGGTCACCCTGCTTGTTTCAAGGACTCGTCAGGGGGCTGTAGGTAGTAAGGGCATTTAATTTTCCCTTTGCCTTTGTTTCCCACATCACTGGGGCTTTCGTCCAGATCATTCCTGAGCCCCAGGACCACAGGGACAGGGAATCAGACCCCTTACCTGCCTCGAGGCCAGCCACCTGCCAGCCAGATGGAGGGGGCTCTCCTTGGAAGGGGCCTTGGGGGTGTTGAAGAGAAAGAAGAAAAACAAAGCAAAAACAAAACCCCTAGGAAAGCAAGTCCAAAGGTCCTCGGAAACCTCCTAGAAACGCAAGCAGGGGTCGGGTTCCCTCTGCAACTAATTAAGGCTTCAGAAGACCTTCCCCCTCCCTAGCCTTTCTAAGTGCCTTTGTCTTTGCTTCCTGACTAATTGCTGTCAGAGAAACGCTACTCTACCAGCCCGCCCTCCCGGCGCTCCCCAGGCTCACCTTGGGCCGGCAGCACGGTACCACCGCTTTTCCCATCTCTGCTTGGGCAATTTAGCAACTGCTGGTTGAGAGATGCTAAATTAATTAAAGAGGTAATGGTAACATGGAGTAGGGCTGAACACCGAAAATCAGCTTTTAATTGGAAAATGACATGCATCCTCCCAGAGTCAGACGCTGGCCCTGGGATGCGGGAGTCTCATTAGCGCGGTGCTCGATGGTTGAGGCTAATAAAGTAGACGACGTGGCCAAGAGCCACAGACCTGCCTTCCGTGACACGTCGTTCATGAACGTGTACGATTGCTTATGCCATTGGGCTTAAACGTGGCCTTGGGGCTTGGATGGCAGCCTGCTGGCTGCCCCGACCCTTCACACCAGGGAAGGCAAGACAGTGAACACCGCCGTTGCCTGCGGAGAGCCCTTGAACCCAGTCCCGAGTCCCAGCTGGGCCGGGGGACTTGTACCCGGCCTGCTGACTGCGGACCCTTTGCCTGATGCCTGCTCTGCCCTCCTTTGAGAGGGTTCCTTTTTGGGGAACCCACCAACCCCTTTGCACAAAGTCTGACGGGACATGGCCAGAGGTGCCCAGAGCCTTCCTCTCTGAGGAGAAGGCCGCCCGGCGTTCCTCCACACACCGGATCCTGAGCAAGGGCACCAAAGGTTGGAAGTGGCTGGAGGTGTGTGACCCCGGGCGGAGCACGCGGCATGTCCGTTTTGCAACTCCCTGAGTTTCCGTGGGGCCGCCTGCGCTTCTGTCCTTCCTCGGCCTGGTTTCTTGGCCTTTTCTTTGATTCTGCGAGCTTCTTTCGTATCCTTCTAATGAATTCTCGAATGGCTTGGATTTTCCAGATTGTTGGTGTTGCTCACAACCCAAGGCCCGCCCGGACGTAGGAGTGGGAATGCAGATCCGGAGCAGGTCCGGGTGGGCTCTGCCCTCCCAAGCCCCTGAGCCGCACCGGGGCACACGCCAGCACCACGCTCCTTCCGGCCCACTTTCCCTTTGACCAGAGGACCTGGTGAGGGGGAGAACTGAAGCTGCTGGAACTCGGCCCCGGCAAGCTCTGGCTCGCGTTTTGAGCTGCCGCAGCCCCGCCTCGGGTAGTAGAGACGAGAGACGCCCTGGGCCTGGCCAAGGGTGAGCCGTGAGGAGAGGGGGTGGCCTTCCTTCAAAGTGGCTGCTGTGTCCCCCTCACTGTCAGCGTCATCCTTCACGGTAGGCGCCTCCCGGGCCAGAGCCCCTTCCCTGGCGGCGCCGGCCAGGGGGAGCCTAGCACAGAGCACGAGGAGCGGTCCCGATGCAGGCGCCGTGGGCTGCGGCATCTCGTTCCAGAAGAGGAACGAGTTTCTCTGCCGGCCGCCGGCGCAGCTGAATAACTGCGTCAAAGTGTCCCTGTTTCCCCAAAGGTCTGTTACCTGCCTCCTATTGTCAGGCAACAACGGCTGTTTTATAGAGAAACAGGAATGAATTCAGGAGAAAAAAAGCAAAAGAAGGCCTTATTAGAAGAACCGTGTGGCTGACAAACACACGGAAGGTCAGGGTTGGGGGAGCGGGAGTCCGGCAGCCCTGAGGGTTCCGGTGGGTGGTCTGGGGCCTGCAGCGGGCAGGGCCTTCCAGAAAGAGCACCTGGCTGGGCTGGCGTCTGCCTGTGGCAGCACCTGGCCACGAGGGGTGGGTGGTCCTGTCTCCCGCTACGGACGTGGGTTCTCGCCTCCGTCTGGGAGCCCAAGCGCCTGAGCTGGCCCGTGGCTTCCGCCAAGCCCTGCCGACCAGGGAGAGCACGCAGGTCTGTCCCAGAGACGTGGAGGAACATCCGGCCATGACCTGCAGGGTGGGCTCAGGGGTGTGTAGACGGCGCCATAGTTGAGAAACCTTGCGACTGGAGTTGTATCAGAATATCGGACAAAAGGCTGGTGTGTGATTGAGAAGCGGAGCCTTTGAGAGGCCTGCGCGTCCTCTGAGATTTTCAAAGTGCTGGATCATCGTCTTAACGAGACCGTGCGGGCGGCTGATTGACGCTCCATCCCCTCCATTGTTAAGGTAAAGATATTTATTTTTAGATGCTCCGTGAGCTTCAAGATTGCTCAGTGATCCTTGCCGCAGAGTAGAAAGAACATGCCTTGGCTGATTAATTGGAAGTTGGGAAAGGATCTTTTCCCTTGTCTTTGAGAATTTTATTCACCTTTTGAATAGTCAGACCATGTGAGCATTTTTATGCAAGTCCGAGCTCTGCCACCTGACGTTGGAAATGGATAGAACCAGCCCGGTTCATCCTTGAAGATCCCGCTGTGCCGTGGAGCACAGCCCATCGCTCTTCCCGGGACGGTGGTGACGGATGCGCTGCTGCCCTTTGTGCAAGCCTGGAGCAGTTAGGGGCTTCCCGTTGTGGTCGCAGGAGAGGCAGCGGAGAGGGGGCCGGAAGGACACCTTCCGCGTGGACGCTGTTCCGCTGGGTCCCGTCCAGCCTGCCGTGGGGGGCTGCCCCGGGGAGGGCCCGGTGAGGTGGGGCGGGCTGTGGCCAGCCCTGGAAGCCTCACTCCGCAGTGTCCCTTTGTTGGTAGGATGGGCTGCCGTCATAAGTAATAAGCCAGTTGTGGGGATAAAGTGAAATCATGAAGAGTACTCAAATAGTCCAGAAATAGTCAAGAAAAGAGAGAAAACAGAACAAAGAATAGACTTGATGAAAAGGAGAGAACTAGTCAAGTGATAGATTTACTCCAATCAGGTCATTAACTCTGTTAAATGTATTGAATATAACGTGTAAGTATGTATTTTTGTACCTTGTGTTTTTATTTTCATTCAATGGAAAATAATTCTCCTGTCCTTTGTGTCTTCTCTTGGACCAGTGGGTTGTTTAGAAGCATGCCTTTTGGTTTTTAAATATTTTCTGGTGTTGAAGTTCATTGTGGCCCCGAATATGGTCTGTGCTGGTGAATATTTCATGTGCCCTTGAAGGGGATGTATGTTCTGCTCTCGTTGGGTGAGCTGCTCTGTGTTAATTAGCCCGAGCCGGTAGACTGCCTTCCCGGTCTTGTGTGTCGTACTGATTTTCTGTTTACCCGTTCCATTGATTACAAAGAGAGAAGTATCATAGTTTCCAACTATAATTATGGATTTATCTGTTTTTCTTTTCAACCCAATCAGCTTTTGCTTCACATATTTTAAAGCTCTTTCATTAGCTGTGTAGACATTCAGGATCGTATCTCTTGATTCATTGACCTCCTGTCTGTGTAACGTCCTTCTTTGTCCCTGGCAAGGTGTCTTGTTCCGACGGCTCCTTGGATGGATACAAATACGTCCATTCCGGCTTCCGTTCAGCCAGTGTTTCCACGGTATGGCATCTCCCATCTTTGCATTTGTGCCCTATTTATGTCCTCACGTTGAAGTGGTTTCTCAGGCTGGCGGAGAGCAGGGTCTTGCTTCTTTTATTGAATCAGATACTCTCCTGTGTTAAACCGCTTGATCACAAATTACGAATAGCTTCCCGTACACAGAAGTTCTTCCAAAATATTATCCTAATGTCTGAAGGATATTCTATACAATTCTTTTTTTTTAAAGATTTAATTAATTTGCTTATTTGAAAAAGAGAGCGACAGCATGAGCCGGGGGGAACAGAGGGACAGGGACGAGCAGACTCCCCGCTGAGCAGGGAGCCCAACATGGGACTTGATCCCATGACCCAGAGACTATGACCTGAGCCGAAATCAAAAGTCAAATGCTTAACCAACTGAGCCACCCAGGTGTCCCTGAAGAACATTCTATGTAACACAGGTTCCCAAACATATCCTCACTATGCTTCTGTTTTGGGGCAGTTTCTATTAAAATGAAAGCTTCAGTTCATATTCCCATAGCTAGATGCTTAGACATACCCTTGATCATTTTCTGGAAGTATAATTACTGAGTCATGGGACAGGCTTATTTTAAGTTTTTATTTATAGCCAAGCCAGCTTCTGACGTGATCCGGTGGTCGTAAACAGCAGCTTCGGATCTCCTGTCTTCCCGCCATCTCAGTGCCTAGGATGGTCTCGGGCTTGGGGACACAGGCTCATTCAGTCAGGGCTCTGGGGACTGCGTGACTTCAGCTCCGGGAGTCCCTGAGGACGTGAGGCTTGTCCTGGTGAGTTGACGTCTGCCTAAGGGGACCAGCCTCTGGCCGAGGGCGAGTGTTCTCCCCCCGCCCCCCAGCACAGCTGGCCCTCCATGCTCTCGCTCGCCTGTCTCCTTCTTGGTGCTCCGCTCTGTGTCCAAAGTCATCTCCTCACGGGGTACTCTGGCTATGGGATTGACAGCCGCCACCCCCAAATTCCTGTCATAACTGAGATTCATGGGAACGCAGAACCTCGATCTCAGGCTGGGTCTCTGGTCGGACCGTGAGCAGCTCCGACGTTTGTCACCGTCTGACTGAAGACGCCACTCGGGGCTGCGGTCCTGCTGGTGTCGGTCACCTGCCTCCCTCACGGCAGCGAACAGGCGTTCAGCTGGGCGGACGGGGTAGCTGGTCCCCCGGAATTTACAGGTGGGAAATACAGCTTCTTCCGGTGCCACAGAGGCTGTAGCGTTGCCTGTTTTGAGAATGACCTTTCCTCTCCTGACTAGTTCGGGTGGAGAGTTTGACGCTTGTGAACTAGAAAAAGGGACCTCGTGGCGGGAACATGGTGACCGAGGCGGGTGGCGCGTGCTGGGGTCGGGCTGGGGCATGCCGGGCTGCTGGCCGGGGCCTGGCACGGGGCAGGGAGGCAGCCGGTGCGTCCGGCTCACGGTTCAGGGCAAGACCACACCTGACAGGGGTTCGAGGCTGGGATGAAGGAGCGAGAAGTCAAGGACCCGGGCTCCCCCTCGAGTCCGCAGCCACTGCCCGAGGGCGGGGCCTGTCTGTGCGACAAGACCGCACGGTGAAGGGCGGTTCAGCGAGGGGATCGCGGGCTCGGGTGCGTGTCTAAGCTCACGGTGCCCGCGGGCAGCGACAGGAAGGACTGGCGGCCATCTGGGTGGCTGGGGTCAGGGCCGGCCATGTGTCTTGAGCGTGGTGTCCCCAGGGTTGGGCACCATGGGGCCTCGGCCCCGTACACATTTTGTGGGGGTGTTAGGTCTGCCTGAGATGGACGGCCCGGGGCGGGATTGTACTCAAATCTCTGCCGCTTTGCTGTGGGCGGCGACAGCCGTCCCTGCGGGCAGGATGGTCCCCGCAGGGCCTCTTCTGCTGGGCCGTGCGGCTGTCCGGTGCACACATGGATCTGTGCCGCGTTAGGCGGCCGCCCTGTGCCTCGAGGGTCAGCATTTCTATTTCTGCACGTTGGTGGCGTGTGGTGGGATGCTGTTGTCGCCGAGGCCTGGCGTTTGCGGTCCCCCCACCCCTGGAACAGCAGCCCCGGGCCGACGGTGTCCGGCTCCATCACTGGTCCACAGTCCCCAGCAGGGATGGTGCCTCAGCGCTTCCCTCCGGCGGAGCTACGCTTAGCAGACACGTCTGTCCTTGCGTCTGGCGGACATGTCTGTCCCTGTGTCTGGCAGACATGTCTGTCCCTGCGTTTGGCGAACAGGTCTGTCCCTGCAGCTCCACGGCCAGCGTCTGGTGGTGGGAGAGGGCGTGTGAGAGGAGAAGGCACGGCCCGAGGGCAAGGAGCTCAGCCGCACGCAGACGGGTGCAGCCCGGCTCCCGGCAGCTGGTTCCCCGCGAGTGGCGGAGCAATGAGCTCTGGGGATGGCCGGGCAGAGAGCGCCATCAGAGGTCCGAGAGGCCTCCTGGATGGCGGTGGCGTAGCTGAGTCCCGTAGTGGGGGCGGAAAATCTCCAGGCCAAGGAGTGCCACGCACAAAAGCTGCAGAAAGAGGGGCTGCACTTCTGCTCACGGCAGGGGCAGAAACCGACCCACGCGGGCCCTGGGGACTGCTGGCCTGTGGCACTGGTGTGGCTGGGTCCAGGCATTGGGATGAGAGTCAAGAATCCATCTCGTGCCTCAGCCATCTTCCTCCTCGACGTCTCCATTCGCAGCAGACCCTTGCGCCGGTGGACACAGTTAGCCTCAGAGAGTTCTAGTGCACGTTGCGTTAGCGGAGCTCCTTCCAGCAGCCCGCGCGGCCATCCCTGAGCCAGCCCCTGCCCGGAGGGATGCGTGTTCGCCTCCGAGCCCTGCAGGCCCTGGGGCTGCCCTGACGGCCGGGCGTGCGTGGGGGCCTCTCCTGACGCGTGGATGGAAGACGAGAGAAGCATGGTTTTCCACAGCAAAGGCGAGGTGCTGCTCCCGCAGGGAAAGGAGTGGTACCCATCCCCCCGGCCGCTCCGTGAACGGAACATACGTGTCCCCTTGGTTGCCGTAACAAACGATCACGCGTTTAGTGGCCTAATACAAGATGCGCGATTCTCTCACGATGTTGGAGCTCAGAAGTCGGAGCCAGGGAGACACGAAGCTGTCGGGGCTGGGGCGTCTGAGCTCAGACGAGAATCAGTTCACTTGCCGTGCCGGCTTCTGGGGGCGCCCGTGTCGCTGGGCTCCTGGCCCTCCTTCCGTCTTCAAGCCAGCGACGTCGGACCGGATCTTTCTCCCGCTGCCGTCTGCTGCGTTCGCATGTACAGCCTGCTCCTTCCGCTCGCGAAGGCCCTGTGATGGCTCGGGGCCCAGCAGCACAGTCCAGAGTCACCGCACCAGGTCCGTGCATCGCTGGTTTCTCTTCAGCACGGCCACAGAACGAAGATTATCCCTTTTCCGAGTGAGGGGACGCCGGCGAGGTAGCACGAGGTTAAGCAGAGCGCACCGTGTTGATGCCGCGGTGAGCTTCCCCTGGAGGGAATGGTTTGAAGGCCTGTGGGTCAGAAGTAAGTGTTTGCCTGGGTGCCCGGGGTGGAGCGAGGCCCTGCTCTGCCGCTGGCGGGGAGCCTGAAGGCCTCAGACTGGGTGTCCCGTGTGCTCCACTGGGGCAGAGCGTCAGGCCGGCGCGCCCCATGCGTGGTGTTGAGGCTCATCTCCTCTCCTCAGGACCTCGAGATGGAGTGTGGATTTGTGGTCCTCAGTGGCCCTCGGGGTGACCGAGCCTGGTGGCAAGTGGCTGCCCTCGGGCCTGGACGTTTCTAGTGGCCAGTGAGTGGGGGACCCCGAGGCTTTCTCTTTCCAGCAGTTCCTGCTGGCTGGGTAACCCGCGTGAGAGGGCGGCCGTCCCTGCCTCTGGGACCCCAGGCTCAGCCTCCGAGACCTACTCCCCGAGGTCACATCAGGGTGCTGTCAGCGGGGAAGCCTCTTCTTTCGCAGTTGTCTGTTTCCTCTTCAAAACTAGTTTTAAATGTATTTTAAAGATTTACGTCCAGTAAAAGGGACTTTTCTGGGGAGCTGAGAGTCCTTGAACTCGTAATCGGGTTGTAGCTCAGCTCATTCATCCCCGGACTCCCTCCTGCTGCCTCTGCAGTCCCAGCCTCCCCGGCCCCTGGCGACCCCGACCTGTGTCCTCCGTCCCCAGAGTGTTGTCGGAAATGTCCCAGGGACGCGCGAGGCGGACGCAACCTTTTGAGTTTGGGATTTTTCACTCCACTTCATACTTCTCAGATTCACGCAGGTCATGAACCTTCCAGAAAGAGCCAACATAAAACCAGGGAATCACCAAAGTGATAATTGTGAAAATTTGTTGCGAACTCAGTGAAAAAGACAGTTTGCAAAGCAGAGCACTCCAGCCGAGACACGGAACGAGGCTCCGGGAAGCTTCGTACAGCTGTGAGTGGCATCCCGTGATTCTTCACGGTGATTGCCGAGCTTGCTGGAATTTGCTTTAACGACAGGGGATTGGTTTGTGGTTACCCTGTATCAACTTTGGAATTTTATTTTATTTGTTTATTTATTTTTTGCTCATGATTTCCAGAGGCAGAAGCAAAAAGTGACCTGGTCAAGTTAGTCTTGCAGAACAAGCTGACTGAAACTTGGCTTGTAGAACTAAACGGCTTTTGTCTGCTTGGGGCGTTCTCCAGGCTCGTCTCCGTTGGTTCGGTTTTTCACTCTCATTTGCTTTTGATTGTAACAACTCAGAAGTTCACTCCCTCCTGTGACAGAGGAGGGGGCCTTGTGCAGGTGGACACAGTTCCTTCTGCCACGGTAGGGCACGTGGTCACAGGTTCTGGGGATTTAAGATCTGGACATCTTTGTGGGACCGTGATGCCACTGCCAAGAGTAATGTTATTTAGTGGTGAAATGCTTGAGGATTTTCTAGATGTCTTTGTTGTTGATTTGTAATGTAATTTTCTCATAGCCAGAGAGCAGACTAGACGTATGTATGAATCCTGTTCAGTTTTTAGGGACTCATTTTATGGATCCAGCTGTGCTCTGAGGAAAGGTTTCATGTGGACCTAAGAAAAGTGTGAATTCTGCTGCTGTTGGGCAGGCTGTTCTCTCACTGTGAACTTGCTTGGTAAGTTCACACTTACCAAGTGTGGATCAGTTCTCCACTGGTTTTCCTCCTCTCTCTTTCTTTCTTTCAAGATTTTTTATTTATTTGACACAGAGAGAGAGAGAGAGAGAGAGCACAAGCAGGGGTAGTGGAGGAGGGAGAGGGAGAAGCAGACTCCCTGCTGAAGGGAGGGCCCAACATGGGGCTCGATCCCAGGACCCTGGGACCAGACTTGAGCCAAAGGCAGATGCTTAATTTCCTGAGCCACACATATGCCCCATCTTTTTTTTTTTTTTTTTTTTAAGGTCATTGGTATTTGACAGAAATTTTGTTGAATCTGTAGATTGTTTGGGGTAAGATTGTGTTTTGTAGTTTTTTTTTTTAAGATTTTATTTATTTATTTGACAGACAGAGATCAGAGTTAGGCAGAGAGGCAGGCAGAGAGAGAGGGGGGGAAGCAGGCTCCTCGCTGAGCAGAGAGCCTGATGCGGGGCTCGATCCCAGGACCCTGAGTTCATGACCTGAGCCAAAGGCAGAGGCTTAACCCACTGAGCCACCCAGGCGTCCCACAGATGCCCCATCTTTACTGATTCTTAATTTACTTTTTCTGTCTGTCTGTGAGAGAGAGGCACTGGGATCTCTGACTGTAATTACGGGTTTGTTTATCTCTCTGCAGATCTGTTTTTGCTTTATGCACTTTCAGTTCTGCCATTAGATCACAAATACTTAGGATTGTTTTATCTTCTTATATCTTCAGGAACTGATCTTTTTATCATTATGGAATGAACTTGCTAATTTGCTTTGCTTTGAAGTATACTTCATATGATATTAAAGTGTCAATTCTAGCTTTACTTTCTACAGGCTTGGAATGATCAATCTTTTCCTAACATTTTAAACATTAGTTTTTTATATTTAAAACAGGTTTCTTGTAGGCAGCATATCATTCAGTCTTGCTTAAAGAAAAAAAAAAATCTATCCTGACAATCTCTGCATTTTAATTGAGATGTATGGCCCATTTATAGTTAATGAGATACAGATATGGTTATTTTAAAATCTTCTATCCTTCTATTTCTTTTGTATTTATTCCTTTGTTGTTTGTTCCTGCTGATTTTTTTCTGTTTTCTTTTAGATTAGTTGTTATTTTTATGATTTGACCTTATCTCTTTTATTAGCTACAATTTTTGTTTTTTATTGTAATAGTTGCCTTATACATCTTTAATGAGTCACAGGCAACTTCCAAGGGATGTTCCCTGGCTGTGTGTGAAATGCAAAAACCTTACAATACTATCCATACTTGTCTCCCTTCCTTACTCTACATTTCCTTACATTTTACTTCTACATTTGCTATGAACCAGACAACGCATTGTTACCAATTTTGATTTAAACAGTCAACTCTATCTTAAAGTAATTTAAATAATACCTGTCTTCGTAGTTACCCCATATAGTTAGCATTTCTGATATGCTGTTATCCTTTTGTGTAGAGACAGATTTCCATCTGTTCTCATTTTCCTTTTGATTTCCTTTCTTGCAGTGCAGTTTCACCGGTGATAATAGTTTCTAGCACTTTTGTGTCTGAAAAAAATTGCCTTAGTTTTTGAAGCTATTTTTATGGAGTTAAGAGGATTCTAAGATTCTAGGTTGACAGTGCTTTTCAATAATTTAAAGTTGAGCTGTTGTCCTTCAGCTGGAACTGTCCCTGTTTGCTGTTATGCTTATCTCTTGTCCTCCACAACTAATGCAACACTTTTTTCTAGCTTCGTTTACCGTATTTTTTCCTTAACATTTTACAGTTTGACTATAATGTGCCTTTGTGTAGTTTCCTTCAGGTTTATTGTGCCTTAGGTTTGTTGAGTATTTATTTCTGAACTGTGGGTTCACATTTCCATCAAATTTAGATATTGGCTGTGCTACGTCTAACTTCTCCTCTTCCAGGAGCTCTGATTGTCTGTATATTTGGCCACTTGATGTTCCATAGCACCTGATGCTCTTCATGTGTTTGAGCCATTTTCTCTCTGCATTTAATTTCACTTATGTCTTCAAGTTCAGTAATCTTTTCTTCTGCAGTGTTTAATCTGCTGTTATTTCTATCCATCATATTTATTTTAATCTCACACCTTATAGTTTTCATTTCTAGAACTTCATTTTGGGTCTTTTAAAATGTCTTCCTAACATGCATAGTCCCTCCTCTATCTTCCAGAACATAGAGAACAGTTATAACTGTCTTGGTCCTTTTCTACTAACTTTGTCTTCTATGTGAATGCTGGGTAAGTTTTGATGGATTGCTTTTTTCTCTTCATCATAGGTATTATTTTCTTATTTCTTTATATGTCCGATAGTCTTAGATTGAATGCCAGACATTGTGAGTTTTCCCTTGTATGCTGGATATTTTTCTATTCCTATAAATATTTTTGAGCTTTGTTTTGTACCATGGCTAAGTTCCACAGAAACAATTTGATCCTGTCAGATTTTTTGTGTTTCTTAGGTAGGAACAGAATAAATTTTAACTTAGGCTTCATTTATTCCACTACTGAAACAAAATTCTTCTGTGTGCTCTGCCCTATACCTGATAACTTAAACTTCTCCCATTCTGGCTACTGGAAGCAGGTCCTGCTCAGGTTTTTTGGGTGAGCTCCACTGCTGCTCCCTCTAAGCCTCTTCCTGGTCTCAGGTAGCTTTTACACAGGCACACTCTGGCCATACTTGAGGGGAGCCCTCTGCGGGTTTCCGGTGTTCTCAGCACATGCAACCCTCTCCCTGCCAGCACCTGTGAACTCTAGCCTCTTTGTCTCTTGTAGAGTCTCACTTTACCTCCTCAACTCAAGGAGACCACTGTGTTCTGCCTGGAGGATATTCAGTGAAATACACACCGATTACAGCAGACACAAGGAGGCCGCTTGCTAGGCCTTCTCTCTGTAGCTTTTCATCACTTTGGAGCTGCAGCTCTGAGTAGCTGACCTGTTAAAATGGCTGGTTCCACGCCAGAGCAGCTGTGTGTGCAGAAAGCTCCTCCCAGCTTGTTAGTCTTACCGATCAGTGCCAGTGCCGTGGCTGTGACATGCATCCAAATCCTGTGACCAGCCTTCCTCTTATCTCTCAGGGCCCGACTTCAGTCCCTAAACCATGTAGGTCATCCTCCTCTATTTTCTCTTCTTTCCAAGTGCGGGGCTCATATTTAAATATGACACTCCAGGCAAGTTCCAATTATAGGGTAAGGCTATTACCTCCGGCTTCCTTGGTATCGGGACTCTGTTATTGTAGCTCAAGATTGCTTTGGCCTTTTTGATGTCTGGGTTGTTCTGTTGTCTGACAGTGAACTTGCAGTTGATGGAAACCCCCGGATCCTATTTACATGCGGGATTGCTAAGGTCCAAGAAGCTGGTGCTTCTTTGCTTCTGTATTGTCTTTTGAGATACAAGTTTGGGCAAGTGCGTGTGAAGGATGGATTAGGAAGGAGCGTGAACCAGGAGCCAGGTTTGCCGTGGGTGAGTCCTCAACGCGCACAAGCCACCTTCTATCTTCAGCGCAACCACCCTAGGCGAAGGCTCGTCGGAAGAGGGTGTGCGCTCAGAGGACAGCGGAACATTCGGTTACCTGAGGATTCGGATGTTTTACAGAAGTCTTAAATTTGGCAGATTTCGGTATTTCAAGCCAGACTCTCTTTTAAATTGGTTCTGATTCATTAAACCCCATTTTAGAGAACACTTATTTAACCGATAACACTCATGGTATCGAAGTTTATCAAGTAACGAATGGCATGTGCTATTGACTTAATGCCAGAATAAAGATGAGCCACTGGTATTTGATTAAGATAACAGCAGCTATAGAAATGCTATGCCCTAACGCAAAGAACACTTATTATACAGTAGAATAAAATACTTACCGCGAAGCACCCCAGTTTAGGAAATAAAGGTTACTTGAGAGCATGAAATTATTCCAAGTTAATTTTGCACTCTGCTCTTGAAGCTGATTAGTACAAAATGTAATGAAATGCAATTTTTGCTAAACAGCTGAGCCAGGAGGGTAGCCCAGAAACCAGCAATTAACACTGATTGGTACTGAGCCTTTTGTGTGTCGGAGAAGACCGGCGTGCACAATGGGAGTTAACAAGGTGACCCCTACCAAGGCCGGTTGCTCTGGCCTCCGGAAAGCGGACTGACATCAGACTGTTGTTTTGTGATTGTCTTTTGCAGACTGTGGGGGACACAACAGTCACTTCCAGTTTCCCTGGGGCAGGAAGAAGGTGACGTAGAAGGTCTTGAAGCCATTGTATATGTGTCTGTGTAGGGGACGGGGTTGTTTCTGGGCCTTGGAGTGAGGCCAGGTCCGGTGTACTGCTTGGGTCCTGCCCCCTCCCCCGTCTCTGGCTGATGGTGCCACGTGCAGTCTAACACGAGCTTTGACCGTTTGGGCATTCAGAAAGTAGTCCTTCCCTCAGGCCTCAGAAGGAAGTGCTTTCTTGTCTGGCTGGAATGTGTGGCTTCTGACCCAGCTGCCTGGTACCTTGGGTCGCTCTAAAAAAGCTGATGTGTGTGTGTGTGTGTGTGAGTTAACAGAGCGGTCCCTGGTGGAGCCTGTGGTGGTAAGTGCTAAGAGCTGAGCCTGACATGGGAGGAAAAGGTGTCTTTCCCCTAATGTTCCCCCGAACGTGGAGGAAGCGGTTTTGGGGCTGTGGTGGGACCTGGCGGGTTGACCTGGGCTGGGCAGCGTCTGCGCTTTGCCGTGCGGCTGCACCAGCAACCACGGCCACGGGCCTGGCCCCCTGTGCCTCTCACCTGCTGAGTGTGCCCGTGCCGTGACGGAGGCTGTGGGAAAGGGAGGTCCCAAGCTGAAGGAAGGCAAGCATCCTTACACGTGCCGTTTGGACACCTGGAGTTAGTAATTTGTCTCTTAGAGGCGTGTGAGCTCATTATGTCGTCTGAGCCAGTGGAGGGGCAGTATCAGTTACAGTCCCGTGAAATTAAGTATGGGTGAGACGCTTCTGTCCTTGAAGACGTGAAGGAGGCGTGAGGACGATTTCGGCCTGCTCTGGGCCTTCGTTTTCTCTTTCCTGATTTTTACGGATGTTCATATTGGAGAGAGTGATTTCTCATATCCTGTTATGTCAGTGAAATGGGAGAGAACAAGAAAATCAGGTTAACAGCCCAGAGGGAGGGATAGTCATAGCTCGTGTGCAGGAAACATACGTGTTTCGGGATAAGTACATGTAAATTTGCTCCCACTTTTTCTTAAAGCAGAGCAGAAGCGATGTGGGCTGGCTCCAGGGGCCACGGGCACCGAGTTCTTGGTCTACCTCCCCGCTGCTCCTCCTGGGAGAAGTCTCGCTCTCCTCAGCATCTCCTTGTTCTGAGGCGGTGAGGGAGCCCACTCGTGACTTTCCCTGTGCGCTGCTCACCCGCGCGCTCTGTGACTGAGAGCCAGCCGCGACTCCCTCCTGACCTCCTTGTCTGAAGGAGATGGGACTGGTCCCCGGGGTCTCATATTTATGTGGTACAGAATGGAAGGTCCATTTGCCTTATTTGAGGTCAGCCCCATTATGCCCAGCAGGGGCCCATGGTGAACCATTTCTGGGCACCTGGCATGAGGTGGGGTTCTTCGGGTTGCCGGTGGCAGACACCCCTCTCTCCATGGCGAGGAGGACACAGAATCAACCGTGCTGGGAGGGCTAGAGCCCCTGCCGAGCTCGTCTCTCTGCTTCTCTCTGCTGCCGTGGCTCTCGGTGGGTCCCCGCGAGCTGGCCTCCGTGGTCCAACACCAGTGAGAAGGGGACGTCTTCTCCTGGTGGTTCCAAAATCAGGGTCCTGGGATTTTCTGTAACTAGGTATCCTGGGTCACGTGCCCAGGCCTGCTTCAATCGCTGTGGCCCCAGGATCGGGTTGCCAGGCCTGGGTCACGTGCTTGTCCTGAACTGTGGGGTGCAAGGCGGGTGGGGTCCATCCCAGCCAAACCACACAGACTGAGAACGCGGAGGAGCTGGCCTCCAGAGAAAGTCAGGGTAGCGCTTCTGGAGAATGCGTAGCCAGTATTCAGCATAGAAGTAACACTCCTCCGTGGCTCGGCAAATATTTGTGAAATCATTGAATGATAACGGTACAAAGAAGGCGTATCCGTCAGGGTCCTCCGTAGAAATGTGACCACCGGAATCGGGTCATGTGATAATGGAGGCTGACAAGTCCAAAGCTGAGAGACCAGGAGAGTCCACAGAAATGCCAGGAAATGCCAGGCCAAAGCTGGCAGACCCAAGACCCAGGAAGAGCCAGGGGTTCTGTTTGAGTCTCAAGATGGGAAAACCAGTGTCTCAGCTCCAGGCAGTCAGGCAGGAGAAGATGCCCTCTTCCTCGAGGACGGGCCAATCCTTTGGCTCTAGTAGGCCTTCAACTGATTGGAGGGGGCCCACCAGCATAGGGCAGGGACTCCTCTTCACTCAGTCTATGGATCCAGATGTCAGTCTCATCCAGAAGGACCTTCACACACACCCCCTCAAGAGTGACCAGGGTCAGGGCCGCCCGTGTGTGCCCGATGTGGCACGTAACGCTTTGACTTGCAATCCACCACGTGTGGTTGGGAACCTCTCCTCGTTTGAGGAGAGCCTCTGTCTTGGCATCTGATCCGCGGTAACAGCCGACAAGTAACTCCCCTCTAATTGTGGGGAAGTTTGGGTGATGCGGCACCCCGTCCTGTTCCGGGGTGGGGCGGGAGAGCGGTGAGGCGCGTGAGGCGTAGCTTGTCTCCTCTCACCCACGAGACGTGCCCATGATGGGTTTGTTTCCCCCCCAGTGCCCAAGGTAATTGCATTTTTAGTGTTGTATTCTGTACCTGTCAGGAATTAAATAAAGCTAGTAAACTCGGGTTAGTTTCTAATGACATTTACGTCATTTCTAAAGATGAAGGTAATTTATTAGGCAGGCAGTTTTACATGAAAGGAGGTGCAGGTGTGGCCTGGAAATGTCCACACCGAGGGGAACCTGGTGCCAGGCAGGTGGGGATCCGGACACATCAGCCTCTGTGGCATCTGGGGACTAAGACACGTCCTGTGCTTCCCCGTCTGCTGACACTTGCTCTGATGGGTCCCCAAAGCAGTTGGGTAAGAAGCAGTGCCCAGGGCTGGTCATGGCCACATGCCGTCCTTTATACCCGAGGTTCTCAGAGACGACTGAAGCCCCGGGCACTGCTGGGTCAGGGACGTTCCAGTCTGGTGGGGGGTGTCCCCGCTGCCCATGCCAGGTGCAAGGGCTTGAACAAGCTGGGGTGAGAGGGACAGGGGTTGCCGACCCACTGGGCAGTGACGAAGCCGTCGCTGGCCCCCGCTCCCAGCGCATCTGAGAAGTGAAGGCTCTCGCAAGGCCGCTCAATCTGAACTACAGGGGCTGTGGCCCTCGTCTCCTTCCCTTGCCCCCGCCGAGCAGGTGGCCTCCTCGTAGTCCGTGTGCCTCGAGCTACCGGGCTCTGACCTCTGTTAGGATCTTTGCCTTCACCTCCTGTCACAGACCAAATTGTGTTCCTCCGGGAATCACGTGTGGAAATCGTAGCTCAGCGCTCTGAATGTGAATTTATTTGCACTTAGAGTCCTTGCAGATGCAATAAGTAAGGTCATTCGGGGGGACCCGATCCAGTGTGCCTGCCGATCTGAGGAAAGGGAGGCATCAGACAGAGACAGACCCACGGGGGGGGGGGAGATGACGTGAAAACACAGGAGCCAGGTGGGCAGAGGATGTGAGCAAGGCCGCTCCGGGTTGGAGAGCACCGAGGACACCGCCGCCACCAGCAGATACGACAGAGGCCTGGGGGAGGCCCCTGTGGTTTCACCCCCCAGAGACGTGTGAGTAGCAGTGAGTGCTGGCTGCCCCCGCTGCCTGGGGCTCGACTCAGTGCGGGCTCGCCCGCCCCGAATGCCGCAGGGACCAGCATGGCCGAGCGGTTGGGAGACGCTGGTAGCTCACAGCCAGGGTTGGGACTCATCGGAGCGGAGCGAAGCTACTCATGCCTCAGGAGTCATCCTCCCAGTCAGGAAGCCACCCCCAGCCGCCGGGGCGCCCCACCTGCAGAACGTCCCCCTGCCCCGGCCCAAGGATAGGGATAACGAAGCTCAGTCCTGGCCCCATGTTCCGTGTGTCCCCCACACTCCTGCCAGGGGCCGGCTCCTGGTGCACTCCTGAGCCCCCACCCTCGGGCCGGGCCGGCTCCCCGCGCACTGCTACGGGCGGGCGGCGTCTGCAGGCGGCCTGTGCGCTAGCCCAGAGAGCCGCCGGCCATGTGGAGGGAGGGATCGCGGGCCTGAGCGCTTCAGGACACCGCACCGTGGAGGACAGGCAGGAGGCTCAGCACCGGTCCTGGCCTTTGGGGAAGGAGAAGGCCTCCCATCTTACAGACTGCCCCCAGGAGGGAGGAATGTGCCACGGGGGCGTATCTGGGAAAGCCCAGAAGCTGCAGCCGGAGCGACGCTGTGTCCTGTGTCCACCTGCTGCCCATGGCTAACGCACACTTATGTCGCCGGGGCGGTGCCAGGCTTCCTCATGCGCGCCCGGCACTTCCCCGCTTCCTGCATTCATGTAGTTCATACTTCCGGAATGTTCTCCGCTCTACTTGAAGTCCGTTTCAGGCAGTGGTCCCCCGTGAGGCCGGCAGAGAACGCGGGGCGGGCTCTCCTCCTTGCGTGCTGCTCGGGGTCCGACCCTACGGATCAGCTCGTGCTGTGCGTGGGCCCGGACAGAAGGGTGTGCCGTGTTCCCAGAGAAGCCCTGTGCCGTGTACCAGCACCATCTGGGGCGAGAACTGTTTTCAGGGACAGCCAGTGCCCCTAGGAAGCCACCCTGCTTGGAAGAACCAGTAGCCCCCGGTGGTCCTGTGGGCGGGAGCATTTGGTAGAGCACCTGCACTCTTGGGAGAGGGGGGGACAGGGACGGTGAGGGAGCGTCCCTGATGTCTGCTGTGCCGAGCGCCCCACAGCCTGCAGGGAGCCAGGAAGCTGCCTTGCTGGACATACCACGGTCCTCGTCGTGTGGTGAGCACGTGGTTCTGGCCCCGTGGCAGCACCTGGAGGCCATCGCTGCCTGTCTGGGGTTGAATAGTGTCCCTCACCCCCCAAAATTCATGTCCCCCCAGACCCTCAGAATGGACCCGATTTGAAGATAGTGTCATTGCAGGTGTAACCAGTTAAGTTAAGGGGACGCTATACTGGGCTGGGTGTGGCCCGGCATGTGCCCAAGCCCAGTGACAGGCGTCCTTGTTGGAAGATGAGAGGACACCGGAGAGCAGCGTGTGATGACCGAGGCAGGGACCAGAGGGGCTTCACCACGAGCCACGAAGAGGCGAGGATTGCAGGCGGCCCCCACAAGCTGGACGAGGGGCACAGGACGGGGCTCCCTCTCAGCCTCCAGAAGAGCCAGCCAGGCTCACCTCGATTTCAGACTTCTGGCCTCCAGAACTTTGAGGGGATGAACTTCTGTGGTTTTACGCGACGGAGTCCACGGGCATGTGCCGCGGCCGCTCCAGGAAGCTCACAGGCTGCTGGGCTCGCTGGGCGCCCTGAGAAGGTGAGCGTCGTGTCCGCCTCACCTGTCTCGCCAACACCCCCCCCACCCCGCGTCTGTTCCTCTCACGTCCCCACACCCTCACCTTTCTGACGGGTCAGTGTGTCAGCCTCTGGGCCCTGGCGGATTGGTTCTGACCTGCAGTTTGCGGTTCTTCAGCCAGCGAGGTGTTTGAGCCTGCGTGCTCTCTTCCGTGTTTAGTGAGCTGTTCAGCACATAGCATACCTCTTAATGCTTTCCGTGACCACGTATAGTTATTGAGGTACACATTTTAGAAATGTCAAGGGACTGGCTTCTTGGCGGAGGTAGCTTGAAAGCTGTAAAGCTGCCGCACCTGGTGCTCCGTTCCCGTGAGTCTGACTCTGCAGACCAGAGTGGGCCTGCCCCGGGCGGGGCGGGGGCGGGGAGGGGTCACGGGAGCGACGTCTGTGACTGGTTTTAATGAGGAACAGTAGTTTAAATCATGTTTACATTAACCCTCTCCCACTCACCGAGCACGTTATGGATAGGACGCAGACCTCCCGTGGGTTTTCGTTTGGTTCCAGCCTTGCATCAATGGTCTCTGGGGATGCATTTTAAGGCAACAATTTAGGAAAGATGTCCTTTCCACCCCTCTGCTTATTGCAGCGCATTTACCATAGCAGAGCTATGGATGCAGCCCACGTGTCCGTCGACTGCTGAATGGACGAGGACGACGTGGTCATGTGTTCGGTGGGAGCTGTGCAGCCGTCAGCATGGACGAGCGTGTGCCCTTTGCCACAGCACAGAAGGAGCTAAGGGGTACGATGCTGAGTGGAACACGTCAGACAAAGACAGACACCGTAGGATCTCACTCCTGTGTGGAATTCAAGAAACAAACAAGCAAAGGAAAAAAAGACAAACCGAGAAACAGATCTTTGCTCTAGAGAGCACACGGGTGGCTCCCAGAGGGGAGCGAGATGGGGTTTGGGTTTAATCCGGGATGGGATTCAGGAGTGCACTTACCCTGATGAAAAGGATTTAAAAAAGCAAGCCGTCTGTTCTGCCTGAGATACGGCCGTCCACTCACGTGCCGACCTTGTCTCGGGCGTCTCGCCTGTGCCAGGTGGGTGCGGAGCTCGGGCTGCTGCGTGACCAGCCGCGTCTCTGGACCTCAGGGCGCTTCCGTCCGCCCCTGTTCCTGCCTGGCTGGGTGGTTCGCGGACGGGACGCCTTCCTGCCGTTGGTGGAGATGATGGGGAAGGGGTTTCTTAGCATCGCCTCCCTCCTCTGGTTTCTTGATACCATCTTGAAAATGAGTGGTTTATAAGACAACTAGAATGTGGTAGAACAATTAAAATGCTTCCATTTGAGGATTCAAGGGAATGCTGATCTGTAATAGCCACGAGTCCCGTTCCAAACCCGCTGTGAGAGTATGACGTGCCCTTGTGGGGGTTTTCTTTCTCCGCAGAGGAAGAGGGTCTGGTGTGGAGTCCGGACGGGAGGCACGGAGGCCGGGGAGCTGTCCGGGGTCCGGCCGGGGAGCTGTCCGGGGTCCTGCCGCGGGCAGAAGGCACAGAGTCCTCCACCGCCTTACGCACGCCTGCCCCTGCCGTGTAAATCCCTGTGCTAGCACGCTGTTGGTGTGCGTGCGTGGAAGGGTTTTCCAGCCAGACCGGAAGGTGAATCAGGCCCAGAAAGGAGGATGTTCGCTGGAGGGAAGGACTCAAGCCCAAAGGCCCCGCACACGGGCGGCTGGGTAGGAACACAGGGCAGGTGGAGTCTGTGGGTCAGCGTGCGATCGGGGCGACCTCAGAGCAGGGCCTCATCCGAGCGCCAGGCAGGTGATGCCAGCGCCCGGGCCCCGAGTGCCTGGGGATTCAGAGGAAGATCCACGTGAGCCGGTCGGGAAGGTGAGCTGATGTTTGACTCGGGACCAGCGGGCCTCCTTGGCAGAGCGGCGGAGCAGAGTGGGCAGCAGGGACACAAGGAGGATGAAGTACGTCCGACAGTGAAACACGTTCCTCCTCCGACTCGAGAGCTCAGTCTGGTTGGAGGGGCACGTGCTGTGTCAGGAAGGCCTTAGCCCCTCTCCCCTCTCGGCAGCTGATTTGCTTCTAGGACGGCCCAGTCTCCCAGCCGGAGGCTCCGGAGCCTTCCACGCTCCACTTACTGGGCCGGTGCTCAGGACGCCGCGTGTGTGGGCTGGTCGGGTCCCCACGAAATCCGAAGACTGAGTGATCTTACGCCTTTTCTGCTGGTTTGGATGCACAAACAGTGTCAGGCGGGACCAGCCCTTTAACAGACGGCACGGCTGGGGTCGCATGAGAATCGGGTCTCCGGGATCGGAGGCATCGGGAAGGGCTGCGTGCAGACCGGAGCCTCAGCCGCAGGACACACAGCCTCGCTCACGACCAGAAACCCTGATGACACCGCGCTCGTTAAGGAGAGGCTGTGCCTGGCATTTGTTATCTGCATTTATTTGTAAAACAGCAGTAGATGCTTTAAACGGAACACAGACGGCACTTAATCTTTCTGTAAACGGGGGTTCACCGTCGGGTCCCTCTGAGCTCCCTATTCCTCCCACATGAGGACAGAACCATGTCCCCTGAGCCAGCTTGGTGCCCCAAGCCCACTTCACTGTCGCTCTGCTCAGAGCTAAGCCGGCCCCGTGTGCCCCCGATTCACCGCTGTGTCCCCAGGCCCCTCGTGGGCCCTCGCCCTGTGCTCCATCCATCCCGGCTGGGGTCGGCTGGCTTTTCCCCCGGCTGCCCTGCATGTCGCCCTTTCTCTTCCACGGCTCCGGCGGGCACCCTCTCCGCCTCTCCGCCCTCTTTCTTCCTTTAAATTCAGCCTCCAGGTCTGGAGTCGGTGCACGTGAATGCCCTTGAACATCTGTTTACAGAGTGACTTGCTTTTTGCGCCGCTGCTGTCCTGGCGACCTGCTGTATTACATTCCCGCTCTCTTCGGCCCCCTTGGGCAACCCACCCTCCGCCCCTCTGAACAGGCAGAATTTTGGGGACTTGCTGTCTTGAATCTCAAAGTAAACCAGAAATCCCAGGAACCCGGTGGATTCTCGCCAAAGACAAGGTCCCTCAGAGGTAAACCTCGGGAAGCTCCCACCCCTCTTGCTAGGTGGCGCGGGGAGACTGGACAGAATCGTTGCGTGAGGCGCGCCCGATGTGCAAGGGCACAGGACTCGTGCCAGCCGCGGTTGCTCGTGGGGTGTGTCTTGGATTGTGGGGATGATGGCATTTTCTTACATCCCTCGCCCCCACCAACCTCAGTCTCGTTTGGAGCCTCAGGGGCCGGAGCCAAAGCTTCCAGTGATTTCTGTTTATTTATTTATTTTTTAAAGATTTTATTTATTTACTTGAGAGAGAGAACGTGAGCAAGAGAGCCTACAGCAGCGGCAGGGAGGGAGAGTGAGTCAGAGGACAAGGGAAAGCAGATTCCCACTGAGTGGGGAGCCCAGCGTGGGGCTGGATCCCAGGCCCCTGAGATCGTGACCCGAGCCGAAGGCAGAGGCTTCACTGCCGGCTGCCCAGGCGCCCCGTGGTCTAGGTTTCTACAGAGAATTCTTCCTCTACCTGGAATCCATTTCCTTTCCCTGCCGTCTTGTTGCCATCCTGCCCTCCTTGGAAGCTCAGCTCAGACCACCTCCCCCAGGATCCCGAAGTCCTCCCCACCCGTCCAGGCATGGGGATGCCCAGTACCCCTGGAGCCTAGTCTGCCCACCTGCCGGGGCAGCGAAGCCGTGTTCCCCTCTGGATCCACAGCCTCCTGGCAGCTGGCCCCGCATGGAGTCTGTGCCGCAGCAGCTGTTGGGCGGGGAGAGGCCGGCCTGGTGGCTAGAGACCCAGGCATCCTGCCCTTTGGATGCCCTAAAGATTATGTGTCAAGGGTTCCTTTCCTTGCTAATCCCCAGATGCTAGATGAGCAGAGAGAGGAGGCTCAGTACAAATAAAGCCGGAAGCGTCTTTCTTAATTAAATTTGAAATGCTAGTAATTAGCCACGTTATTA
This sequence comes from Meles meles, assembly GCF_922984935.1. NCBI lineage: Eukaryota > Metazoa > Chordata > Mammalia > Carnivora > Mustelidae > Meles > Meles meles. Next base: position 85,569,751 of record NC_060078.1, read on the forward strand.
AGGCAGATTGAATCTACCTTATTGCGGCTGACATGACTGGTATTGGGAGGCTGGGGACCTCCTCACTCACGATGGTTTTTAAACAATGTAAAAAAATCCAGCCCGACGACAATATCCACTGTCTTCTGAGCGTTCCCTGGCCAGGGAGGCCCACTTCCAAGGAAGGACTGAGACGTGTTTTACCGGCTTGACCCGCGAATGCCGGCTCCCCCGGACGGCAGGTGCGCACCTGAGCTTGTGGGGGTGCGGTGCTGTGGTTTGGGTCCAGCTCAGAGCGTGCCTGTAGGGCTGTGTTTGCAGCGGGTCGGGGTGTGGGTTGGGGTCAGAGGCCAGGCACGCTCTGAGGGGTGTGTTTGCAGCGGGTCGGGGTGTGGGTTGGGGTCAGAGGCCAGGCTCAGAGCGTGCCTGTAGGGCTGTGTTTGCAGCGGGTCGGGGTGTGGGTTGGGGTCAGAGGCCAGGCTCAGAGCGTGCCTGTAGGGCTGTGTTTGCAGCGGGTTGGGGTGTGGGTTGGGGTCAGAGGTCAGGGTCAGAGCGTGCCTGTAGGACTGTGTTTGCAGCGGGTCGGGGTGTGGGTTGGGGTCAGAGGTCAGGGTCAGAGCGTGCCTGTAGGGCTGTGTTTGCAGCGGGTCGGGGTGTGGGTTGGGGTCAGAGGCCAGGCTCAGAGCGTGCCTGTAGGGCTGTGTTTGCAGCGGGTCGGGGTGTGGGTTGGGGTCAGAGGTCAGGCTCAGAGCATGCCTGTAGGGCTGTGTTTGCAGGGGTCGGGGTGTGGGTTGGGGTCAGAGGCCAGGGTCAGAGCATGCCTGTAGGGCTGTGTTTGCAGGGGTCGGGGTGTGGGTTGGGGTCAGAGGCCAGGGTCAGAGCATGCCTGTAGGACTGTGTTTGCAGGGGTCGGGGTGTGGGTTGGGGTCAGAGGCCAGGGTCAGAGCATGCCTGTAGGGCTGTGTTTGCAGCGGGTCGGGGTGTGGGTTGGGGTCAGAGGCCAGGGTCAGAGCATGCCTGTAGGGCTGTGTTTGCAGCGGGTCGGGGTGTGGGTTGGGGTCAGAGGTCGGGCTCAGAGCTTGCCCTCAGGGATGTGAGCAGCAGCTTTCCCGGGTCACCCAGCACAAAGTCCTTGAGATGAGAGACGCGTCCTCTCTCACAGCCACGGAGGCCGGAGTCTGGTGCTGTGAAACTTCTGGAGCCCTGACACCAGGTGTCTGGAGGAAGAAAAGAGCCCTGGAGCCGCCCTGGAGCCGTGAGGCCTCAGAATTACCCCTGCTTCATCTCGTGGGTTGCGTTTGTGCCTCGGGTCTGCGGCTGGCTGGGCGGTTGTCACTCTCCGTGTCCTCGCTCCTGGGCACTAGTGTTAACTGGTCTCTTTGATATCCCGGACTCTGCTCCGCCGTGTCTGCTCACTGCCCTCTGCTGCCCGCCCGGGAAGGAGCCCGGTGCCCGGCCCAGAGCCACCCCCGCTGGCCTGCCCAGCTGTCATCTCTGAAGGGATCTGCATGAAGCGAACCTGTCACCAGGGCAGCTTGGAAAACAGAGCGTGCCAGGAGGAGGAGGCTTTCGAATGAAAGTCCTTCTGAGTGTCCTTACGAGGGGAGACCCGTTTCTTCTGCCAGGCCCAGATTTCCTTCCCTCATCCTGGACGTCCCGGGAGACAGCCGTTCTGAGGGAAACTGGGACGTCTGTTTTGTGGCATCAATGGGCAGACTAATGGTTTCTGCCTCAGTCCCTTTGCATCGACCCTGTTTTTGAGGCCTCAAGGGAGCGCGTTCGCCCCGAGCCCAGGGTTCAGGGTTCCCTGCCGTGGCCTCCCCGGGACCTCATGGGCTGACCTGTAGGGTGTTCCTCTGGGCCGGCGGCGGCCCCCGGTGGCACCCCTGCGTCTGCCTTGCCAGCTCAGTGTCGGGCAGGGAGGAATTTATCTTGTTCATGCCTCTCAGTGACAGTATTTAATGAAGAGACAGTCAAGTCGTCTTCTGAACTTGTGCATTTTGAGACAAGAATCATAGCTTCACAAAAATCCCTTGTAGGAACAATTCCGAGCTGCAGTTTGCTTGTTTAATGAAAGGAAACCAAGAAGCGTGGCCGCTCGGCTGGGTGTTTTCCTTAGACACGTCTCAGCCTGCACGTGCTGCGAGTGCCTGGCCTCTGAAGCAAGACCGGAGGCGGTGTGTGGAGAATCCTGGAGGCGGCTGGGTTGGGGTTCCCAAGAACGGGGTCCTGACCTTGTGTCCAAGGGGCCCACCGCACCTGCCTGTGCCTCATGGCATACCACAGCAGGTGCCTCTGATCGTTCGTGACCCGAGTTAGAATTTCCAGCAGAGTCCGTTGGCGATGTGTGCAGTGGCGTCTGGAAGAGTCCGGTTTCTGGAACAACACCTCTGGAACACCGCTGCACTCACGTCCGCCACTGCGTGTGTCCGTGATCGCGAGACGTCCAGGGCGTGTAACCAGAGGGGTCGGTTTTAGTTTCCGCAAGGGGGAGCGTGTGTGGCGTCTGGGCGGGAGGAAGGGGGTTCTGCGTCCTGGCTGTCCCGGCCACGCAGACGTTCCCCAGTCCTGGCCTCGGCTCCGCTGGGCCTCCCCGAATTCCAGAGTCGCTCCTGAGAACGAAGGCTTTGCCGCGTGATCCGACGGTTCGGTTGTTACGCTCGGCTTGGTATCCAGGGCTCACCTTGTATCAACTGCCTTTTCTCCTGTCTCCGTCCTGACTTTCCGCTGACACAGCCGTGTGATGGCCTGCGGCTAATTCATGGTCAGCTCCGGTGCACGTTTGGGCCTCACGAGCGTGACGCCCGGGTTGGGCAGGTCTCCGACTTGGATTTTCCTCTGTTTGGCACCGTCACTGTTAATGATGAGCGTAGGAGTAAGGCCACTTTGGAAGTGAAAATGCATCGCCCTGCCTGCCCCGGATCCCGTTCCGGCGTCTCGCTCGCTGCCTTGCACACACGTGCCGAGAGTAGCTTCAGATTCCGTCTTTAGACTCACGGACAGAGACGACTGTGGCCTTGGAGGCTGCTTCTGTCCTGACGAGGGTATGCAGGAGGGATGCCTAGTTATGGATTTCGCTGTGCTCAATTTAACCGTCTGCCCTTTGACAAGCGGGACAGAGCTGCGATGCGAAGCAGGGTGGGTGCTGTCGGCGGAGAGCCCCTCGGCATAGGGTCTGTTTGAAACCGGGTTCGAGTCTCCCCTCGGCTCCCGCCCTCAGGAAGCCACCCTCTTTTCTGGATCCCCCGAGCACATTTGCTGATGACCACACGCTTTACTTGTGGTTTCTGGCATTGTCACTTGACTTGTCTGTCACCACCTACGGGAAGGACGGGGATTCCCGGCACCCCGCACCACCCCGTGGTAGACGGAATACTGGTCCCCCAAACGTGTCCGTGTCCTAACCCTGAACCTGTGAATACATCACTTTGCCTGGTGAAAGGGATTTGGCAGATGTGGTGAAATGAAGTAGCTTGAAATGGGGAGATTATCCCGAGTCCCCTTGGCCAGCCGGTGATATCACGAGGTTCCTTCAAGAGGAGGGCGAGGTCTGGGCAGAGGAGGGAGACACAGTGACGGAGCCCCGTCCGCTTCATGGTGGAGCCCTGTGCTTCGGAGGTGGGGGCCGGGGTCCCGAGCCCGGGAAGGTGGGCGCCTGTGGAAGCTGGGAGAGGCCAGCAAACATGCTCCCTGGGAGCCCCTGGATGGGACCGAACCCAGCTGCCACCTGGATTGTAGAGTTCTGATCTCCAGACCTGGAAGAGGGTACATCTGTGGGTTTTCTTCTAAGGCACAGCATTTGTGGTCATGTTTTGCACAGCAGCCGAGGGAAACAGAGGCAGAACCCGCTCCTTAACCAGGCGCCGGGCCTTGGCTGAGTGAAGGATCTCGCAGGCAAAGGCGAAGCCCCAGAAGCGCGGCTTACGTGGGAAATCCATTTCAGAACGAGTGGGGTCCTCATGGTCCTGCTCTCTGCTGCAGGGAAAACCATGCCTGGCCTTCTGATTCACGAGGCTGCGTATTCCTCTGCAGGAGCATGCTGGGGAGGGCGGCCTGCCCTGGCGCATGGAGCACCTGCTCGATGGGAACCTAGAGGTTTCCATTTAACTTCCTTCCACGAACTTTCCATGACACGTTTAAAGTGAAATTGTGAGCATGTCACCCTATCATCTTTTTCAAAGCTGGAAGGAAAAGGTAAAGGAAAAAAAAAAAAAGAGAGGGAAGCAAAGCAGCATTTTGAACTTTGAAAGCATCATTTGCCAGAGTCCTCCAACTCCCGGTGGAAGGCAGAACACATACCTTTGGCTTCAAAGGAGACTTTGTAGAGCTGTGTTTCTTTTGTCCTTTTATTTTATATCTCCGCGGGTTTCCTTACGTACGCTCAGCGTGCTGCCTTCTTTTCAATTAACTGGAGGTCTTCAGGGAGGTTTCAGACAGCTAGTGAGACACAGCAGGTCACAGAGGGGTGTCCCGGCCTGGCCAGCGAGCGGCCTGTGACCCAAGTCAGCCACCTTCCGGGCCGGAGCTTGGTTTCCTCTTCTGCGAGGTGAGGGGTCTGCTTAGGGATTCCCCAGGCGCACCGTCCCCCGAATCCTGGTACCGCCCAGGCCATTTCGAGAACGAACGGAAGTGGACACACATCACTTCTACTCAGCTAGAGGTTTCCAGCCAAAAAGTCTTTACAGGTATGCTGACCTTCCGGGTTCTTCTCTTGAGAAACACAAAACAACAGACAAATACGTCCCTAGACGTGCTAGTAAGCTAACCAGAGACTGCCATTCATCATTCTGATTGAAACCTTTTAAACTGCGTAATTGTGCTCTGTTTTTCTCAGTTTCCTTAATGAAGTAGCTTTTGGGGCGACAGTGATTAAGTACAGACTTGATAGAGTATGACGCGTTGGTCTTTAAATGTCTGCCTTTTTTTTTTTTTGGTTTTAAATTGATCTTAACTCTGTAAGAGAAGTGAAATGGATGGGATCGCAATGGTGCCACAGAGAGGACAGCGGTCACCTCCTTCGTCTCGTCCCAAAGAAGCCGGTGGGGAGGAAGGTCGCGGTCTTCCCGCACCTACGGCGCCTGCCCCTCCCCTCCCCTCCTCAGTGAAAGCTCCCGCCCGCCTGGCTGTTCCGTCCGGAGCTGGCCGTGTTCCCCAGGGACGTCTACAACCCTGTAAATGCATATTTTTCTTTTTTTTTTTAAGTTAACATATGGCTTCTCTAAAGATTTATGAGGTTCTGTAACTAGATTTTGTATAATGAAAATATGGATCCTGAATTTTATGTTTTCATACGATTAGGGGGACTGATTCATTGGCTTTTTGGTACCTTATAGGAGGTCAATGAATATAGTTCTTTGACTCCCCTGGGCCTCCGGGGTCTGGGTCTGCCCCTGGAGCTCGCTTATGCATTATAGGCAAAGTTTCTTGTTGAAATGACTCAGAAAATTCATCCGTCAACAACCTGAACCGCAGGGCCTCGGGATAACCTTCCCCCTCTTCCCCCACCCCGCCCCGGGTGAACAGTATGTAACCCGCTTGAATTCTCAGCCTGGGAATACCGTTTCCAGTTCCCCGGGTCAAAGAATTGTTTTTAGTCCCTGAACGGTAAGTCGTAAAGGGAAAGATGTAGAAATAATTGCTTTCGGCTTTGAGAAGTCTCTGAACTCATGCTGATCCGAATGAAATAAATAGGTTATGAGACGTAAGACTCATCTGCTCTGGTAAGCACGACGGGGCGGTAACTTAGCGGTGAGCTCACGTCCCCCGTGCACAGAACAAACACGGTGCACGCATACGGCGGGGAGGGGCTGGGCCGCTGGCGTGGGCGGCAGCAAAAGGCCTTTCTTTGTTCTTCTCCATAAAACGGACGTTCTGCCGAACGACATAACCTCGAAGCCAGGAGCCAGCCTGTTACCCCAAGGTTGTCGAAAATGAGCTCTGGCAGTTTCCTCTCATCGGCTGAGGACCTGGGGGGGCGCCCTGGGCCCGGAGCCCCTGCTCCTCTCCGTGTGATCAAGTTCAAGCAAGTGGCATTCCAGATCCTTACAAGCCTGCTTCTAACAGTTTTCATGAAGATCATGCAAGTCATTCAACTCCATCATAGAGTCCCAGAAAATAAGAACATACGCTGTTTTAAAAATGAATGAAGATCAACTCGTGTATGTTGTGCCTAGAGTCAATGTAGCACGGATGTTTTAATGTATACCTCTTCTAGACTTTTTTTTTAAAGATTTTATTTTTTTTTTTGAGAGAGAGAGAGAGAGAGAGACTGTGAGTGAGGGGGAGGGGCAGAGGCAGACCCCACACTGAGCAGGGAGGCCGACATGGGGCTTGATCCCAGGACCCTGGGAGCATGCCCTGAGCCGAAGGCAGACGCTTCACCAACTGAGCCCCCCAGGCACCTCCGTCTTCTAGACGTTTCATAATGTCTACGTACGTGTCGTCCTCTTATGATCATGGATTGTGCTTCACATTCTTTTAAAAGAAGCGTTTTCTTCATGCTAACACATCTGATTTATCAAGTTTTTAATTTTTCTCTCTCTCTCAGTGCTTTTTGTCACATTCAAAGGTATTTCTGTGCCTGGGGTTCCGGGTGGCTCCTGTCAGTCAGGCATCCAGCTCTCGATTCCAGCTCTGGTCTTGATGTCAGCTCCGCGTTGGGCTCCGTGGGGCGTGGGGCCCTGCTTGCAAAAAAAACTCCCTGCTGAGACGATGTAAATATGGCTCTGTGTTGGAGGCTCTGTTGTTTTACTGTTTGCATTTAGATTAATGATGAATCTTGAACTGATCTTCGGATGTGGGTTGGAGTGGAATAAAATCCGGTGGGTTTTCCCCGTATGGACAGTCGTTGGCTCCGTGTCCCTCTCTTGAGGAGCCTGCCCTGTCCCCACTGAACTTTGGTGCCTCTTTTTCTTAAAGCAGGTGACCATATGCACATGTGTATTTCTGCATTTTCTGTTCTCTATGGTTGTCTGTCTGGCCATCACGCAGAGACGCCACATTGCCCTGGTTCCTTCTGCGAAGTCTTACTGGTTGATGGTTTGTCTCACGGCTCTTTTGTTCCTCCTCAAGCCTGTCTCGAGTGTTCTACGTTTATTTATTTATATATTTATTTATGTATTTTTGTACCATTTTAGGACTGGCTGTTAATGACACAGAAATACGTGCTGGGGTTTGGACTGGGTTTGCACTGAATCAGGAGATCAGTCTGAAGAGAACTGACATTTTTCTAAATCATGATTTTTGTAATCCATAAGCAAAGAATATCTCTCCCTTTACTTAGGTGTTTTAAAATTTATTTCAGTAATGTCTTGCAGTTTTTCATGTAGAAGTCTTGCACTGGAAAAATAATCATTCGTAGATGTTTGATGTTTCTTTGATGCTGTATTAAACTGTATTTGAAATTTTTTTCTAATTTTTGTTGCTAGTTTATAAAAACAAAATGGGCTTTTCATAGTTATGTTTCCAGTGGTGCTTCTAAATTCATCTATTAACTCTAACTTTATTTGTAGATTATTGTAAATTTCTGTCTATGCAATTATGTCATTTGTGAGACTTGGTGATATCTATCCATCCATCCATCCACCCATCCATCATCTATTATCTGTCTATCATCTGTCCATCCATCTGTCCATCCACCATCCATCCATCCACCCATCCGTCCATCCATCCATCACCTATTATCTATCATCCATCCATCCATCTGTCCATCCACCATCCATCCATCCACCCATCTGTCCATCCATCCATCATCTGTTATCTATCATCCATCTATCCATCTGTCCATCCACCATCCATCCATCCACCCATCCGTCCATCCATCCATCATCTATTATCTATCATCCATCCATCCATCCATCTGTCCATCCACCATCCATCCATCCACCCATCCGTCCATCCATCCATCATCTATTTTCTATCATCCATCCATCCACCATCCATCTATCCATTCATCCACTTATCATCTATCGACCTATCATCTATCAATTTTTCCATCATCTGTCTGTCTATCATCCACCCATCCATCCATCCATCCATCATGCATCCATCATGTGTCTGTCTTTGCCTCCTTACTCTGGCACAGCATCTCTAGCACTATACCTAGCAGACGTGGTGACCATGAGCATCCTGACCCCGCAGAGAAGGTATTTCCTGTTATTGGTATCAGGTGTGCTATTGGCTGTAGGGTTTTTCCCCAGTACCTCTTCTTTATCACATTTAGGAAGACCCCTTCTAGTCCCAGTTTTGTGAGCATTTTAATCAGGATTAAGTATTGAATGTTTTCCTTCATGTGTTGAGATAATTCTGTGATTTTGTCCTTTACTCTGTTAGGGTGGTGAATAACTTTTTTTTTTTGGTGTTTGAATGTTAATACTTGCCTTCCTGAAGTCAACTGGAGTTGACTTGGCCTTGATATATCATACTTTTACAATCCCTGGATACAAATATCTGATGTTTTGTTTAGGATCGTTGTGTTTACGCTCATAAAAGATATTGGCCTATACGATACTTCTCTTTTTTATAGTGTCTTTGTCATTTTTTGGTACCAGGGCCATGTCATACTCACAGAATTAATTGGTAAGTCTCCCTTTTCTTCTCTTCTCTGAAAGAATATTTTTTGGGTGGATATTATTGTTTTTAAAGGTTTGGGGAATTATCAGTGAATCCATCTGGGAATCGAGTTTTCTTCATGAGAAGGTTTCTCACTGTTGATCCAGTTTTTAAACAGGTGGAGGGTTATTTAAATGTTTTACTTTCCCTTGTGCTCGTTTTTCTTTAGGCTGTGCTCTTCAGCACGTGTGTTCCTTTCGTCGAAGTTTACAAGTTCCTCAGCACAAGACCTTTCATAAATGCCTTTTATTTTCTTCTCATGGTCTGTGAGATCCTAGCCGTGTCCGTTTTCCATGCACGGTAGTGGCAACTTCCTCTTCTTGCCTCATAATTCTGGCGAGGACATTGTAAATCTTTTTAATGTTTTTTAGTTTATTTTAGAGAGAGGGAGAGAGTGTGCAGCAGGGAGGGGCAGGGGGAGAGAGAGTCTGAAGGAGACTCCGTGCTGAGCGTGGAGCCCGGCAGGGCCTTGACCTCACCACCCTGAGATCACGACCTGCGCCAGAATCAAGAGTCCCACACTGAACTGACGGCACCTGCCCGGTGCCCCTAATTTAATCAGTGTCTTACAGTGACATGATTTCACTCCGATTCTCTGTTATGAGTCTGCTTTCTCCTTCCCTGAAGCTTGCTGTTGCCCTTACTATCTTCTTCCACTTTACTTCGCTCTTCTGGATTCTTGAGAGGGAAGTTTAATGAGCGTTAACTGTTTCTCCCTGTTCTTTCAGTGTATCTGTCCGGGGCTATGAGTCCCCACAAAGCACTGTTCCATCCCACAGTTTTTAATATCCACATTTGCACCACTGTGTGGTTCAAAATATTTTTCTTTGTAATTTCATCTTCAGCTATGGGCTTTGATTATGTAATTTCCAAACAGGTGTGTGCTTTCCACTATCTCCCTTTGATTTATTTTTAGTCTGTTTCACTTTTGTTAGAGACCGTGGTCTGGGTGATTTTAATTACTTGAGATTTATCAAGCCTTGCTCTGTGGCCCGGTGGGTGGACTCCTTTTTGTAACTGTCGCATGTCCACTTCCCAGGATGTGTCCCAGCTGTGCTCAGTGTCCTGAATGGGCCAGTCAGCTGCTATTCGTAAAGCACGTTCACATCTTCTGTTTCCTCACTGGTGTTTTGCTTGTTTAATTAGCCTCCTTCCCTTTCGGCCTGCAGAACCCCCTGTAGTAGTTCTTCTAAGACGGGTCTAGTGCGATGAAGTCCCTCAGCTCTGATTTGTCTCAGAAAATCTGTCTGAAGGACAGCTTTGCCAGGTACAGTGTTTCTTGCTCGGTGGTTTCTTTTTTTCAGCACTTTGTATCAAGGTTTCTGCTGAGAAACCTGCTGATAGCCTAATGGTTCCCGTGTAGGTGAGGAATTTGTTTTTTCTCTTGATGCTTTTAAAATTCTCTTTGTCTTTGATTTTAGATGGTTTTACTTAATGTGTCTTAGAGAAGATCTTTTTGAGTTGCAAATTTTGGGGAACCTGTGAGATTTATGAACTTGGGCGTCCAAATCTCTTTCCAGATTTGGGCAGCTCTCAGCCATTATTTCTTTATGTTTTTAAGATTTATTAATTTGAGAGAGAGAGAAAGAGGGTACAAGTGGAAGGGGCAGAGGGAGAGAGAATCTCAAGCAGACTCTGTGCTAAGCTTGGAGTCCGATGTGGGGCTCGATCTCACAACCCCGAGATCACGACTTGAGCCGAAACCAAGAGTTGGACGCTTAACTGACTGCACTACCCAGGCGCCCCAGCCATTGTTTCTTTCTCCTTCATTGTTTCCCTTCTCCCTCTCCTCCTTCTGGGACACAGATTGTTCATCTTAATAGTATCCCATAGTTCACGTTCTCTGACTGGATACTTTCCAGTGACCCGTCTTTGAGTTCACAGATTATTTCTTCTGCTTGATCAGCCCGATGTTGATGCTCTCCACTGCAATTTCCATTTCTTTTTTTTTTTTTTAAGATTTTATTTATTCATTTGAGAGAGAGACAGTGGGAGAGAGCATGAGAGAGGAGAAGGTCAGAGGGAGAAGCAGACAACCTATGGAGCTGAGAGCCCCATGTGGGCCTTGATCCTGGGATCCCGGGATCATGACCTGAGCTGAAGGCCATTGCTTAACCGATTGAGCCCCCAGGTGCCTGCAATTTCCATTTCATTCATTGTATTTCTTAACTCTGGAGTCTCTTTTGGCTCATTTTCATGATTTCTCTCTGTTAAACCTTCTCATTTTGTTCATTTATTGTTTTCCTGATTATGTTGAATTGTCTCCTTTTGTTTTTTTGTGGATCATGGAGCACCCCTAAATCAACTATTTTTACTTCTTTATTAGGCAAATTACAGATTCCATTTCTTTTTTTTTTTTTTTTTTTTGCTGGAAGATTTCTGTGTTACTTTGCTGATGTCTTGTTTCCTTGATTTCCCCTTTTCCTTAAAGTCTTGTGTTGCTCTCTTCATGTTGGAAGAAGTACTTACCTCCTCCAGTCTCTACTGACGGGTTGCAGGGGAGAAACACCTTTCATCAGCCCTGCTGGGGATTCGGAAGCTTTCTGAGTACATCCGCGGGTACTCTGGGGACATCTGCTGCACATCTTTTATTCCTTCTCGGGAGGGGGGATTCTTAAGATTGTATATACGCCTCCTCTTGATCTTGAAAGACCGGGTCAGGTGTGGACCTCCTCCCATTTGCTCTCTCTAGGGCAAAGCTGTTATGTCTTGCTGTTGAATTCCTTTGATCATCATGAGCTGGTCCCGATTTCCTGTCATAATATAGAACGTGTTCCATAATCTGTCATCAATAAAATGAAGTCAGTTTCTTTTGGTTAGTGTTTGCATAGTGTGTCTTTCCCAATATTTTTACTTGTGCCCTTAAATTTAAATTGTGTCTCTTGTAAAAAACTCATAATGGGATTTAATCTTCTTATGTAGCCTGACGATATTTGTCTATTAATTGAAGTGTTTATTCTATTTATATTTAAAGTAAGTATAATTTGGTTGGATTTAAGCCTATCATTTTATGATTTGTTTCCAATGTGTTCTACTTTTGTTTGTTCTTTCTTTCCTGCCTTGTTTGGGATTACTGAAGTATTTTCTCTTATTCCCTGTGGTCTTTCTGCAGTGTTATTTTTGCTGGTCTGTCTTTAGTGGTTACTCTGGAGCCTGCAGTATGTGTGATTCGGTGACGGCAGCCCATCTCAGGAATTCTGCCACTTCCCTGCCCATGCGTGAGCCTGCGATGCTTTAGCTGCATTTGCCATATTCCCGAGCTTTGTGCCAGTATTGTCACGTGTTCTCCTGCCTCATGCATTGGAAGCCCGGCCATCATCGGTGCAGCTGTATTAACAGCACATGATCTGTTCGCTCTCATATTTACCTGCGGCACTGCCCTTTGTCCCTTAGTGCCTTTCTGTGCTTGCATTAGGGATCGTTTCTGCAGTTACGAACTTCCTTTGGACTGTCTTGTACTGTGGGCCTTCTAGCAACAAACGGCTGCCTTGCACTGGGTTGAAAACAGCTTTCTTTACCATTTATTTTTGAAGGACCTTTTCCTGGGTATAGAATTTTTTCTTTGGGATTCATTTTTCTTTCAGCATTTACCGGCGTCACTCCCTTGTCCCAGGTTTCCACATTTTCTTTTAAAAGACCGTGTGTTTGTTGTGTTAATTCTCTTCTGAAGTTAATATGACCTTTTCCCTCTGGCTAGACTTCCACTTTATTTTTAGTTTTCAGAAGTTTGCCGGTAATGTTTTTAGGTATAGTCTTCTTTGTACGTACCCTCCGGGGCTTTGGTGAGGTTCTCGAATCTGTGGGTTACTGGCCTTCCTCAGATCTGCGTAATTCTTAGCTGTTCTCGGTTAAATATTGTTTCTGCCTCATCACCTGTCTTAATTCCTTTGGGCCTCTGCTTGCATGGCTGCTGGTCCACATGCCTCACGTGCTCTGCTCTGTCCTTGTCATAACTTCCCTTCTGGTGCTTCGGTGTAGACACGTTTTAAAGTGCTATTTCTGTGAGCTCACTGTTGTCTTCTGTGTACAGCCTGTTTCCAATGCTTCTGCTGCATTTTAGTTTCAAATATGATAATTTTGGTTTTAGGATGTCTGTTTACTTCGATTCTTTTTGATTCTTAATCTTTTCGTTCCTTTATCTGCTTTTAAAATTTTCTGTAACATACTATGCATAGTTATTTGAAAGTCTTTGTGTCTAACTCCAGTGTGTGGGCAATTTGTGAATCCGCTTACATAGTCTTGTTTTCATTTTCTTGATTTTTGGTCACCTTATTCTGCCTGTTCATTTGTCTCATAATTTTTGACAGCGTGCCAGACATTGTGAACGAAAGAACCATAGAGCCTGCCGACGATGTTGGTTTCCTCTGGAAAGGATTATCTTCTTCTTAAGTGGTTTTCTTGTCCAAGTTCAAGCAGCTGGTTAGTCGAGTTGAGCTAGGTTGCTGGTTGCTGATTCAGCCCAACTCAGTCCCCTTCCTCTTGGTCATGGTCCTCCTTGGTTAGTGACCTGGAGGCTGACAGGTACCTGCCTCCTCAGCTCTGAAGTGCTGTGGGACATTCATCTCTGTTTTTAGATGTTTGTTCTTGGGTCTTTCACCCTCACCTCCTTCAGCTTCCAGTTCAGTTTTGCGGAGCGGGATCCTGGCTCTGTGTTTTCGGCAGCCCCCCTTTCTCCTGGAAATTTGTCTTTTAAATCCTCTTACTAGAAGGATATTTTCATCTGCCCAGGAAAGGTTTTTGACTCTAGCCCCACCCCCTCCCAACCTCCATTGTTTCCCTAGAACTTAACAAAAGCCCTGAGGATTTAAATTGTTTTGTTTTTGTTCTTTTTTTTTTTTTTTCACCTAGTTCTGATTTTCATCCATTGTGGCAGTTTATGTGACTATCAGAAGCTCTGCTGGTTGTTCTTTCTCCTACTAGACTCCTTCTGTGTTGGCCAAGCCAAATCCTCATATCGTCCCCCAAATATCCAAATGTTCTCACAAGAGAAACTTTCTGGCCATCATTGGCTCTAAGAACCATTCCCTCCCCGGGATATTTGCTCATCTAGACACCATTGCTACCACAGCTCTTTGAGGTTTTAAAAATATGGCTTTCAGGGCTTCTATGTTTGTATTTTATATCCTGCAGTGGGAGCATCAGCTGGACACAAGCTATTCCAGGGCCCTTGGCGCAGAAATGCTGCATCTTGACGGCAATCTGTTTTTTCCTGTTAATACGTTAGAACTAATTTCCTTTTCATAAATGTATGTCAGTAAGTTTGTTTCTATAACGTCACTTACACTAATCCCCCATGGTTGAATAGATTATTTATTAAGCATATTTTAGCTAATCTGTGTCCTTATGACTAATTTTTAGAGATGGAATAAGAAAATCGTAATATGAAATGCTTTTTCATCATCTGTTCTTCTAAGAGAGTGTTTAGGTATAGCTCACACCATCCTAAGTCCTTTGCCTTAACTTACCAAACAAGGCTTAGATATTTTCCTTCTTTTTTAGAAGATTGTATTTATTTATTTTAGAGAAAGAGAGAGCGAGACAGAGAGAGCAAGCAAGAGCATGAGTAGGAGGAGAGGTCAAGACAGAGGGAGAGGGAGAAGCCGACTTCCTACTGAGCACGGAGCCCGATCTGGGGCTTGATCCTAGGACCCCACAATCATGACCTGAGCTGCAGGCAGACACTTAACCGACTGAGGCACCCAGGAGCCCAGACATGTTCCATCTTCATGGGAATTTGCCCTCCTATGTTATAGCGTGTTAACACCACTAACGAGTGAGAGTGTTGTCTGTATGGGTGGATACTGTTGACGTGGGCATCAGTAACCAACAATCCTTTCCTTTTCTGTGGAGGCTGCTATGGCCACAGCATTTGTACAGCAAGAAGATGCATTTCTCTTTTTGTTGGTTGGGGACTGCTTTCATTGCTCTATGAAGCAATACTTGAGCAATTCTTAAATGTTCTTTTTTTTTTTTAAAGATTTTATTTATTTATTTGACACACATAGAGAGACATCACAAGTAGGCAGAGCAGCAGGCAGAGAGAGAGGGGGAAGCAGGCTCCCTGCTGAGCAGAGAGGCTCAGATTACAATCTCAGGCTTGATCCTGAGACCTTGAGATCTTGACCTGAGCCGAAGGCAGAGGCTTAACCCACTGAGCCACCCAGGCGTCCCTACAGTCCTTAAATATTCTGTCCCTCTTATCCTTACTCTTGCCTCGCCACTTTAACTGATAGATAAGACTCAAAGGGCTGGTGAGAGAGAGAGAGAGAGAGGAGTAGAGCAGGTTATCTCCAAACGTAGATGATTGTTTCTAACATACCTTCTTTCAAATAAAGATTTCCTCAGTCTCTTCGTCAGTAAAATGGGGCATGTGAAGGATTTAGAACAGTGCTCAGAACACAGAAAATTAGTAAGCGGTGCTGGCTGCCTCATTGTCATAGTTGTTTTCATTGTCACTCTCATCATTACCATGACCATCGTCATCGCTATCTTGTTGCCGTCATCACCGTCCCGTCGTTGCCATCGCTGTCGTGACCACCATCACCACCGTCATCATCACCGTCCCCTCCATCACATCATCACCATCACCACCATCATGACCATCATCATCATCATCATCATATTCATCTCCATCACCACCGTCATCATCACCATCATTACCGTCATCATCATCATCACCGTCATCATCACCATCATCATCACCACCATCATCATCACCATGACCATCGTCCTCATTACCATCCACCATCACCGTGACCATGACCACCGTCCTCATTACCATCCCCTCCATCACCATCATTACCGTCATCATCACCATCACCACCGTCACTATCACCAACACCTCTACTATGGACTCAATTTTCGACGATAAGGCTGAATCTGTATTTTGAATTCAAGCCCCAAGCTGTCCTCACATTGGCATTGGTCCTCAGTTAGTATTTGCTGACAACCACTGGCCTCGAAACTGTTCTAATCATCTCGTCCTTTTGTAGTAGTTGATTTCTACTTTTGAGCCATCAGATTCTTCTGGAAGACATGTCCATACTGTGAGTTTTGTTTCATAGAGGAATGCCCTGAAACAGTTTATTATTATGTTCCCCTCATTGTGCAAAGACTGAGGTGTGAATGCCGTGGAAAGAATATCCTGCATCATTTGGAAACCCAGTAATGATGGCCCTGCTCACATGTTCCTTGGACCTCACATAAAGGACTGGATATGTTGGAATTTGGGGTGTGTTTTTTTCCTCTCCCATCACCCAGTGTTTCTGTAGTATTGATATTTAAATCTCATAACAAAGACTTTAATAAAGCAATATACAAGCAATGCACTGTTCTCAGCGTTCAAAGCTAGGGGAGGTATCTCAAGCGGATGGGTGTCTAGCAGATCATGAAGTTTTTGTTGTTGTCTTCGTGTCCAGGAAACTCAGAACTAGATGTCACGCTCCACTTCGCTCTGTTTGCTGATAGATCCCTGTCCATCCTTCTCCACTCCTCCCTTTCTTATTCTTGTGGTAAATTTTGGCTGTATGTGGGCCTCTTACTGTGGACGGTTTCAGACTTTCTCTGGCATTTGTTGGTGGCGTAGATGATACGTTCATTTTAAGTTCCTGATCTCCAGCTGCAGCCGGGCCGTCCGCGCTGCCGGAGGACACGGCGAGTGTCCCACGTCCAACTACTTTACTCTCCTACCCTCTGCTGTGGCTCTTTCAGACCCTTCCTGTCCCGCGCCGTCCCTGACCTGCTCAGCGTCCACACTCACTGGTGGCTGAATTATCACTCCCCACTAATCACGGAGAATAGAAGCTGCCGTTTGGAACTCCCTCTTTCCCCGCAAGCACGCCTGCTCCCCCGGGCATCCCTTCTCTTTCTTGGCTGTCAGAAGACAGAAGGCACCCTCTTCTGTCTGAGGCGGGAGTCCCTGACTGGTCTGCATTCTGTGCCATCCGCCCGGTCCCTTGTTCTCTCTCCCACAGCTTTGACTCCCCCCCTCCCCAGGCCTTGCCCTCAGCACGTGAACTTGCTGAGTCACACGCGCTGCAGTGCGAGACCGTCCCACCCCCACATCGCCCACTCTCCGCCTCCTCATCACTGTCCGGTTCTTGTCGAGTTCTGAGCTTCTTTCCCCCACTGAGTGGCTCAGCCCCCCTCCTTCTGCCCCCCGCTCCCATGGCCACCAGGGAATGCGAGTGTCTGCTGGGGCGCGTGGGCTTTCAGGTTTCACGGAGGCTGCGCTGCACAGGGACAGGAGCGTGGTGGGCTCTGGGGCTAGACACCGTGTGTACATCCCAGTGTGGCCCGGTCCACGCTGGCTGATGACACGCGGCCAGCGGACCTCTGCAAGCCTCAGTCTCTGTCACTGACTGGTGGGGGTCCTCGCCACGGGGCGGCTGTGAGTAGTAAGAGGGAGGACACTAAGCCGTGAGCGCTGCGACAGGCCCGGAACCGCCTTCCCTGTGCTCCCGGAGAGAGTCACCTTCATCGGCAGGTGTGCTCGACCGCAGCGGGGACGGGGACACGGCTCCCTGCCGGCACAGCCTCTCATCTGTTCCTTGGTGGTTGGGTCTCGGTGCTGGGCCAGGCCGGGGGTGAGCCCTGCTGCCCTCGGCTGCCCCAGCACTCCCGACGCGCTGTCCCCCTGCTCCACGAGCCGCAGGCGGATGGCGGGTGGTCGGCTCATGTGTCCGTGTTCCTCCTTCCTCACCGGGACCAGTTTGGGACGGGGCCTCTCTTCTGTGCCCAGAGCGGGGAGTGTTCCCATGGGTTGCTGTGTCAGTCACGAGGGTGGTCTCCGTGGAGCCGGACCTTGTTCTTGTGTCTGTTCCGCGTGTGCTTGGCAGGCGAGCAGGGATCAGCCTCCCACGCCACAACCGATGGGCAGTTGCTGTGTGGGGGGGTGCTTTGCCCCGGCCCCCTCTGGTTTCAGCCCAGCTTCTGGGGGCAGTCCCCGGGGAGCACAGACCCTCCTGGTGCTCGCTGTGTCCCCCCCCCGGGCATGTGCTGCTCATGAGACCACAGCTGCAGCCTAGAACTGTGTGTGTGGGGGGTTCCAGCAGGGAAGGGAAGCTGGCGGGTGCTGGAGGCTATACTCACCTCTGGGTGGGCAGTTCCTGGGGCATCTGGGGACTGTCCCTGCTGGCTTGTCCCCCTTCCCGGTCCTCTTCCCACTGTCCACCCCTCATCCTGGGTTCGGCTCCCAAGTGCTCCTCACTGTTGGTCTTTTCAGGGGAACCCAAACTGGGATGTTGGTTCCCAGGAGTGTCGGGTGGAAGGGACTCATTGGGCTGCCTTGGAACCTAGGGCACTTGGGGAGTTTTCTAAGGGGCCTGGGGGCCCAGGTTCAGGAGCGGGTGCGATGCATTCGAGTGTTGGGGATCCTCCTGGTCGGGGCTCGGCACTCAGCTCAGGTGTTTGGCCTCCAGGTTCTGTTCGTGCGGCAGCACCCGAGGAAGGGGCTCCCGGCCGTCCCCCTTCCCTACTGCTCCTCCTTGAGCCAAAACACACACGGTGTGGAGCGAGGCCCTTAGACAGGGTCCCGAGGTGGGAGAACCGCAGAGTTCCAGTCGCTCTCCAGTGCCTCTGGTCTCGTAGCCTCCCCGGCCTTCACCCTGCCGTGACCTGCCAGAGAACAGCCCGCAGGAGCCCCCCACCCCGGGTTCCTGCTTCTTCCTGCACAGACTGTGGAGGAGAAATACGTTTGTCCCCAGCCTTCAAGCTAACACATAACGAACGGCAGAGGCTCCTAGGGAGTCATGTCTATAACGCTTCTGACTGAGGCCCCGTGACAGGCGCCGTCGTTACCGGCCCGGCTCCCGAGCCAGGCCGCGAGGTGCCGAAGCAGCTGTGGTTCCGGAGGGGCCCCGCGATCGCGGCGCTTTGTGCTCTCGCTTGTGTGAGAAGCCGTGCCCCCCCGGAGAGGCTCAGCGCGGGAAAGCTGCGAGCTTTTGCGTGACCCCTAATGTTCACATCTCTGTGGGGCCTCCGAAGTGCTGAGCTGGTATGTCTGTGCAGCGGCGGAGGACAGAGCTGCGTTCAAGTCCAAGATGTTTGCTGAAGCGCCATAGGGTTGGTCATAGGGTTGTTGTGAGAGCGAAAATGATGTGTCCCGTGGTGGGGAAGAGACAAAAACGGTTCACAGAGTGGCACCAAGACACACCATGCTTCTCCATCGTGAAGGCTGCTCGTGCTGACCTCCTTCATGGGCTGGGCTGGCCCACCTTGGGCTGTCCTTTCGGAAGGTTTGCAGAGATCAAGCATTCAGGTTTAGCACAGTGGATTTAAGACTCACTTTGCCGCTCCCCGCACTCGACACTCCTTGGCCTGTGTGAGCAAGAATGGTGGTCCTCGTCGGCTGATGTGCTCACGTGAGGATCCGGTGGAGGCTTGAGACTCCATCCCCGGAAATGTGCAATTTTATACGCATGTTGGGAATGATTAGGGGGTCAAGTACCCGCTGAAAACCACTCATTTGCCCCAGATGCAAGCCAAATTTCTAATCTATGGGAAAGAAGCCTACTGGCTGGATATTTGAAAATCATGGGTTGTTTTGGGAAAAACAGAGCAGCAGACTCCAGGCCAAGTGTAAATTCACAGATAAGTAGGTCAATGCAGATTGTAGGGCTCTATTTAAGATACCGGCTATTGGGAGAGAGATGGTGTGTATGTTCTCTGCGGCGTCAAGAATAAATTTGCATATTACGGGATTAGGATGTGCTTTCTGGTCACATTGCTTTTTGTGATTTTCTGTGCAAATAAAATCAGGGCCATTGGATAGCTTCAAGAACTGGAGTGAAAAAAAAAAGAAAAGAAAAGAAAGAAAGATAAAACCACCTATCTGCCGTTTAAAATAGTCAGGTGGAAGCTGTAATTGAGGAATTTGTGGGTCCTAGCGAGCTTGGTTGCATCAGCAACTTTGTAACAAGAGGTCAGTGGGCTGGGATGGTCCTAGGCGAACCAGGAGGGGCAGCGGAGGCTCTCCAGGGGGAGGTCATGAAGTTGGTAACTTGAAACGGCCTCAGGGTCTGACCGTGACTCAGCTGTTCTCAGCAGGTGCGGCCAAGACCACACCTGGGTGGCATCTCCGAGGCTGGGGGGCGGGGACGGGGAGCTCCCCGGACAGATACTCTGTAGTCCCACACAGACCGCAGAACTGCCAGGCTTCTGGAAATGGCAATGGGGGAAGGCAGCAACTAGGCCAATGACTGCTCTCACGGACCGACCTCTGACTCTTACCAAGACCTTACAAGACCTGACTCTTACTCAGACCTCCCCGTCTGACTCTTACCAAGAAGGGCATCTTGAGGGAGAAAATAGAGCTTCATGTGTGCCAGTTAGTTCATTTTTTTGTGAAAGAGCCTCCTTTCTGCATCCTAGGGACTTGTCCACACTGATTGAATTTGTTTTTCTTTTGGTAGTGATTGGAGCAAAGAGCCCTACGAATAATTTTCTCTGTGGAAGTTTCCCTCTAAGGGAAAAATTAAAAACATTCCATCAAAACATGCAACCTTGTTTGTTCGTTTCGGAGGGGGGAGTGTTCATTTCCTTTTTTCCATTTGAAACTTGTTTAAAAGCTAAATATGAATGTGTAGCTTGTCCAAGCAGGACATTTGAATGTTGTCTCATTATATGCGCCATTAAAAATGCGTATTTTGTTATTTCTAAGATAATGCATGTTTTTTCCCCCAAATACGAAATCAAAATAGACTAGAGAAAATGTAATGAGCATATTAACCAACTTCCATGTTTCCAGAGCACTGTTATTTAGAAAAGCCATCCTTGTTGGCCTGGAACCAAGCAGGATGGAACAAGGGGCCGGTGTGCTCTCGGTGAGGGTCGTGGAAGGTTCCCCTGGTACTGGCAGCTTGGGGAAGGGCTTTCCCCATTTGCTCCCTCGCTTCCTCTTCTGCTCACCTTAGAAATGTTCTCTGAAGGCTCTCCCGGTTTCTGTTGGTTTCTGAGCTGAGAAAGTGGGCTGGCCATCTCCCTTTCCTCTTCTATACTTAAAAAAAAAAAAAAAAAAGGTTTAGAAGATACTTGCACTTACAAATTGAAAACGTTTCAAAATGTGGAGGGATATCCCCCAAGGAGGTATGAGTTTCAATCTTAAAACAAGGCAGTTAAGACAGAGAGTAGCCCTCGCGAAGGCACAAGGAACCGCTTGCTCCAAGCAGTGGGGTTGGGAGCCTCCTGGTGCTCGGTGCCACCAAGCTCAAGGCGGTGGGAGGTGGGTGGGAGGGGGTGCACGCACTCTGGGCGTTGGGGAAGCTGAACCAAGCCCAGGGAGCAGACCTGGTGCCTATCCCTGCGTCCTCAAAGAAGAGGGAGTGCACAGCTCCCCCCTGAATGCACCCAGAGCCAGCCGAGCTCAGGGGCAGCCAGAGGGTGGGGGCAGAGGATGGTGACCCAGGAGGAAGGATGTTTTCCAGCCCCAGGGGTTCTCCCAGAGTCAGGTGCAGGCTGCGAAGGAAGTGGAGCCCCTAAAGGGGAAGCCAGGGCCCCTCCCTGGGCGGCGGATTGCTGCGTACGTAAGTGTCTGAACGAAGACTACAGATGTGATGGCAAGAATATGTTGGCGCCTCTTTCATGGACTGGTCCTTATGGAGCCCAGTAACTGTGCAAAGGGTATGTGGTCCTCTGGAGATCGCTCCTCTCCTTGCCTGTTTTTGGCGAAGTTTGAAAATCTCTGATACGTTCATGGCATTTCCTTGTGGTATTTTCTGACAGGGTAAAATTTCTTTCTTTTCCTGTTTGTCCTAAAACTGTCCTTCTTTACCTTCGCTGTGCTTTTTTTTTTTTTCACTTTATAACATGGTGGTCAAATATACATGAGGACATGTATCAGCTTAGCGCTTTGTAAGCGCACAGCGGGGGGCCCGAGCCACGTGGCTACCACGCTCCAACACCGGCCCGCACCCCCAGAGCCTGTCATCGTGTGAACCGGCGCCCTGTCCCCGGAGGCAGGGGTTCCTGCAGCCGCTGGCAACTGCCCTTCTACTCTGTGTCTCCGTGGTCCTGACGGCTCCAAGTACGTCAGGAACGTCGGACCAGACGGCATTGTCTTTTGGTGACGGGCGTATTTCACTGAGCCTGATAGCCTCAAGCTTCATCCACGTGTCCATCTTCTTTTGAGCTGATGGACTGGACACATGGTTCTGTTTCTCCAACAGCTGGAAGAAACTGGAGTCCGCACCAGTCAGTGGGAAACGCTGCACCAACGCACATGAGATGAAAGGTTCACAGCGATGGTGCCGCTCACGACGACGGGGCGTCAGTGGGAAACGCTGTGTTGCGGTGTTTCTGTCTTTCCCTTTGACTGCGGGCTGCCTGGAGGATGGTGCCGGGAGAGTAGGCACGTCCTCCACTTTCCGCTGGAGCTGCGGTGACGGGGGCTGGGCTCCGAAATTCAGGCCGCGGGGCTTGGCCCAAGCATTGGAGGGAGAAGACAGTGGAGCCTGCACGGTGTCCGCCCTCCGGTGGTGCAAACCCTGCTCGCGGCGAGGCGGTGCGGGCTAGGTCATCCTGTCATCGGTCTAACCAGGGAGCAAGACGAAGACTGGGAAGTTCAAGCAGAGGGGAGGCCGAGCACGCCCTCACGTCGCTCCAGAAGGGCAGGGGAAGCTGAGGATGTCACCGGCAGCTTAGCCCTCTCTGCTGTGCCCTGCACCCCCCCGGGGGGCCCAGGCCCCGGCTTCTCGTACTGTTCCCCACCAGAGGGAGCCGGGCTACTCGAAGCTCAGCGTGGTCCACGTTTGGAGAAAGAACTCGACGGACCCGGAATGTCCTGGGAGAAAACAAAGAGACATTCAAGTATTGGAGGGGCTGGTCACAGTGGGGCCCAAGCGGAGGGGACACCCCGGCCACAGTGCGCGCTTCAGAGGCAGGTCGTGATGGCATCCCCAGAGACGGAAGGTCCGTCCCTGGAGCGCTGTCAATCAGGGTGGCCCTCTACGGGGGCAAAACACATAACACGTACCAGAAAAAGTCCAAGGAACCATTGGGAGTCACCGGTCGGTTCCAAATGATGGAAGCCGTACGTCTGTGACCCACAGCTTATTGACATAGGGCCACCCATCGGAGTCTGGGAGGATGCAGGGAAGGGTCTGGGAGCGTGATCCCGGTGGCAATTCAGTATTAAACCACCAGCTAATGAATATGGAACGAGGTGCTGGGACCCCTGGGACCCGATGGGCTTTTGGAGGTGCTGGAAGGCTGAGGTGCTCTTTCAAGATGCCGGGGACGGACACTGCTGCCTAGTCCCCAACAGGTGACACAGACGTGATGGCCTTGAGGACACGATGGTGTCTGATGTCTGCAAGGACTTCGCAGGAAGGGCAGAGGTGGTTTGCGTAAGTAGTGCGTGATTTAGGATGTAAACCCCCCAGCGTCAGAGAAGCTCGGCACAGGAAGAATCAGCTTCTCCGGCTGGCAGGGCCCTAATTTGCTAATGTGCGGAGGTAGTACCGACACCAGCTGTTCCCCGAAGTCCGCAGTTCGGGGCCGCAGCGTTCCAGAAAGGCTCTCTACTCATGTTCCGTGCGGCACTGTCTTCTCATCAGGAGCTTGATCTAACCATAATGTGTTAATGTGTTAATAAATAACCATAATGTGTTAACGTGTTAATAAAGTGTTAACTCGCCGTAATATGGGCGAGTGAGTGTGAGCGTGTGTGAATGTGTGGGTTCTGGTGCTGGTGGGGAGATGGATGGACGGATGGGCGGTGAGGATGGCCTGCGGGTGTGGGGAAGAAGGGGTTATCTTTAGACACAGTGAGTTTTGTGCAGCTGAGGTGTCTGGAAATATCCCATGGAAAGGCCAGGATTAAAAGTGGCTCTTTGGGAGGTACTGGTGTAGGGGTGGGTCGATGAGGTCACCTGGACATGGCTGATAGAGCAAGGTGAAGGTCAAGCCTCTGTGTGATCCCAGTGGCTGTAGATGGGGGCTTCAGAGAGGCCAAGTCATGCACCCGAGTCCTCTGCCCCATGGGGACGGGAGCTAGGAGTGGGGCCAGCCTCCTCCAGCTCCCCTGGTGATGGCTCCACGTCTGGGGCTGCGGGTGGTAGAAGGGACCCTAGAAGTCACCTGGGCAGAATCGTGGGTCTGATAGAGGCCGGCGTGACACCAGACCATGGGCGGTCCTGAAGTCTCCTTCTCCTCATCTGTGACGAGCACAGCGGTGCCCTCCTCCCAGAGTGGCGAGGCTTGCACGAGAAGACACGTACACCATACCCCGTACAGTGCCTAGCACGAAGCACTCAGAAGTACTTGTAGTCGTATCGATCAGGATTCCTTCCAAGCACTTTGCGGACAGCTCACGGCAGATGGGCTTAGCTTGGATCGTCCCTCTGGTGGGCTCCTCAGACTGTCAGCAGGGGTCTCTTCAGCAGCTGAGCCCAGCAGAGAGTCACGGTACACTTGCTGCCTGTCTGCTTCTGGAGGGAAAGTGTCTACGTTTTTCTGGAGCCCTTGGAATGTGGCACTCCCCTGCTCACTTCTCCTCTGCAGTGTTGGAGGGACGGGGTGGGGGTGGCCTAGAGAGAAAGGGGGTGAAGGATTTTTATCTCAAATAAAATGTTCCATCTGCTCACCATCTGTGTTGATAAGCCCGTATCATGGGGGTCTGGGCCGCAGACACCACTGAGTTTATGGGACCACCTGCCAGGCAGCTAAAAGACCTTCCTTCTGGACCTAAAGTTCTTAGGGAAAAACTGGGTTGAGTTTAATACTGAACTCTAAGTAAACTCCAGTTTGAGTTATTTTTAGGTACATATTTGTGAAATTGTCATGAAATAATAATGTAAGGAGAGCCACTGATCCTGGATTTATATTCACACAAGGACAAGATAGTACAGCTAATATTTCCAATATGTACGCTTCTGGAAAGTACCATCTAGCACTCTGTACGTGTCAAAGTGATCGGTGCCCTTTGTTAGCTCAGACCAGTCAGCACTTTGTTATTCAGGGATTGGGTAATATCCCCTTCAATTAAGGACCCAATTCTTACGAGTTAGGAGGAAACATAGTGTTCTTTCCTTTCCCCCCTCTTCTCCAAACGCTGTTCTTCTGGCCCGGCCACCCCAGCAGGGTGCTGTGTCGGGTGGTTTTGTACTGAACTCTTTCCAAGTCCAGCTGAATCCTGGGAGGGCTCGCCTATGAGGACAGCACCTCTGCTTCCTCTTACATGCCCCCCACACCCCAGCCTCTGGAGCCTTGCAATTCAAGAGGGGAGGGCAGAGGGGGCCCCAGGGAACTGAGCTGTGGAGGTTTTCCAGGGAGCAGGAAAGCAGAGAGCTTTGTGCTTGAGGCCTAAGTGGGTTTGGAGGAATTTATACCGTGTGTCTCTGGCCCCTCAGTGTCTCCAGAATGTCTGGCTTCCATTTATTCCTTGAAAGGTACAACGTTACACTGGGGGTCTGTGTTCTTGGCTGTATGCATGTGTTCCAACAGTGGGACTGTGAGTTCAAGTATATGATTTTCTGTTTCCACGGTGGTCCAGAGAGACCCCAGGAGATTTAAAATGTCTCAGTTGATTTTTCTATCTAAACCCTGAAACATTGCTTTGGCTCCTATTCGTGCTGCAGGAAAGCAAATTAAGACACATGTCTCCCATCCTGTTAGAGGGATGAGAAAGCATTAGATCTCAGAGCAGGCTGGAGTCAGAGAAGCCAATGGACTCCACCTCTTCCTCCCACCCTCTACCTGGCGGGGGGTTCACAATTCTGAAGTGGTGCCCTCGCAGAGACCAAGGCCCATACGGGGGCAGGGAGCTGGGGGAGCCTGCAGGTGGCCTGAGGGAGGGGGCTCTGCCCAGGGCAGGGGACTTGTGGTGGAGGAAGACACACCTCTGGAGGTCTGACTCCTCCAACCATGGCTTTTCTTCAAAGGTGTGTCCCTTGAAATTTAGTAAAATGAAAGCCACTGTGGATTCAGTAACCGTGGCTCTAAGCGAAGTAGTTTCGCTTTCAACAAATAGGTCCCACCGAGGGCAGACATCTGAGGACCAGCTAGTCCAAGGTGAGAACAACTAACTTTTGACAAAGTGAGTTTTCTTTATGATTAAATAGCTCTTCTCTTCCTTTTCCCTTCAGCTCTTAGTGTCTTTCCTCTTGGTTATTAAGAATTCCAGCAGGGGCGTCTGGGTGACTCAGCTGGTGGAGAATCCAACTTTTGATTCCAGCTCAGGTCATGATCTCAGGATCATGAGATCGAGCCGTGCATTGGGCTCTGCACTGCGTGAGAAATCTGCTTGAAATTCTCTCCCTCTGCCCCTGTCCCCCGGTGTGCACGCTCACTCACTCACTCTCTCTCTCTCTCTCTCAAAAAGGAAAAACAAAGTCCACGTGGGTTTGCTGTTTCGGGTCACGTGACGGTGTTGCAACACACCAGCATGCATCAGCTTCGCCGACGTCCGCACCCTCTGCTGCGCGTAGGGAGCTCACTGCAGGGCCTGGGGTTAGTATTTCTGCATGTGTCGAATGGCCCTCGGTCTAACTCCCTCCACCACCAAAATAAACCGAAAAAGGCCTTGGATCGGTCAGCTAAATATGTGGTCTGACTGAGGGAAGAAAGTCACACGCACAAGTGAACTGTTGCTTCGGGTAAGAACAGCGCCTGCGTTTCCTGGGGCATCTAGCTCATGACAGCTCTGCTGCGTCAGCCCAGCAGGCTCTGGGGCTGTTAGAGTGGATTTTTCAAATCTGATGCCGTCATGTATACTTTTCTTTGACCCAAAGATCTTGGTATGGTATGAAGTGAATTACCGAAAGCCACCGTCTTGGTTTCCTTACAGGAATTGCTGAACTGTGGCTTATTTACGGGTGTTGCGTATTAGATTTCAGAAGATACATAAATGATTATTTGCAGGTGCGGTTCTCCCAAGTATGGGAATGAAAGTTCTCTGCAGTATTGCCTGGGAGCCCAGATTAGGGGTTGCTGGTCCTCTATCCCTGCAGGAGCTGGCTGGCTCTAGACAGCTCCAGTCCTGTCCTCTCCAACACAGAATCTCATCGGGAAGGTCCCTCAGGCTGCAGTATGAGCTGGCGAGGGCACGACTTACGCTGTTAGAGTATCCGGAGACAGAAGAGGAAGGCCTGACACAGAGCAGAGCTCACAGGCATGGAGAGCGAGAAGCGGATTCAGGGGAGTTTTTGTTGGCGTGTGCCTGTTTGGTGGTGGTGGGAGAAATGAAAAGGGATCCTCCAGGATTCGAAGTTGGGTGGGTGGATGGATGGAGGGCGGTGGGAGCCCAGGAAGAGGCTGAGGAGCATGGTGATAAGCACATATTAGGGCAGGTTGGGTTTGAGGGCCTGGACGTCCTCCAGGTTCAGTTCAGGGGAGACAGCAGGGCTGCAGGCACAGCTCCGTGTCCTGAAGCCAGGAGGTGTAGAGGGAAGAGATCACTCTGCTCTTTAATGGTCCATTCCTTCTCATTTTTTCTGTCCTAAGACCTTTCTTCTCTTCTAATATGAGAGCTTAATGCTAGAAATCATTCCATAGGTACTGCCTTTGCTGTATCCCACACATTCTGACCTGTCATATTTTCATTTTTATTCAATTAAAAATACTTTCTAATTACCTCTGTTACCTCTTCTTTGACCTATGGATTCTTTAGAAATGTGTAGTTGAGTTCAGCATTTGGGGGCATTTTTCAGATCTCTTTCTGTTACTGATTTGCAGTTTAATTCCATTTGGGTCAGAGAACCCACTCTGTAGGGCTTAAATTGTTTTATAGTTGCTGAGGTTTGGTAGGATCCAGATTGTGGAGCCTATATCCTTGTATGGAGTGCTCTATAACTGTCAGTTAGGTATCTTCGGTTCAAAGTGCTCTTTACATTTCCCATATCCTTCTTGACTTTCTGTCTACTTGTTCTTTCAATTTCTCAGCTATGACTGTTGAAGATCCTGCTGTATTTATAGTTTTGTCTGTTTCCCCCTCAGTCCCATTAGCAGTGCAGCTTCATGTATTTTGAAGCTCTGTTGGGTGCATGGACATTTGTATGTTAGGACTGTTCTATCTTCTTGGTGACTTATGTCATGTCTCTCTATATCCAAGATAGTGTCCCTTGTCTGGCAGTCAGCTTTCTCTGATGTTAATATAGCCACTCTAGCTTGCTTTATTTTCACCGGTGTTTATACATTGTATCTTTTCCCATCCTTTTTTGTTATAGCATGCGTGTGTGTATAAACCCATTTAATATGTAACTCATATCAACATATAGAGATGAGATATAGATATGTCTTTATTATTATTATTATTATTTGTTTATTTTCAGCGTAACAGTACTCATTGTTTTTGCACCACACCCAGTGCTCCATGCAGTACGTGCCCTCCCTATTACCCACCACCTGGTTCCTCAACCTCCCACCCCCGCCCCTTCAAAACCCTCTGGTTGTTTTTCAGAGTCCATAGTCTCTCATGGTTCATCTCCCCTTCCAGTTTCCCTCAACTCCCTTCTCCTCTCCATCTCCCCATGTCCTCCATGTTCTTTGTTATGCTCCACAAATAAGTGAAACCATATGATACTTGACTCTCTCTGCTTGACTTATTTCGCTCAGCATAATCTCTTCCAGTCCCGTCCATGTTGCTACAAAAGTTGGGTATTCATCCTTTCTGATGGAGGCATAATACTCCATCGTGTATATGGACCACATCTTCCTTATCCATTCGTCCGTTGAAGGGCATCTTGGTTCTTTCCACAGTTTGGCGACCGTGGCCATTGCTGCAATAAACATTGGGGTACAGTTGGCTCTTCTTTTCACTACATCTGTATCTTTGGGGTAAATACCTTTATATTTAAAATGTGTTTCACATGGACAGCATATATATTGGTCAGCATTTTTATTCAATCTGATCATCTTTGTCTTCTGATTTTTATTTTTATTTATTTTTATTTTTTTAAAGATTATTTATTTATTTATTTGACAGAGAGGGATCACAAGTAGGCAGAGAGGCAGGCAGAGAGAGTGAGAGGGAAGTAGGCTCCCTGCTGAGCAGAGAGCCCGATGCGGGACTTAATCACAGGACCCTGAGATCATGACCTGAGTCGAAGGCAGCGGCTTAAACCACTGAGCCACCCAGGCGCCCTGTCTTCTGATTTTTAAAAGACCATTTACATTTAGTGTAATTATCTGTAATGTTGAATTTAGAACTTCTATGTTGCTGCTTATTTCTTTTTCTCCTCTGATTATCTTAGTGTGCTATTTTCTTAAAGGCTTTACCTCTCTTCCTGTATAAATTCTTCCTGGTTCCAACCTGCTGTGTATTTTTTCTCCGAAGAACTTATTTTTTTCCCTCTTTTTTAGAAAAGATCTTATTTATTTATTTGAGAGAGAGTGAGGATGATAGAAACAGCACACATGGGGTGGAGGAGCAGACGAGAGGGAGAAGCAGACTCCCTGCTGAGCAGGGAGCCCGACTTGGGGCTCTATCCTAGGACCCTGGGATCATGACCTGAGCTGAAGGCAGATGCTTAACTGGCTGAGCCACCTAGGTGCCCCCAAAGAACTTATTCTTAGCATGCTCTAGAATATTCTCCATTCTCTTGTTATCAATACATTTAATGTGTGCAAGTCTTATCTCTAATCTGAGGGTGGGTCCTCAAGCTGAGACATACCTTTATATCTTCTACGTTCCTCCCAGAATCTAGCAGAATAGGAGTCTAGAGAAGAAACTTACTACCCACCTAGGGTCACCTGGTCATTTGGTTTTTTCACTCAGTGAAGATGCTGAGTAGTGATGAAGGGAAATCAGGCAATTGCCAGACAAATGCATGACATCCAGCCACCCTCTCTGTCTTTCGCTAAGGCCCTCGATTCCCCCTGATATTTGAGTGATGAAATTTTTCTTGCTTTCTCAGTTTCTCAGCCCCCTCCCCACCCCTATCGATCAGGGCTCCAGGGATGCTGTTCCGTGAAGCTCCACCCACAGTCCACTTCTGCCTTTGCACACTCTCCTCTGCTGATCCTAGTCAGTTACCCCACCGCAGACTGGGTTCCAACAGGGATTGGTCTCCCATGTCCTGGTTCGCATTCCCATCTGCACCCTGCCCACACCCCAAACTCTGTGTTTCCCAACCCGACCTTTCTCTCTGACTTTCTGTCTTGGCCAATAGACTCACTTCCACATAAGACCCAAGCTCAAAGTCCTCCTCTCTCATGTGTTCTCTTCCCATCCCACTGGTCATCAAATCCTGTCCTCCTGACTTTCTCTTCTCTTGTGTCTCCACCACCATCAGCAGCTGCCTCTGGCACTGGAATAGTGGCCTGAGCTTTCTGTGCCTGTAGGACCCCTTTGCTTGCCCACACTGACTCCCCAAACTCATCTGCTGCACCGTCCATTCTCTCTGGGGCTCTGGGCACCTTGTTCAGCCTTTCCTCTACGTAAATTAGATGGCCATGATCTGCCCCATCATTCCATGCTCCTGTTTCCATCCCTCTCTCTCCCACCCTCTTCCAGTGTTAATGGAACCTCCTGTCAGCACGTACACAGCTCTGTCCCATGTTGCCTCACATCTGCTTCCTCCCTCAGCATCGACCTTGTTTGTGGGCAAGGCCCCCTCCCATCTGTCCTTGTAGCCCCAACACCTGTGCCCATAGCTGTTCAGTGAACGCTTACATGGACAGGTCTTTTGTTCAGAGCCTGCCCGCTTGCCCTGGTGGAGAGCGTCTCACTGGAAATGGTGACTGTCCAGCTTGCAGCTCTTTCTGCCCCAGGTAATTCTGAAGATCCCAGTTTCACCTTTTTAATTTAGTTCACTTTCCTCCCCCAAATTAAGGATTCAGTTGTTCCAAAACAAAACAAAACAAACAAACAACAATAACACAAAAAAACAAAAACAAAAAACCAGGGATGTCTGAAACAAGAAACAAGAAATTCACAAAGGGCCTTTGGCTCTCAGGAGCCCCTTTAGTGGGCTTCCGTCTGCATCATTTACCTTAATTTCAATCTGGAAAAGGAACACAAACAAATAAATGGAAAGGAAGTAGGACAAGCGTTTGGCCGCACAGAGCCACAGCGGGGTGTGAGCCCGCTGTGCTGTCGTGAAGCCACTTTGCGGCAAATGCTGTCCTTCCTTCTGGAAATGAATCTGAAGCACAGAAGACAATGTTTGTTTTGCCCCGTTTAATACTTATTTTCCAGTGGACTGACTCACTCTGTGGAGTCAAGTCCCTTCCATTTGCAGCTTTTTTGGGGGAAGAAAATAGCCTTGTCATGTCACATTAACAGCGGCAGAGCATTCCCGCTGGCGGCCACTCAGCCCTGCCTTGTGCTGACCTGCGTGCAGAAAACCCACGCCGGCTCCCAAAGTGCTCTTGATTTCTTGCTTTGGCCATTTGTCAGGTTTCCGTCATTTGTGCCCCTGGGGGACGCTCTCTGAGGGTAGAGGAGCCTTTAAAGGAACAGTTTATCCATTGTTGCAAAACAAAAGTAGATGCACTGCCAGGGGTGGGACCGGGGTGGAGAGTTGTGAGGTTGGCTCCTTCCAGGAGGAGGCGGGGCCCGGTGTGCTGTCAGTCGTCCTGTGTTCGGCAGAGATACCGGCTGAGGACCGGGGAGCCGTGCCGTGGGACCGGCCTTGTCTGGTGCACGAGAGAGGCCGACATGACCACCTTGAGTCCATTTGAATATTTAGATTGCAGCATTTATGAGAAAATATTAACTCTATAATAGATGTGCGCTTTCTGACCTTTTTAAAGTGAATAATAGAAAAAAAGAGACGTGATGTCTGGTTCTGCAACAGCTGTTTTACGTGCATCATCTCAGGTCAGGGAGTGATCGCGACGTTCCTTCGTGCACACCAAGCCCATGGACAGGTCATTGTTCTTATGAACATGTGTGTGCCTACGTGTCTCTGTGTGTGCACATCGTGTATGTGTGTGTGCGTGCGTGTGGTAGACGGGGAGGGTCCCAGGCACACTGAGTAGGACCAACTGAGTAGGACACTGAGTAGGACCAACTATCTTCTGCAGCCTGATGCTCTCTGGGCTCTCAGTTGCCTTTGCTGACCTGTGGGGAAACCAAAGAATCTGGTGTGATTTTACTCACACAGTTTATGGCCTTGTCTCGTCTGGTTTGTGCTGCCCACAAGAATGTAGTAGATGGAGTCTGGCTCAGCTGTTGTAGAATCCGGGGTAGCTTCCCATCGGGCTGGCATGCCAATGTGCATAAAATACTTGAGATGTGTGTGGCTGAGGGGGTTGTGGTTTATTCTGGGTTCCATCCCCTCTCTGTGGGGTGGTCACCGAGATGTCCAGGCCTCACCAAGAGCAGCTGTCACCCCGGGTACCGGCGAGACTCTTCTGTCCTCTGGCCTCAGCTGGGGAAGCGAGGGGAGCCGGCAGCTGGTGTGGTGGCTGTGTAGGCCTGGGTCCCAGCGCGACAGTGCCAGGGCCTTCTCTGGCTGTTTCCAAGCACGAAGCGCTCTCCCCAAGGAGACGGTGACCTAAATGGGGAGAATGAAGCTGGATTGAACGACTCATTAAAGATCTCATCCACGAAAGCCAAGGAAGAGAGAGCAGAGCCTGGCGTGATCAGTGAGAGGGGCACAGAGGGAGGCAGAGCTGAAGATGCCCCTTTCCGGCAGCGAGGCCTGCTTCCTACCCTGTTCTGTGCGTGTTTAATGCCATCCCGGCTTTGCTGAATGAGAGGGACAGATGAGGTGGTGGCCCGCATTGTGACAGGTGAGGAAGGCACAGGCGTGGCTTGGCATCCATTATGCTCCTGCCCTCGGGATGCTCCTGGGGGTAGGACGTGTACAAGCACAGGCCGCCCCACCCCGACACTTCTTTTTAAATTTTCTTTATACCGCCAGCTCACCAAAATTCTGGGTCATTGATCACATCTCACATTAGACAAGATGGAGGGCTGGTGGGTGTCAAGATTTGGAGACGTCCGGGTGAGTTTACATGCTTGAAAAGGAGGGCCTGCTGCAGTCCCCACTGAATGGCCACGGCTGCCCGTTTGCTCATCGCAGGGCCTCCCACATCCCTGGCCCCGTGGGTTTTCCAGTAAAGACAACCAGAACTCCGTGCAGGGCAGCTGATTTTTTTTTTTTTTTTGTTTCTTTACAGCATAACAGTGTTCATTGTTTTGGCATCACACCCAGTGCTCCATGCAGTACGTGCCCTCCCTATTACCCACCACCTGGTTCCCCAACCTCCCACCCCCCCCCCCCCCCCCCGCCGCCCCTTCATAACCCTCTGCTGATTTTATTTCGGTCTTGAAGCAGGAAAAGATCTGGGTGGCCTGGGGACGTGCTCCAGTACCAGAGAGAGGTTCTGCTCCTGAGTGGCCTGAGGGACCAGGCAGGGCGGAGGGTCCCCCCAGCAGGAACGTCGCTGGCCCCGGTGCTGAAATGCAAAGTCTGGAGGAAAGCGCTTGTGGTTAACGGAGACGGTAGAACCTGGGACAGGCCGCAAGCTCATCATGATGCTCAAGAGGAAAGTGGGCACACGGGATGCAGAGGTCATCCTTGAAGTAGACAAGAGGATAGAGGGAGTTAGTAGGCTGTTCTGCGTCTTCTTGTAATTACCTTCCTGCTGCTGAAGGACGGAGATGTGCTTGTTCTTGAGAGAGAAGGAAAGAAGTTCTGTAGGAACGTGTGAGAGTCCGGCTGTTCCAGGCCAGGTAGGGACTGTCTAGAGAACGAGAGGGACCAGTCTACAGAGGAGGCTGCGTGTCCTCGTGAGGAGGAAATGAGAGGGGGAGTGGAACATCAGGTGACCTCAGGGGGTCACACACAATAGCCCTATGCAGAGAGGGTCATGGTGTTTCAGGAATAAAAATGATTCCATTTGTAGAAGAGAGAGCCAACCAACTGGCTTTCATCCCTTCCTTCTAGACCAAAGTTCCTGAAAGTGTTTCAACCTGACCCCTAGCAGACATCTGACATGGGAGTCTGGAGCGTGGGCATGCACGCACATACTTCGTAGAGGAGCAGAACCGTAGGACCCACATGGCATCACAGAGATGTGCAGATGGCTGCTGCCTGTCTGGGAGGGCAAGTCCGTGGAGCGCCACTCTCCCTGCCATGCAGGAGATAGCTGCACGTGTCGGGCACCCTCACTGCCTCACTGCTGAGCAGAGAGCCCATGCGGGGCTCGATCTCAGGACCCTGGGATCATGACCCGAGCCGAAGGCAGAGGCTTTAACCCACTGAGCCACCCAGAGTGTTGCCATTTTGTTTTAAATCGAAGACAATGTCTCCTCCTTATTAATTGAGCATTTACTCTGTGCCTGGCTCTGTGCTAAATACTGGAATACTCCATCGGAGGAGACCCTGCAGTGGGGACTTGTCCCTCTCCTACAGCAGAGGTGGCTGAGCCTGGCTCAGCCAAGGACATAGCCCCCAGTCAGTGGAGGGGTCTGGATCAGACCTCTAACTGCAGACACGTTATTTTCTCATAATGGCTTCTGTGGTGAATCTTTATATGCTTCTTAAGTGGCTTGGAGGGGGAAAAGCATGCTTCATTTTAAAGGAATAATTGCTTGAATATTTTGTGCTGTTTAATATTTATAAATATTTTCCAATCTAAAAATGTAACTTTTAGTGAAATAATACAGTGACCCCATGTAGTTAAGGCTCAGCTGACCTTTCCCTCCTAATCATGGTGGGCACAATAACAGCTCTTTCAAAATACAGCTGTTCTCGGCCCCAGAGTCGGTAAACATGCCATCCTAATTCATGATGCTTCCACCTCCGTATCTGGACGTGTCAGAGATCATAAATGATCAGCTTGTGAATTCTGAAATTCATAAACATAGAACACTTACGTTGTAATATTGAAATCGGTCTTTAATAGGGAAACAATCATTATTTCTCCCTTATTTTTCTAGCTATTAGCTCCTCTGTGGTTTGGGAAACACAACTAAGTCTTGGCTATTGTTCTGGGGGGCACAATGAAATCACCCATGACCCTGAACCTCATTAAAGCCACTCTTTCAAGTTCCTCCACCCAATTTTTATGGCAGGTTTCGAGGGGTAATCGATTTGGTTGGTTTTGCATTTCACCTTTTTCTGCTTCTCTCTTGCTTCTGTCCCTGCTAACAAGCAGTGAAATGGACAAAGAAGGAGAAGACAGAATTGCAGAGCATGGAAAATTCAGCTTGTAAAATCCTTGTCTGGAGATTGCTGCTGGTTCATTTGTTCTAAATTTCGATGTTATAAATAGAGTCTAGAAGCAAAGTCCTACTGCCTTTTGAAAGGTGATCCCTCCTCTCTTTCCAGGCTTCTCCAGTCCATTGGGAAGAAGTGTTTGGAGGCTCTTGCCTTGAGAATGAGTTTCCACAAAATGCCTGTCCCCAGCTGGCCCAGAGCCCTTGGCGTCATTGCGCTCCTCTTGGTGAATCACCGAGACATTTGGTCTTGGCATCCCCCTTCTGGAAGGATCGTGGTGCTTCTCTCTTTTCACCTGCTGGGTCTTCTTTAAATGCAAACAACACAAAGAACCTTAAGGGTAAATGTTTCATTGTATTTACTTTAAAATTCCTGCTTTGGTGAATAGAAATTAAATGCCATGCACCCCTGTCGGGTGCGAAACCCCCTTTGGAGGCCACTCATGATGGGCAGCTGTGAGTCCTGTGTTCCGCTGGGGTGTGTCCGTCTCCCTGTGTCTCCTGTGCTCACGAGGTGGACCCTTCATTCGCTCGATGCGCACTTTCTCTGCTACTGATGCTTTCGCTGTGGGCTCAGGTAGGTAGGATTCTGTGAATTTGGACTCTGTCTAGGCTAATTTTTTTTATGATTGATATCTGTTCCTGAGGTTCCTGAGGTTCTTGAGGCTAATTTTTTTTATGATTGATATCTGATCCTGAGGATCTGTATCAAGAATTTCACTAGATGTCATGGAAACTCTTCTCTGAAACTCTGAAGGTGGGGCTTTTAATGGGAACGTTCTCATGATCTCATGTTGTCAGAAGGGAGGAGGCCGACGGATGTGGTATTGGCTTTCCCATGGGAGCTTGGGGAACGCAGCCTGTTCGTGACGACGCGTGGTGTCCTGGGCGGGCGTGTAGGGACGCGTTCTCAGTCTGGGGTCGTGGTGGGGTGGCGTCCATGTCATGCTGCAGCAGCTGGCCTGGCCCACGGTCTGCAGCTCTCCTCAGCAGGCAGGGTGGGCAGGGCCGTGCTGACCTCAGCCGGGGTTAGCCAGCGGGCATTTCCGATCTCAAGGGAAAAAGCAAGTGACTGAGGTAACAGAGCCGGGCTGTGGGCCTCCGTGTACTCAGGTTTACCGACCAGCTAACCTGTAAACGAGAATCCCACAAATCTCGTGGTCACGGGCTTTGTGTTCACACATTTCTTATTTCCGCTGGTGAGAGAGGCCGCCCCGCGCCCGCCTGCGCCGCCATGGCCCCTCTCCTGCTGCGGCCTCCCCCGGTTCTCCAGCGTCCCGGCTCCTCTGTCCTCGTCTCCATGCTCCTCTGGGCTGTCTGGTCTCAGTCCCCTGCATTTCCTCCGGGGGCTGATTTCAGCTTCTGTCACCGGCCTGTCTCGGACTGCTTGGGGTTCTGTTATGGGTGAGCACAGACGGCCTGCCTCATAACCGCTCACCCTTCCTTACAGCTCTGGAGGCCGGGAGTGTCCGATCGGGGAGCCGGCAGGGTCTGGCTCTGGCCGGGCCTCTCTCCCGGGCTGCAGATGGCCGTCTTCTGGCCTTGTCCTGACGTGGTGGGAGGGCAAGGGGGCTCTCTGCGATCCCTTCTTCCAAGGGCACTAACCCCACTCACCGGGGCTCTGCTCTGAGGACCTAATTACCTGCCAGAGGCCCCACCTCCAAACTGTCCTGTCGAGGTTGAACTTCAACACAGCACTTTGGGGGGACATAAACCTTCATCTGTAGCACCCGCTAACAGCTCGACGTGCTTTCTGTTGCTGGAATCCTTCCCCTTATCTTGAATTCTCTTTTTCTGCTTCTGTCCCGGGCTCAAAGGCAAAACTGGCGTGCCAGCCCAGGCTGGCTTGTGGGGAGGAAGCCTTGTCCCTCCACTGAGGGGAGGGGCTGTGTGTCGGCTCCTGGGAGGGAGGGGGCTTTGCGTCTTGCTCTGGGAGCCTTTGGTGGGTGGGCTTTGCGGGGACACCAACCAGACGGCTCTCCCCCGTGGCGGGAATAGACGGAATGCCCCGCACAGCCGGCTCCAGGGTGCCGCAGGCTCGAGCTGGTGGAAACTGCCCCAAACTCGCTGTTTGTGCAAACAAGCAGTTCGGGCAATGGGGGACCCCGAATCCAAGGGCCCAGATGCCAGCAGCAAGCCTGCTCTGTCACTCTGTCCTGCACTGGGACAGCAGTTGTTTCCCCCGGAGCTTGATCTCCTTGAAAGGAGCTTCTGCTGATTTTTTTTTTTTTTTTTTTTAAGGGCGGCTGGCGTCTTGTCTTTCGGCAGACTGAGGCTTGGCTCTAAACGGTCCCCAGGAACTGTCTCGATTTCAAACCTAATAAGCATGTGACTGGCTCTGTGATGAGCGGAGATACCCGGTGTCTGAACGGGGCATGAAATTCCAGTGCAAAGCCTGACAGGTGACTCAGGCGCACCAGTAAAACTGCGGAGTGTTCAAAGTCCTTTGAAGGTCCCTTGCCCTTGGAATCAGTACAGTTTTGTGAGATGATGGATATCAAGGGTCCCTTTTAGTGCTTGCGCGTTCTCGGAGTCGGAAAGATGGCGGTGCTGGACGCGGTTGGGACCATGCCCAGACAAGCCCTTAACAACCTGTAACCCGGGGCGGGGAGCGCGGTACTCCCTTTTCCCTCGTGAGAGAAACTGGCCCCAGTCAGCAAGGCTTAATTGAGAGAAAAGCAATAAAACTGAATAATGCAATTGATTTGGCACAGGGCTCGGGTTGTTACGATGCTTGAGGTCAGTGGCGTGGTGACGGATTTAAGGAGAGCCCAAATTTAAAATATGTAGTTATTTTCCTCATTACAGACCCTGTCGCACTGACTGCTTTTCCCTAAAGCGATAATCCGAGAGAATCCATCTCAAAGTCACAGACAGCGGCGTGGGGCCTCTTCCCGCCACCCTCGGGCGGGCGTCCAAGCATCCGGTGAGGCCCCGGGGGACCGCCCGGCCCTAGCGCTCGGGTTGCAATAGGAGGTACATTTTGGGGACGGCTTCTAAGGCTGACCCGCTGTGACCTGTGATGTGGTGGCCGAATTTGGGAGGGGCGTAGCCTCAGCCCAAGGGGCTCAGGAGAATCAGCAGCTGTGAGTGAGCCGCCTCCATGGGGACGGGGACGGCGTCGCGAGGGCGCCTTGGGGCTCCTGCCTTGGAGCTGCAGGGACCGCAGTCTGGGCCACCGTGGCCTGATCCACCCATGTCGGGGTCCAGCCGCCCCCCTGTTTCCAGAGGAGCTTCCAGGCCAGGACTGCTGTCCCCCCTGGAACACTATTTCCATTTAACATCGGCAGGAGCGGGGTGGGTGATGGGTCTTCAAAACCGGAGAGTGACTGTGGGTTCTCCTTTCCCGGCAGGGGTAGTTGTTAAGGGGGGACCCTGGGCGCTGCGTCCTCGTGGGATATGGGAGCACGGTCAGAGGAGTCTTCTTGGCACGGGGAGGATGTGAAGGAGGCGGGGAGGACTGCGTGAGTGAGACCCGGACCCCCGCTTGTCTCATAGCTGCTGGCAGAGCGCCCCGTTCCAGGGCGACTGTCTCAGCTGCTGTCCTTCTGTGTCCTCAAACCCTTCTCTTGGTTCCCGACATGAACTACAGGAAGACCACCGCTTAAAATTTCAATTGCTTGAGAATAATTGGGGGGCGGGGGAGCCGAGTTATATCAGAAAACCCATTAGGTACATAAAAGATTAATTTTCATTATGACTGCTAGTTAGTAAATATTGTCTTTTATATCAGCCTGAGCAATAAGATGAGTAATGGGAACGATTTAACTTATTTTGGTTTAATTTTAAAACTTTAATTATAGCAATACTTTGCATTTTTATTAGCCTTGTAAAGGAATTGAAGAAAATAATTTTTGGTGGTTGATTTATTGACACGGTTTCTACTGGATCACTGGGTATGGACGCCACCTCCTGGGAGCAGGTGTGCAGGGGGGAGGAGACGGGGTCCCGCGGGAGGGCGTGCGCTGCCCGGGGCGCCAGCCTTGTGCAGGGAGGGTCACTGGCGGCACTGATGCCCGGACGAAGGAGGTGGCGTCTCTCAGTCTGCTCCCCGCTTCCGTCCCTTCTCCCTCCCTCCCTCCCTCCGTCCCTCCCTTCCTCCCCTCCCCTCGCTTCCTCCCTCCCTTTGTCCTCCCTCCCCTCTTCCTCCCTCCCCCCCTCCCCACTGAGTCTGATGTGTTCTTTGGTTTGGCGATCCTCAGGTTTTGAAAGTTTATTTATAGGAAGAATTACACGTGCTTAGGATGTCTGCACGGTGATCGGACACACATGCGCGGTGAAGAGACTACGCCGGCCGAGGTAGTTAACATATCACCTCCTCACACGGTTACCGTCGCCTGTGTGTGGTGAGTCTCCTCTCCCGGCAGATTTCGAGCGTGCAGGCCGTATCGCTAGCTGTCGCCGTCGCGGTGTGCCTCAGCTCCCCAGACCCGTCCACCCTGCAGAATTGCCTCTTTGTACCCTGGGAACACTTCCCCCCCGGCTCCCGTCACCACCGTTCTGCCCTCGGCTTCTGTGAAATGGATGGTTTAGGTTTTCGTGTAAGCGAGATCAGGCTGGGTTTTCTTTTTCCCTTTCTGTGTCTGGCTTGTCTCACTTAGCCCGACGTCCTCCACGTTCATCCAGGCTGGTCTCAAGGGGCAGGATCTCCTCGTTTCTTGAGGCTGAGTAATGTTCCCGTGTGTAGACCCACTGCCCCTCTTTGCCCGCTTGTCCGTTGAGGGACATGTGGCCTGCGTCCCTGCTCTGATTCTTGCGGACGATGTTGCAGTCAGCGTCGAGTGCGGCCGTCTCTTCCAGGCACTCATTTTGAGGAACTCAAATACACCCCAGAGAGGGATTTCTGGATCCTGCGGGAGTTCTGTTCTCGTTTTCTTGAGGAACCCCGTGCTGTCTTCCTTGTGTTGCTTGGTGAAGCGCCTGCCGTGGTCGGGCGTGGGCAGCCTTCGCGCTCCTCGGCTCAGGGCGTCACGGCGGTGGCCTCTTTCCAGCTCCAGCGTCTGGCCGTGCTGGGAATGCGTTCCTGACCCGGGTCAGACAGGAATCTGGGACGTCTGTCCCCCGATGAGCAAACGCGAAGGTGGTCTGGGGCAGGCACAGGGAGCTGCCAAGGTTCCCCCAGGCTCTCGCGACTGGTTCTGCTGCTGGTTACCGCTCTGTGGTTCCATCACCATCTTGAAATCTCATTCTAAAAAATCTCCGTTTAAGTGATGACGCTTTGCCTGGGAAGGCCTGGGAGAAGTAGTAGATGGCGTTAATAGTGACCAGTGTCTCTCTTCCTGATGCCAAATTTAGAGCACGGCCTCGTGCTGGTCCGTTTCCTCTAACTGTACAAGCTCGCCACGTGTACCCATCATGCTTCTTTTCTACGCTCTCATTATACTTAGGGTAATAATCACAATTATGCTCATGATCATGAGAACAAACCCACGTGGACCTAACCTGTTGTGGCAAAAGGAGTGGGGTTTGGCCCTGGAGTGGCCTTGACCTTAGTTGTGACTGTGGTGCCTACCAGCTGTGTGACCCGAAAGTCACTGGTCCACTTCGACCCTCAGAATCTTCGTCTGTGGAGTGTGTCAGCACTGGCTCGGGGAGGGTGCGTGATCGTTAGCCACGGCTGGTCCAGGACCCCTCGTCAGTGTGCTCACAGAGAGCGCTCTCTGGAGGGTAGCGGTGAGAGGCTGCGTGTCACATCTCAGACTGAACCTCCCT
The DNA here is from genome assembly GCF_922984935.1 of Meles meles. Classification (NCBI taxonomy): domain Eukaryota; kingdom Metazoa; phylum Chordata; class Mammalia; order Carnivora; family Mustelidae; genus Meles; species Meles meles. The sequence continues at coordinate 85,610,159 of NC_060078.1, forward strand.
ACCCACAGTGAGGTCCCCGACACCTGTCTGGTTTCTTGACTTCCCATAGAGCTGAGTAGGGAGAAAGCATCGTGCTCAAGCCGGACCAGTCGTAGAAGAATGTCACAGACTCACCCAGTCCTCTGGCCTCATTTCTTGTTTGCAGAGTGGGAAGCCAGGCAGCAAGAGCGACTCGCCCCAGCTGACCTCGTGACTGGGCAGATGTCCCAAGTCTCTGGTTCTGGGTCTGCCCTGTTCCCACCTGGCTCCCCAGTCTGGTGTAGAAAGATACTTTCTGGGCCTTTTTTCCTTCCCATCTTTGTCCCAAATGCAGGATTGTCACAGACCTTTGTATACATCGTCCCCACATCGTCCTTACGAGGACTGACCCCAATGGCGAGGAAGGGAAGAGCCCCAGACCCATCACTGGGGATGTCACTCCCGCTTCAAGAACAATGAAACCTGCTGCATAGAATCAGACGTTGGTCTTGTAGAAATAGTGACCGGAGGGGTACATCAGTCAGTGAAGCATCTGACTCTTGAGCTCAGCTCAGGCCACGATCTCAGGGTTGTGAGTTCAAGCCCTGCATTGTGCCCCACCCTGGGCATGGAGTCAGCTTTTTTAAAAAAGTGACTAAAGTAGAAAAAAGTATTTAGGGAGAAAAGAGGAAGAGTTGTAAAGCCTGGCTCAGAGCATCCAGCCAGCCCGGGTCACGGGAGGCACCACGGTGACAAGGCTGTGTCTTTGGAAACCCAGACTCACGAGCATGATCGGCTGCTCTCGGGCCGCGTGGGCACCCGGCTGGCAGCCAAGGCTTCTTCTGCGATGCCGTCTTGGAGGGTCGCCTCCCTGTTCTTCACGGCCCCGCAGATGCTCCTGCCTCCAGACTCAGGCTGTTTGTCCTCGGCGGATTTGCTGGAGAGCGCACAGCTGCCTTCAGGGCTGCCCCGAACACATCAGGACCCTGTGGATTCCGGCACCGCTGAGTCGGGGTGGTCGCCCCGCCTGGGGAGCTGAGGGCAGCGCAACCTCGAGAACTCTGCCTGGCTGGTCCCGGGGGGTGCTTTGAAATGCTCCAAGTGAACACCACCTTCCGTGTCCTGCCAGGCCCGATCAGGTGACTGCTGGCCCCCCATCCACTGGAAGACAGGCCCCCGTCTGAAGGAAGACCGGTTCCCCCATCTGCAGGCCCCTGTCTCCTGGGGGACAAGCCCCATTTGCAGGCCCCCCGTCTGCGGCACCCCCTCCCCGTCTGCTGGACGCTGCTTTTGTCCCCCATGCAGAGGTGTACTCTGAACCGTCTTCCGGAGGTCCCCGTTTACGGGGGAACCACTGATACGGGCTGTGGGATGTCGTCCTGAGAAGCTGGGGGTCCAGCAAACGGGTCCAGTGCTGAGTGGAGGCCCGGCCTGCAGAGGGCCACGAGCGCGGTGCCGGCTGTCCAGGCAGGCTCTGTGTTCGCCCACCTGCAGAAGCTCGGCCCTTGCTTCCTTCGGGTTCTGTGGGCCTCCCATCTGATGCCTGACTTCGCGTCTGATCTGCAGGGGCAAGGCCGCGTGCCCCGGGCTGACGCGTGCAGCTCAGTAAGCGTTCCCAAGCTGTGCAGAACCAGGGGCATCACAGGCCGACGAGAACCTGCCGTGGGGCGCATCTCCTCCCCGGACTTACTTGGTTGCAAGGGAGAGGAGCCCACGCAGGCGCCCGTGGGAGGGGTTTGCGCTGCGGGTGCAGATATACTGTCCCACCCTAGGAAGAGCCCATCCGCCAGGCCGCGGAGCTGGGCTGCGTCTGCTCTTGAAGCAAACCCCAGCAGATACACCTGGAGCCCCCTCCGGAGTGGGAAGGCCAGTGGGTGCAGACCCTCCCCCGCGCGGCTCCCTCTGCCGCCCGAGACCCTCAGGCTCTTTCTGCATCCCAGTCCCAGATCCCCATGGGGGAGTCAGACTGGCCTCGCTGCAGTCGGGCATCCCATGTCCAGTTGGCTTGTCTGGGAGAACGGGCACCTGATCCCTATGGGGCGGCGACGCACTGTCCTGAGCCGACGGATAGACTCACGTTTACTAAGCACCGTGCGGTGACATCCGCCCGGCCGGCCGCCCGCACCTGCGCGTTTCAGAGCGCAGGCTTGTCTCTAAGTATTTGCTCATGAGCTCCAGGTGGCGGGGCCCTCACGTGCGGTGCATGGATTGGGGACATTCATCTTAACTCGGTCCCCTCTGCAAAGACCCTATTTTCAGATTAGGTTACATTCCGAGCTAATGGGGGTTAGAATTTCAACACAATCTTTTCTGGGACACAATTCAACCCACAAAAAGTGGCTGGGCACCTGCCCCTCGAAAGCCAGGCCTGTGGCCTGCGTGGCCACCTTCTCTGGGTAGAGGAGACTGCGGGCAGCAGAGTCCCAAACCTCCCCCAGCTGAGTCCGGGGCCAGACCTCCCCGTGCCTCGTCCCTGCAGCCCGGCCCGAGGAAGGCAGGGTCCGGGGGCCGTCAGCATGCGTCCTCACTTCCTCCGTCCTTCCATCCGAAGGGGCACAACCCCCACGACCCCCGTCGGTGGGCCCCCAGCCTGGCCCGTGGCACGAGGGCAGCTTGCGGAGCAGGGAGACGGAGCTTTGGACTCGTCCTGGTGTTTTGACCAGCACGTGCTGGGAAGTGGTGGAAGCCACTGGAAGGTCAGCTCCAGGAGCGCCCACCGCCGACCTGTCTCTTCTGGAGCTGCGCCCAGAGCTGAGGAGTCAGGTGCTTGGCAGAGACTGTCTGGAGGAGGAGCACGTCGGCGAGGCCACTGAAAGCCGGGGAAGGGATGGTCAGGCGGCAGGACCGAGGGGCCCGGAGAGCGTCTGCTGCCTCTGACGTGGGCAGACAGGGCCCTGCCCAGCCCCCTCCATGGAGCCAGGCAGCTGGGGTGGGCGTGGGATTCGTGTCAGATGGAGAGAGGCGTTTGAAGGAGTCTGGCAGTGACACAGTTTGATAGGGGAGCATGCTGGGAAAGTTCTAGAACTTGTCCCAGAGTTTTCGCTGAATGAGCTGTGAGCTGAAGGCTCAGTAGTGATAGGAGGGGCAGGAGACGGTTCGTGTCAGCTGTCCGCCACGTTCGGACTCTCCCCTGTGCCCCCACACTCAGGGGACTCTCCCCCAAATCCTGCAGGGTCTCCCTGCAGATGAGGGTCACAGGGCTGCTTTGCCAAGCCTCACAAACCCCCTTAGGTCGAAGTCTGAGATCCCATGGTTGGCAGTCAGGGCTCTCTCAGAAGGCTCTAGGACCTTCTGCCCCCTCTAGCTACTTTTGCAAGCTCCTGCAGCCCTCCGGTCTGGGCCCCTGATGTCGCACGGCCTTTCCTTCTGTGTGTCTCTGCTCTTCTCTTGTTACAAGGACACTCACTGTAGCACACCTGCAAAGAGCTTGTTTCCAGACGAGGCCACATTCTGACGTTCTGGGTGGACACGGACTTGGGGGGAAGACGCCGTCCCACCACTACGGAGGAAATATTCCAGAACTTGTGAAGGAGACTACGACCTCCTACTTCATCCCCGCGTCCTGGGCCAGACGGCTCCCATTTCCTCCGCAGCCAGACCTTAGAGGTGGCGTCCTGCTCTCCAGAGCCTCACCCGTCTCGGGTATGGAAGCACAGTGCCAGTTGGGCCGACCGGTGAGCGGTGCTCTGCAGCGCCAGGCGCCCTTTCCCGCAGTGCAGAATGGCCCTCTGAGCGGACCCTGAACCTGAAGGCCTTTGGTGCAGGAACCACCGCCCCAAACCCTTGCCCCCAACGCTTGGGTCTCTGATTTCCCACCGTGGTACCTCCCTTGGCCCCAGGTCTTTCCAGAACTGTGTTCTGAGCCCGGACTGGGATCCAGACAGATGAGACAGAGGCTGCCCCAGGATGCAACCACAACTTCGCCTGCTCCCCTCCATCTTCCCGGAACCGGGGAGTACCAGGTGCTGCTTGGGGAAACAGTGGACTCCGGCTTTTCATGGTCATGCCACGAACTGAGGAGGGTTTGCCCTGAGTCCTGTGCATCTAGGGCGCCCTGTTCCTGGTCCTCCTGGTCTCTCTTTTCTGAGAGAAGGCGGACACCTTGTGCTCATGGGCACGTTTTTTTTTTTTTTTCCCTTGGAAACTTTTCCTTCATTAAAAAAACGAAAAACCAAAACCTTCGCAAGCGTTTACCATGTCAGTTTTGTATGTCGAATTTGACTAGAAAATAGATTGAGCTCTTTTGTCCTGTTTCTGGGGGTAAGTTTCCGTCACCCCACCTTACATTTTACCAGCTTTCACTGAAGCAACCTGGTATGTGCCGATTGCTTCTCTTGGTGTCTGGGACGGAGAGCACCTCCGCTGTTAGGGAGTGTGCAGGAAATGGCGCCGGGTGCCACCACCGGCCTTTGCTCCCTGAGTCTGGGGACTGTTGGGGCTCCATAGCTCGTCCTCCTCGGACTCACTGCTTGAGGGCACAGGAAGGAAGGTGCAGACCGAGGTGGGGACAGTGGGTTCAAAGGGCCTCAGGGAGGCAGGGGAAGGGGCTCGGCTTGGAGACGAATGAAACCACACCTGGTACTTGGGATTTTATAATTTTTGTCTTGTGGAAACCTTTAAGAATTTTTTTTTTTTTTAGAATTTACATCCGTTGTTTAGGAACGATGGTGTATAGCCTTCTAGAAAGGTATGAAGGTATGAAGGAAGGTATGTAATAAAGAGGCTACGTATTAGGAAGTGAGAAAAAGGCACTGATCAGTTGCCCATTACCTGAGGATTCGTGGTGGGCATTTGCGCCGGTCCACGTGGAAGGAAGGAGGACGCATGTTCAGGCGAGTGGCTGGCGCAGGGAGTTGGCTGCAAGTTAGGATGACGTTGTACTGTGTCTGCTGTCTCTGAGAACGTGTACGAAATTCGATTGTGCGTGAAGATCAAAGAAATGCAAGCAAACGCGAAGAGACGGCGGACTTCAGATTCTTCGAACTAAAAGATCCTGGTGACTAGTCACGCCTCCAGGGTGGTGAAGGCAGTTGTCTGGGAAGGTCAGGCTGGAGCGGAGTCGCATTGTCTAACCTTCCTGTTTTCATTTCCCAGTCACTGGTTGCTTCTGTGTTGGGAGCGATACGGAGAGCCGCCTCCTCTCCCCTTCAAGCTTTGTCAGTTGTGATTTTAATCGTCACCTGCCAACACGTGCGTTCGCCTTGTGTCTGAGTCCCACACACGTTTGGTCTTGGTTCTGTGTCCAGTGGGTTCCCCTTTATCTCCAGCCTTGTAGCGAAGGCTGCTTTGTTTCCAGATTGTTTCTCTTCGTTTCCTCGTTGGTTCATTTGTCGTCGGGGCTTTTTCTAGACAAACCCAGTTACCGTATTCCTGTGGCTCTGGGAGCTTGGGAATGTCTATCCCTCTCTGTACGCCGCGTGCCTCTCTTCTAAGGACGCCGCGGAGTCCCCCGACTGCCTTTTGGCGTCCAGAATGGGAGCCGTGCCAAGATGTTCCTTCCCTTCGGCTGCCGTTTGTGACCGGCGGCTCACGCCGTGCTGAGGCCTTTCCTGTGTGTGAGCCTCTGCCTCTTGTCTGTGCGGCCATAGGAAAGTGTGGCTCGAGCCACGGTTCTCTTCCTCAGAACATGGGGCAGGTGCCCGATTCTTTGCAGCGCTGACTTCGGGAGGGGGAATCTTCGTTTACCTGGATGGCCCAGCAACCACTTCCTTAAACTTAAATCAGTGCCTTAACCAGGATGTCGTTTTGTGATTGTTGTGTGTAATTTCATCCGGAAACCTGGTAGGAGATTTGAGCTGTAGGTTCACAAACCGATTCTCTGAAATCTTTCCATCTTTGACCCCTTGGGCTCCACCTGTCGGTTGGGCTCTCTGTTTTGGGGGAGCCGGGCTCCCTGTGTTTGATTACTGCTGCCCCGACCTGCCTCTCGTCCTTCTCTCCGTCCGACCCCCCCACCTCCCTGGCGCACGCAGCCTTCCTCCCACGCCGCCCCTGTGGGGTTCGCACCGCTTCTCTCTTGATGTTCGGACTCACACGGTATTGCTGTGATGATCGTGTTCCGGCTGGTTTCTTTCCCGGAGTTTGCACTTTCCATTCTCATCGCATCCTGTCTTATAATCTTGCCTTTGAGTGACTGTTTTATTCAATTTCTGCTTCTGTGATGTCCTTCTCAGGCATGAAGCACACACGGGATGTTTCCTTCTGGTCCGCATGGGACGCGTTCTGTGATCTAGGCTGTTTATGTGTCCTTCACAAGCTGTTCCGTCCCCCCCCTTCTCTCCATGGCAGCCCCTCCCCCTTTACCTTCAGGCTCCCCCCTTTGGCTGGGTCAGTTCCCAGAGACACTTTGTGCTGGGGCTGCACTTGCACTGCAAGGCTGACGCCAGCCACACCCCGGACCAAGGAGTCAGAACCCGGGTGGGACGCAGGCTCCTGTGTTTCTAAATCTCTCCCACTGATTCCGGCGGGCAGCGAAGGCTGCGAATGATGGTTCCATTGCTTCCAATTACCAAGGATTATAAGAAAAGACCCAATCACAGGAGTTTCACCTGCTACAGGGAAGGGATAACCGGGTAAGAGCTGGGGCCTTGTCTATAGGGGCACTGAGTGTCCTGGGTTTGGTGAGGATGTGGCCTGGGGGTTCTGTTCCCTCTCAGTGCCCCTGATCAGCCCCGCGCAGCCTGCTTGGGTCTCCGCCAGGGCGGTTCCCCCGGAGGCAGGAGGCAGGAGGCCCTGGTGGGGCAGTGCACCTCACTTGGCTGTGAGCGGTTTCCCGTCTGGACAGAAAGGTCTGTTCTCACGTCAGCCTGGGGCGCGCTCTCCAGCGCCCACCCAGCTGCCCCCGAGCCGTTACTAGAAAACCCAGCTGCACACGGCTCCTTCCTCGCTGAGTCCCACGCGGAAACCACTGTGTTTGCTTACGTGCCTGAAGAGTTCTCGTGGAGCCCACGGCTCAACTGAGGGCATTTTAAATGCTCTCGACAGCCGTGAGAGGGCTGGGCCGAGGTGACCGCTCGACTCCAATTCAAGCCGCCGGTTCTTGGAGCCCGTCGCGAAGCGAGGCCCAGGGGCGACGGGATTTCACTGGATGCATCGCTGAGACAGAACCCGTGGCCGAGGGACGGTGTGCAGGCCCGGTCGAGCCCCGGTCGAGCCCCGCGACAACGGGCGACAGCAGGTTGAGTGCGCCCCGTGTCGGCGGGATATTGAATGTGGCGGCGAGTTGTGCAGGTGCAGGTGCCAGGCGCCCGCTCGCCCCAGGGTCACAGTGGCTGCTGGTTGGGGGGCAGCTGGGAGCCGGGCAGACCATGGGCCGAAGCGTTGTCTAACGTGAACGAGTCCGGGACAACAAACACCCACCCTGCGCGTGCCTGGAGAACGCCCGCGCCATAGCTGGAAAGACCAAGTCGTGAGTCATTTACTTTAATCCGGGAGCGCCGAGCCGCCCTGCCCCTCCGCTCGCCCCGGGTCCCAGCCACTCTGCGGTGACTTTCGGAACTGTCCGCCAGAGCAAAGCGTCATGAGAGGCTTGAGCTTAGAGGAGGAAGAGCCGGCGAGGAGGAGGCACGGCTGCTGAGGTCGGACGTCATCCATGTGAACTTCGCCTCGTCCGCCTGCTGCCTGCTCTGCATGGCTCGTGTGAACGGGGCCTGGGGACGCGAGGGTGTGGGATGCAGGGGGCGGGATGGGGGCTGTGGAACCTAGGATGTGGGACAGAGGGTCATGGACAGGGTGCAGGACAGGGGGTGCGGGATGGGGGAGTGTGGTGTGGGGGAATGTGGGATGGGGGTATGGAATGAGGGTGTGGGAGGGGAGTGTGGGACAGAGGGGAAGAGGACATGGGACATACGGTGTGGGACATGGGGGCTTGAGACTGGGATGTGTGGGACACAGCGTGTAGGACATGGGGGCTCGGGGCAGGGTATGGGACAGGGAAGTGTGGGACATAGGATGTGGGACAGAGGGTCATGGACAGGGTGTGGGACAGGGGGTGTGGGATGGGGTATGGAATGAGGGTGTGGGAGGGGAGTGTGGGACAGAGGGGAAGGGGACATGGGACATATGGTGTGGGACATGGGGGCTTGGGACAGGAATGTGTGGGACACAGCATGTAGGACACGGGGGCTCGGGGCAGGGTATGGGACAGGGGAGTGTGGGACATAGGGTGTAGGACAGGGGGCTGTGGGAGATGAGGTTCTAATCCCCTTTTCCTCTGTTTCTGGTGGCTGCTGTATTCTCCCCAGCTCAGGTTCTGATCCGTAAAGGAAGCTAGTCCCCGCTCCGCCACCGGTGCTGGGGGACTGGGGACAGGTGTGTGGCCCCGACCTGGAGAGTCCTGGGGTGCTGTGCTCCGGGTCTCTGTGGACCTCCTCCAGCCCTGTGGACCTTGGCGTGGGGGCGGCTGCCCTGAGCGGGGAGAGCGGCCGCAGACCTGTGAGCGCGGGACGCGACGTGGGGAGAGCGGACTCCAGGGCACGCGTGGGGAGTCCGTTGTGAAGGCTGGCGTCCTACGCGGGCCTCTCCGCGGGGTTCGGGAGGCGGGCGGGGAGTCAGGTGCTCTGTGCCCGGAGGACCGCAGGGCAAGCACTGAGTGAGGCAGGCCGGAGGGGGGCGCGCACGGCCATGCGGCGTCCCTGCCTCCAACTCCGAGAAACCGAGTCCCGCCCTGCAGTTAAAGGTAGAGTTAATTTAATTTTTTTGAGACCAGAGACGTTCAGACTGATTGGAAGGCGCTTGTCCGACTTGTGCTGGCTAGATTCGCACAAGTGACTTCTCGGGAATGTCCCTCTGGTTTTCGGGGTGACGTTTTGGAGTTCAAATACCAGTGACTCTGCGTCCTAGGCTCCCATGATGCCAGGTGACAGGAGGGTCCTCGAGGCCTGTGCAGCTGCCTCGTCAGGTTCGGGGGGTTGGAGGGCAGGAGGCAGAGCCTGGGGCCAACCCGTGAGCCTCTATGCGCCCGTGACCTGACCTGGGCTCCTTCTCGGGCCTGCTTTGCTGTCCAGACTCCGTGTCCGAGACAGCCAGGGCTCCTCTTAGCTGCTCACCACTGTGGATTCAGTGCTCACGAGCCGCCGGGTGCCGTTGGGTGCTCGGGTCTCACTTCCGCTGTCCACCCAGCGGGCAGGGGCAGGGGAGGACCTGCCGGGAGGACGTGGGGCGGGTGGGACACCGGCGATGGGTCCATGGGATCGTGAGATTGTTTTCTTTCTTTCACGCATGTTGGAACGTTTCTATGAGAAGCGGAGTTGAGATGCATTACCGTATAGACGGAGACAGAAAAGCTGGCCTGGAGATAACCAGCAAGTGCATTTTCCAGTTTGAATCAAACCTCGGGCCACTTCCCTCTCCGGCGCGCGGTGGGGGGCTTGGGGCCGGCTTCTGGGCTCCCCTGGAGGAAGGAGGGTCAGTGCTAACCTGGGGCGCTATCTGGTCATGGGAAGCAGCGTTTCCTCCCAGGGCGGTGGCGGTCATCCAGAGCCGGGCGGTCTCAGCAGTCAGGCCATGAGCGGGCCCTCGGAGTGCTCCGCTGTGTGTGTGTGCACGAGCGTGCACGCTTGTATGAGCACACACAAGTCTGACTTTGCAAGTACGTGTGTGCCGTGTGCATTCATGTCAGCGTGTGTTCACTCACATGCTTGTGTGTGTGCGTGTTCCCGTGTACTCGCGCGTGCACCCGATTAGGTAACCCTGTGTGCGTGCTGCATGGTTCTCGCGTGCGCCCGCCGGTACTGTGCATGTGCACGTCTGTGCGTGTGTCTGCGTGTTTCACACATATTTGCACACCTGTGTGCACGTATTGGTGTGTGTGTCTGTGCGTGTGAATTTGTGTATTTGAGTGCATAGGTGTGTGGTGGGGGACGATGATTTCTCTTCACTGCTTAGCAAAGAGCTAGTCTGATATGTGGTATGCGACAGTTCTCCATAAATACAAGAAACACCGGAATAATAGCGAAGGAAGGTGCTTTTCTGAGAAATAGCGGCTGAGCCTTTAAGCGTTGTGGATGACGGTTTATGATTATCGTTCATCCCTTTACGTTTCATTCCCTTTGTTACATTAGATGTGAAGTGGAAGAAAGCCCAAGCCCCTGACTCCGACATGGCCACGGCCTGGGGTGGGGGGTTTGGGACAGTTAGTATTTCTTGAGCACCTGCTGTGGCTCGGGAGGAAACCATCAGCGCGGTACCCACCTTGCTGCAGAAGGGCACACGGAAGCAGTGCGCGAGCTTTCCGGGGCCTCCTTCCCACGCAGCCCTGCGGGGACGGGCCGCGGCAAATACGCAGCTTCTCCCAGCAGGACCCGCGAGAAGGCAAGTTTGCCAGGAGCGTGAATGAGGAGACACGGGATCGCGGGCAGGTGGCTGGGGTGGCGAGCATCCCACGGCAGGGACAGAGCTGGGCCGGCTTTGGTCCTGGAGCAGCCCCTGGCAGGTGGAGGGGCTCCCACTGTGCCTTGGCTCCTGGTGCCGTGTCCCTTCGTGGCCTTTCCCGGGGGAGAGCCGCTTGGGTCCCCGGCATGTTGTCTGGGGAACGCGGTGGAGCTGCAACGTTTTGTACAAAGACCTTCCAGTGAGGGGCACCAGGGGAGCCTTTTCCTTCGTCTCAGGACTCCGAGTCGACGTCATCCATCAGCGGTCAGGAGCCCTGTGGGCCCGGGCTGGGAACGTGCATTCTTGCTGCTGCCACTAGAGGGCGCAGCGTGGGGGAGCGGTAAGGCCGGCTGGGGGTGGGCACTGCCTTCCTCGCCTGCAGGATCTGAGCAGAGCTGGGCGAGAGGGCTGGCCCCGGGGATTGCTCAGGGAAACCTGTCCCAGCTCCGAAGCGTGGCCCCTCGGGAAGGCCACACCCAGGACGGTGCAGGCAGCCCCATTCTGACCAGAAAATGCTGGAAATGCCTGCAGGAGGCCTCCCGTCTTCCCTCGACACGATGCACCTGTCAGCTGTAGGGCTGTCCGCTGCCATAAACAATGTGTTCCCGTCGGAGCTTGAAAGTTTCACGATGACATGCCATCACCATGCACCATTCGGTTCTGTGGTTCTCGTGCCCCAGCATCAACGGTTTCCGGGACATGCTCGGTGGTGGCTCTGAGAGCTGCTTCCCGGCACGCTGGCCCCCCAGGTCAGGGACAGCGGCGCCCCTCCCTGGTGCTCGGAGCAGAGGGCAGGACCACGGGGCCTCGCTGCGGACCTTGTAGGCACAGACCTGCCTGGCAGCCCTGGCCTCGGCCACGGTACTCGCGCTCCCCACCTGCCCTCTTGGCTGGGGCTTGTCCCATGAGGCCGACTGCTTTCGGGCGAGCCTGTTGACGGGCACTGGACCCCCTCCCCACGCGTAATTTGTGATCAAAGGAGGATCCAGATGCCGCAGAGAATCTTCTGTAGATTCATTTGGAAAATAACTTTTTGAATCGGGGCTTCACGAGTCCTCAGATGCAGGAGAGGGATTTGAAAGATCCATTTGCAACTTCCAGCTCCCGTCCCACAGGAACGAAGACCCCCGCGCAGGGGAAGCTTCCTCCAGGACTTTCCCCGGACCTTCCTTAGATCCACGGACAGGAATGGAAACCATCGCGTTGTGCTGGACGTGGCTTTCGTGTGTTACTGGTGCTGTCCTGTAGCAGTGGAGCGTATCACACACACAGCACGCAGTCCAGCCGTGCCGGCTGTTCACGTTTACAGCCGGAGGGGACGGCTCGCTGGCTGCTGCACCCGTATGAGAGATCCCACAGGGCAGGAGAGTGTGTGAAAATGCGGGAAATTTAGCTTTCCATAAACATATTAAATCGTTACAGTTTGTTTATGATAGTGATTGTCTCTATCCTTTCGCAGAGCTCTGTGATGTCTCCCATCGATCTCGGCCTGTGCAGCCCAGACACGCGACGCGGTGAGTGTGGAAAACCCATTCAGAGTATCGACTCTTCCTGGGGCAGCAGGGTAGAGCACGTTTTCTAGAACGCCTGGGAAGCCTGTCCACTTCAAAAGGCTAGGAGGCTGGTACTTGCCAGCCATGCGGCAGAAGCGGGGCCCGGGGTGCAGAGCCAGAGGCTCCCCTCCCTCCCCAGCGGCTCGGACAGGCCAGGGGGCAGGTGCTGGGAAGGCAGGGGCTTGAGTGGCCGGCTCCTCCTGGGGCTCTTGGCCCTGCAGAGCTGTGGTGGATGTGTGCAGGGGTGTGGAGGGCACGGAGGGACGTCTCAGTGAGAACTCTCGGGACAGGTGTCAGAGGTGTGCCTGGGACCGGGGTTCTCCCAGTAGAAGCATTCCGACTATGCCCGGGATCCAGCATAGGCCTGGGCTCCGTTTGGGTGGTGACGAGGGAGCTGACCCAGCGGGAGGATGGGGAGAGTCGCTGCCTTTGGAGCCCCGGGCGGGGTCTGCGGAGCGCTGGGCATGTGCTGTGTCTCCTCCAGTCCTGCTAGACAGCCCGGGCCGTCCCCACGCCAGGTCCTTGGTCTCAATTTCTCTTGAGAACCCAGAGCATTTGTCTGTTGTGATGCACACTCTTCTCCGTCAGCCGCGTAGCCGTTTTGCTTGCCCGGCAGGAGTTGAACCGGATGCCGTTTCTAGCCACGTGAGAGGAAGCAGTACCTTCTCTGTGCCAGACTGAGCTCTGGAAGGTCACGCACGAGGGAGAGGGGCTTCTAGCTCAGGGGAAGGACTCGTGTCAAAGAGAGACAAACCACAGGCGGTTAGACCGTGGCGAGTGGTGCAGTGATTTCCGTGTGTGTCCGGAGGCCCAGGAACTGGCCCCACACATCCAGGCCGACATTTCTTGGAGGCTGATGACTGCGTTTGTCCTGTGGGTAGGGGGGCTCCACTGAGGACTTGCTAGGTGTGTAAGGACCCGGGACGTGGCAGCAGCCTTGGGGTTGGACCAGGAAGATGCTGAGTCTGGTCAAGACTCAGAGTCCAGCAGGGGATGGTTCAGTCTGGGACCTCGGTGTCACGGGTTCACAGGCATCAGCGCTACTCGGGCTCTGGGTGTGACTGCCCCTCCCGTCGCCGTGGCTCCCTGAGGCCTGGCGCCCATGGCGTTGCTGGAAGGTGCTGTGTGTGGTATTTCAGGGTCCGGGCCACAGGGTGCGGGTGAAACCTGGGAGTGGTCGGTTCGAAACTGGCCTCTGCCACCTTGAGCAGCTACCCCGGTTCCCGCCGCTGTAGAACGAGAACGTCCACGATGGCTGCCTCGTGGCTTTTTCCTGAGCGTGAATCGAGGCGAATCACACTTAAAGCACGTGCCAGCCGCATAGTGAGGGCCCAGCAAGTCGTTGCTACTGTTGCCCTAACGCTTTCGCATCATTTTAGTGGCCGAAAGTCCTTCTCTGACACAGGTGTCATCTCTGTGGACGTAATCTCTGTATCTGTAGGCCGTCGTATCGCTCTTCCGTGACTCTTCTTTAAGGAGGTTGAAGTCAGAGTACGCAGGGCGCGTGAGCACCGAAGGCTCATTCGTGGCCGCAGGATGCCGCGGTGGGCATCGGGCGATCGTGCTTTGAGACCGTCCGGGAGGGCTGGTCCGATGTGGTCATCCATCACGGTCAACTCCTCGCGGCGCCCGTGCCCGGTTCTGGACAAGTCGCAGTAACGGGTAGGACCCCAGCTACGAGCTCGCGCAGATTCCATCGTGGCAGCTGCCCACGGGGCCGGGCGCATCTGGTCTCCTGGGAAGAGGACATGTGACACCACGTCTCTCTGGGAAGTGTCTTCCTTCGGGACACGAAGTCGTGGCCACCAGGAGCTCGTCCCCATGAAATGGAGCACACCATCCGACCTCTGTTAACCGGCAGTGACTTTGGGCCCAAGAAGACCGGCTGCCAGCGCTGGGGCCGAGAGTGACTGACTGCTGGCCTGCCCCGTTCCCGAGACCAGCCTCCCGGCGGGGTCCTTGCCGTGGGACTCGCAGGAAGGATCGTTGCTCTGCGGGTCAGACAACGCTCAGTCCATCAGGTTTGAGGTCCAGGATCAGCCTCTTCTCTCTTGTAAGGAGTGTCTAGACGAGGGAGCCCCTTGACAACTGTGTGTGTGTGTGTGTGTGTGTGTGTGTGCGCGCGTAAAATCACAGACTTGCTGGTCAAAATCAACGACAAAGGACAAAATAGAATCTTGTATTATAATTCCGTCCCCCAGGCCGCCAGACCCCAGAGCTGACTGTCACCACATTCAGACCGGAAGCTGCGCTGCCCGGGCAGGGGCACGCGGGGTCCCAGCCGACCCCACCCCCCTCTGCTCTCCTCCCGTGGGAGCCCCCAAACCCGCCGGCCACTGCAGCGTTTACTTACCAGCCCAGCACGGGCCGTTTGCTGACTCTTTACGACCTGCCGCCCAGCCGGAGATGTGGCTGCCTGGCCACACACGCTGCGTGGCCCAGTTGTGGCTGGAGCCCGTGGCGGGATCAGACTTTCCAGGGCGCCGGTGTCGGAGCAGAGCAGACGGGTGGGCCCGGGAAGCTCCCGCCCTGACTGCAGAGGCTCGGTGTTCCTGGCTCACTGGTAGGGTTGGGCGAGGACCTGGAAGGAGTCCCGGACCCCTGGACCTGGGGGGCAATCCAGACCCCATTCTCAGAGGCCCCCCACCGCTCGCCACTTGCGGGCTCTCCGTCAGGGTCTGGCCCTTCGTCTCTTCGTGCCTGGGGCGGGTAGGTCCTGGTGCCTGGTTTGTGGAGTGTGCTTTCCTGGTTTGCTCTGGGAGCGCGGGGGTCGCGCTGCTGCGGGTCCTGGAGGAAGGCAGATGGGGGGGTCTGAGGGGACTCCAGCGGCAGGTTAAGGTAATGTGGGCAGAATACAGGGAAACCGAGGGGTCTGGCGTGTTCTGGAGCTGGGCTGTGAGGCTGGTCTGCACTCTAGGGTGAAGAGAAAAGGTGGGCAGAACTCACTGAGCGGGAAGGAGAGGGAGAGGGGGAGGGAGAGACAGGGGAGGGGAAGGGGGGGAGCAAGAACTCAGAGGAGCAGAGCCCACCATGCAGGAGAGCATTTAGCCAGAGGGATCCTGCGGAGAGAGAGCCAGATGGGGAGAGGGGCTAAACTCCACCCCCCCACCTCCTGGTGGGGATTCTGGTGAGTGGCCGAGCCCACTGGGAGCCGGGCAGGAACCCCGCTACATGGAGCCTGCAGAGAAGGGACGGTGTGAGTCTGGGGGAACTGAAGCCCCTGTGCCCAGCACCGTGGCGGTGGTGTCCCCGGTGTCCTGAGCTCCCAGTGCCTTCTCTGGCTGCAAGTCAGCCAGCCGTGGGCTCTCGGTGTCCTCAGGAAGCAGTTTGAGGCCTCAGCCTCTCTGGCTCTTCCGAATGACCATGAATGGGCTGCCCACGCCGGGAGACTCAGGCGTGAGCAGCTGGGAAGTGTCGAGCCCTGGGACCCTGCACACAGCTTGCAGGAGTCTGCTGGGCACCGGTGCGCACCGGCTGTGGTGGACACTCCTGATTAATGGGGCATTCACGCCTCGGTCATACCCTGCTACTGGTCATGGAAAGAGCAGAATCACCCCAGGAAGGTTCCAGAAGCTCTGTCTGCAGGTGGCCACAGACTGATGAGACACGAGAGAAAGAGGCTGCCACGTGGAGCCTACCAACCTGGAGACCTGGCGTCATGATCCAGGATGTGGGGCCTAGAAAGCATCTGGTAACGGCTGCGATCGCCAGGCTGGGGGCCATGTGGGGGATCAGACCCGAGTCCAGGGCCAGGGTCGGCGTGGCCAGCGTCCCGCTGACGGATGACCGCCAGCATCCCGGAAGAGCAGCCAGATCCAGGAGCTGGCAGGGCCGGGCACGCGTTTGGAAACTGAGGACAGTCTGACCAGGATTGCCTCCCACCAGCTCCCGGCTGCCTGCGAGGGGCCAGGTGTGGCCTTCCAGGGCCTCTGACATCTGATGTGCGGGGGTCCCACCGGACCCGGTGTTGCCCTGGCTGGGTCGTGCTGACGTTCACTCATGCCTCAGTACCGTCTGTGCACGGCCTTGCGCCCCTGCTCCGGACAGGACGTGGGCCACCAGATGTCCCAGGGGTCTTGGCCGGTGCCTTCGGGGGGTTCCATCGAACAGGGAAGGTCAGAGGCATTTACTCACACATGCGGGAGAGGCCAGAACACGGAGTCTCCGACGTGCGCTCGGCGCTGTGCAGAGTCGGGGCCGTCGGTGGTGGGCTTGGTGGGGGAGCAGGATTTAAGCTGCTGCCTGGCAGGACTGGAGGGAGTGAACGGTTTCTTTTCATCTTAAAATAGACACACACAGCGGGGTCTGAAAACCTGAATGCCCCGTGTATTGGTTTCCTCTGGCTGCTGCAACCAATGGCCACAAACTCGGAAAAGCTTCAAACCGCAGAAGTGGAGGTGTGCACCCTCCCTCCGAGGCTCTGGAATGGGGTCCTTCCCGCCTCCTCAGTTCCCGTGGCCCCCCCGGGGGGGGCGGGTGTGCCCCAGCCTCTGCCTCATCTCCCCTCCTCGGCGTCTCCTGTCTCTTCCAGGGACACTTGTCATTGCGTTTGGGCCTCACCTGGCTCTTCCAGGATGATGTCATCTCGGCACCCTTTGTTTATTTACACAACTGCCAAGACCCTTTCTCCAAACAGGGTCACGTTCCTAGGTACTGGGTGCTAGGACTTGGCCGCATCTGTTTTTCTTGCACGGGTTGGGGGGGGCACTATTTAATCTGCTACACCCAGTCAAGAAAATCCCGATGAAACGAAGCACAGGCGGGGTCAAGTCAGAATATTCCTGAACCTTGGACCTTCTCCGTGGGGCGTAGCCGCCTGTTTGCCCAAGAGCGTCCTGGTTTTAGTGCTGGAGTTCCCACATCTCCGCGACACCCCAGTCCCTAGGAAATGGGGAGTGATTCCCTTTCCCTCTCTGTGTCTCTCTCCAGCTCCTCACCCGCCAAACACTGTCCTGAAACTCAACGGCGTCCCTGGCGTTTCCTTAGAGCTGAGTTGTTCCTCTGTGTCCTGCTCTGTCTTTGAGGTTTTTCTCCGCTTGGAGTTAGCAATGGGATGGTGCAGGCTAGAGATGGCTTATTTCTCTGCTCGACGTTGTGACTGGAGGTTCGTTTACATCCCCGCGTCTGGCTGGTCTGTTTGTACTGCTGGGGAACCCTCCCTGTCCGGGCGGACCCCTCACGGTTATGGGAGCATCAGGCACGTCAGCCCTTGTGAGCCGGGCTGCTGCCGCTCGCTCTGGGGTTCTCGTGCTTCTCCTCCCGTGCGCGGGGCAGCAGTTTCTCAAGGATGGACCCGAGGGTGCATTTTCTGAGAGTGGGGGCGGCTTTGATCGGCACACGACACGTACGACTCACTAGGTGATGCCAGGCTTTCTGCAAAGTGGATGCCACGGTCTGCACTCTGCCCCGCCGGGATGGGGCTCGGCGGGCGCGCCTCCTCCTCACCCCCAGGTCCCCCAACACGTCCAGTCCCTTCCCCAAAGACAGGATGTGTGTAGGGTCCTACTACGTTTTGATGTCCGGGCAAGGAAATCCTGCTACCCTTTCCCGGGAGTCTTGTCACTTCTCCCTTCAGAGAGAACTTGGAACAGTCTTCAGGGTCCATATGGAAAATGAGCGTGTTGGGGTTTTTGCTGGGCTTGCAAGGAATTTGCAGATCCGTTTGAGGAGAGAACCTCCGGACCTTGAGGTCTCTAAGAGCCTGGCTTCTGCCTGCCTCTGTGGATCTTCTTTACTATTTTGCTATAAAGTTTCTAACTTTCTGCACGAGAGGCTTGTGACAATTTTGTTCCGTTTCCACTTGCTACTTTGTATTTTATTGTTCTTATCCGTGACCTTGTGGTCCAGACAGTCGGGTTCTTTTGTACATGACCTTGGAGACGTGGAACGCGAGTCTCGTCCCCCGGAGAGGGACTGGGCTCTTCATTTGCTTTGATGACTGGGTTAAAGCTGGAGGGGGGTGCACGGTTCTGGGGGCTGTGCTATGTTGTCACTGCCGGGAGGAGACAAGCCCCAGGTTCCCCGGTACCCGTGCACCGACCCACCCGAGCGGGGGTGTGGGCGTGGAGCTCCTCTGGGCTTCCTGTGCTGTCCCCAGGGGAGGACGGGTGGCCTTGTTCCTGCTGGATGCTGCTCAGAGTCCTGACTTGGGTCTGCTTTGACGCCCCTGGGGGGGGTGGACGTCGCGGCTGCCCCCAGGCCTCTGCTGGTTGGGTGGGGGTACGGCCACAGTGTTTCCCGTAGCTGGAGCAAAGCCATTTAGTCTAGCAGCTTTCCGTTTTGATGGGGGCCTCCTTCATCATCCTGTGGCTGGAGAGAGCAGCCTCTGCTGGGCTTCCTGTCCTCTCCTGCTGGTGTGCCCTGGGGGCCGGCGTATTCTGCTTCGCACCCCGGACAAAGGGAGCCCAGAGGTCTCCTTCGGGTCTCCAGGGCCTGTCAGGCTGCCTGCTCTCCACCCTCCGGAATCCTCCTCTGTTGGCTTATGGATCATGGCAGGGTTTAGGGATAACGGCTCTTCTCAGAGGAACGACTCTCTGTTGCTCTTTTTGGACCCATGAAGATTGACGATCTTTTAATTTTAATCATTACAGTTTTCATAACTAGAAATTTATTTTTTCAACTCTGCTCTTTGCTCCAGTCTTTCCTTTCTACTTCTTTATTTTTTAAAAAATTTTAAAGATTTATTTATTTGACAGAGATCACAAGTAAGCAGAGAGGCAGGCAGAGAGAGAGGAGGAAGCAGGCTCCCTGCTGAGCAGAGAGCCCCATGCGGGGCTCGATCCCAGGACCCTGAGATCATGACCTGAGCCGAAGGCAGCGGCTTTAACCCACTGAGCCACCCAGGCACTCGTCTTCTATTTCTGAAAATATCAATCACGAGAGGCTCTCCCTGTCTGCTTCTGTTGCCTTTCCATTCCCCACTCGCAAGGATCCGTTTCCTTAGTTGGGAGACAAGCTGCTCCCTTCCCGCAACGTTGTGGGTCCTTTGAGAGCGGTGCCGAGACTGATTTTCCTCCAGACGCGCTGCACTTACCTCTTCCTTCCCTCCCGGGCACCGACTTAATTCAAATCCTGCGTGACGTTTGTGGATTAAGACCATTGTGAATTCTGGGGGCTCCTGGGTGGCTCAGTGGGTTAAGCCGCTGCCTTCGGCTTAGGTCATGATCTCAGGGTCCTGGGATCGAGCCCCGCATCAGGCTCCCTGCTCGGCGGGGAGCCTGCTTCCTCCTCTCTCTGCCTGCCTCTCTGCCTACTTGTGATCTCTCTCTGTCAAATAAATAAATAAAATCTTAAAAAATAAATAAAAGAACAGTGTGAATTCTGACAGCAGCCCTGCACGGGGACAGGCTTGTGGTGTTCAGGGCAGTTTTTCCTTCCCCGCCCGTGTGGGGGTGGAGAGAGTGCGCGCCCTCTGCACTCCCACCTCTACGTGGGGAGACCCCCTTATGTGCCCTACCTGGGGCCATCCGTTGGGTTTCAGGTCCTAACATCACCGTGTGTGGCTTTAAGTGCTTTCCGTGCAGTGTCTGTCCTGCCCCGGGGCTGGAGAGGCGCCGGTGTGTGGGGCTTCCGCGAGGGCCTCGGCGGCAGGCTGCCTAGTGGGGCTGTTGGGGGCGGGGAGGGCTGCCCACACCAACCAGGCGGAGCAGTCCGGGGCAGGGAGGGGGGACCTCCTCGGCGTTGTTCTGAGAGCCTTGGATGCTAGCTTGGGAGTCTAGAGCCTTTTCGTGGGAGACGATATTTGTAGACATTAGGAGGATATGGCGGGTGTGGGTGGGGCAGATGAGGACGGGAACGCAGAGGCCGGGAGAGGACTTGAGTGGGAGCAGGTGAGGCGCGGGGGGAGCGGGTCAGAGGTGGCGCAGACTCAGGAGCGACGGGCTTAGCGCGCGGGGATGTATGTGGGTGAAGTTCCTGGTGCAGTGGGGCAGCCCTGGGAGTCTGACAGGCATCGGGGAGAGCGTGGGTCCCCAGGGGAGGAGACACCAGGTGGGAGTGAGTGACAGGTATCCTTTAGGGTGTGTCCTTGGGGTTTCAGGAGGCAGGGGAGGGGGGTGTTCCAGAGCCGGGGAGGGCCAAGGAGTGCAGTTCTGACTTGAGTTCTTTCGGAGTTTCCCATCTCTGTGACGTGTTGGGACCAGATGCCCATCTCCAAGGGGGAGCACCTTCCTCAGGGACCACCCCGTGAGGCTCACAGACCCCCTTCTCCTGCCCTTGGGGCCGGGGAGGTGGAGGGTCGGCAGAGGACGTGGCTCTGGACGCCACCTCCCGCGCCCACACTGGCCTCTGTGCGAGGACGCTGGCGCGCGGCTGCTCCAGCAGCTGTCCCCGCAGCTTGTCTATGTCAGCCGGTCCCGGCTCGAGATGTGGCAGGAGCCCCCCACCTTCGGTCTGGCTTTCCTGTCTCCGTTGTGGGAGAGCCCTGCACCCTCAGACCCTAGTTCTTCTCCTCTCTTTGCAAGATGTCAGGAAACCCAGAAGCCCAGGGAGGCCGGGAACAGACCGCGTCCTCCAGGAGTGATGGGTGCGAGGCGCAGCTGCCGGGGAGGGAGGGGATTTGAGCTGGACCAGGCAGGCTCTTCCCTCTCCTGCTGGCCTCACAGCTGGGGCCTCTTGGATGGGAAGTGGGCTTCTCCCTGTCCCCTCAGCGCCCATCACACTGGTACAGCAGGAGACCTTCCTAAACGCTGGACAGAAGACTGTCCCCGTAAGGAGGGTTGACACCTTCTAAAAGCACGGATGGCCTGACTGGGACCGATGGCATCCTGCCTGCGTTCCGGCTGATCCAGCTGGGGCCGCGTGGACATCTGTGCCCCGCCTGGCCATCTGTGTGGGGCGTGCCCAGCCACCTGTTCCCCCAGTGACCGGCTGCCACGGGCCCTGCGTGACTGGCAGTGGTCCACCCCGTTTGCGGCAATATGAGTGTTGGACATTCCTGCTCGGGAGCTGGGGTCACATTTCACCATAGAGGATCATTCCCAGAGTTGGTGATGAAATGGACTTCCAGCTCTCCACCCAGAAATGGTGGAAAAATGATTTGGATCCTGAGGCAAAAACAGCGTTTTCTGTTTGAGGGGGAAGCGGTTTCTTCTATTCTCCTAGAACTTCAGCACCAAACCTCTTCCTCTGTGTTCCAGAATCTTGGCCTCACAGGAGGAGACGGGGAAGGAAGAATCAAGTTTTGTATTTTCCAGTATGTGCTTATTTAGTACTGAGAAATATTTGCACAGGGTAGGAATGCATGAATTCCAGGGTGAACCGCTGGAGCCAAGGGCACGTTCCATCCTTGTCTGTCATTCCCACGTCCTCCTGGTCACTCTAGACCCCTCTGCCATTGGCAAGGTGATGTCGAAAGGGTAAGTGAGGCTCGTGCAGCTTTCCCCAGGTTTGTGTGAATAAACACTGATTCGTACTGGGAAGCAGCAGACGGCAGGTGGTTGGGAGCTCTCCCGACAGGAGCCCGGGGAGGGGTTTCTGGAGAGGAGCGGGGGAAACCAAGCAAGTCAAGGACTGCACTGGCCATAGTGGGAGTGGCCGCCGTCTCTGGGGGAGCCTGGTTGACTGATTGTGGTTGGGACTATGCAGAGGCTTAGATGCACCTAAGAGGAGATTTACTGCAGGCATTGCCCGAGAAGCCTCCCGATCCGCCGTCTGCACGCTGGAGATCTGGGAAAGCTGGTGGGGGTCTTTCCGCCTGAGCCTGGAGGCCTGAGAACCCAGGGGTGGGGGTGCCAGCGCTGTGAGCTCTAGTTTGGGTCCAAAGGCTGGAGAGTCAGGGGCGCTGGTGTCCGTGTGCAGGAGATGATGGTCGTCTCTGCCCAAATGAAGGGAGCCCATTTACACGTCCCCCATTTTGTTCTAGATGGACCCTCAGTGCATTGGATGAGCTGTCTGTGTTGGGGAGAGCGTAGTTTGTACTTGGTCTGATCAAACAAATGCTAATCTCTTCCAGAAACATGCTCATAGTCACACCCAGAAATTATGTTTCACCAGCCATCTGGGCGTCCCTTGGCTCAATCACGTTAACACGTAAAATTGACCATCACATAGGAGGACCTCTTCAGTGGTGTACTTTAGAGCCTATGGCAGGGAGGGCGGGAAGCCGTCAAATGCACATTCCCAGGCCCCATCTGGATGGCCCAGAATCCAAACTCCGGCAGTCGGGCACTCACACAGGCCGTGCTCAGCAGCCCCGTCGCAGGGGCTGAGATCCCGAGCCTTAGGCGCCCTGCGGGTCTAGACCCTCCTCCTCCAGCAGTGGGGAGGCTGGAGCTGGGACAGAGGCTGAGGCTGAGCGTGGCTGGGCCACGGCAGGGAGGACTGCGGACTGAAATCACCTCCGAGACCTTGGAGGGCCATGGATGCCCAACCGCCACCCTGGAGATGCGGGCTGAGCTGGAACGGGTCTATAAAGCTTTCCCTACATCGTTAATGGGTGGCTGGTGTTGGGAACTGCATGTCTGCATCAGGTTTTGGGGTCCGCCACCTGGTAAAGACAGAGGGAAGAGGTGTGCTTGGTATCATGGGGCTCACCAACATCACAAAATTCAGTGTCCTGTGGGGTGCCTTCCGGTCAGGAAATATCCCTGTCCCCTTAAAATCAGGCTCGGCCATTGACCAGTTCTGGCCAGTGGATTGACGGAAGGGATGTCAGTTCCAGGCGGGGAGCGGGTGGGTCCAGGCCCAGGTGTGAGCGGCTCGCGCTGCCCCGTGACCACGCTGGGCCACACTGGACGCACGAGGTGAATGACAAAGCCCGTCCTGCCGTTTGCACTCGCCGAGGGTCTGAGCCTGTTTGAATCTGGGTTATGCCCCAGCTTCTCCTGATAGGCACATCTTTAGAACATTATCAAAAAGTACTAAAACTAACAAGAATTCTGGATCATAAATGCCTTTTCATTACCTTAATAAGACAGGTGAACTGGGTCTTCTTTTTCTCACTTTCGCCCTGTTTTGTTTTTAAAACGTCACTCATCGATAGCAGCAGCCAGCCTTTGATGCTGAGATGTTTTCCATAGCCTTCTCAAGGTAGAGCACTGTAAATGTATTCAGTTCATGGAACTTGCTTATTTAGTTTGTCCCTAGGAAACAAGTGTGATGTCAGGCAAAAAATCCAAAATGATTAGAGCGAGTGGTGGTCTTTTCTCACGGAGAAAAATGCCTCCAGAAAATTGATTGATCCTTGAGTGATGTGCGCGCTCAGACTCTTCTCTTGACCTTCACCGAGGGAAATCTCAAGTTAGGGAGAAGGAAGAAAATGCACCACTTACTTTAAAATGCATTTTTTTTTTCCAGGGGAAAATTTAGTGGCTGTGATGGTTATGCTGCTTTTTCCTAAGAAAATTTTTTTCAGTGTATAATACATTAGACTGCCATGAGCTTTCTGCCAAGGTGAGAGCTTGCATTAAACGAGCGGTGGTTCTCACTTGATTTAATTCTTGAGCAGTGATGGCCGGGCTTCGGGAAGGAATAGAAGGATAATAGAAGTGAATTTATTGAGTTCAAGTGTCCTGACATTTGCATTTTGTGAAATTTCTGTTCATGCTTCGGGGAGAAATAATTTCAAAATACTAGTAAAAGTAAGCCGCGTCCAGAAACACTCAGTGCACACTGCAAAGTTATTTTTCCAGCTCTGAACTGCTGCTTAGGGTTGAATTACCATATAACTCTTTCTCAGAAGCCAAAATCCAGTTGACAAGGGGCAATTTGTTTTTTCTGAAATATTTTCTATGAAGTTAAGAATCGGGTAGCTGCCCCAAACCTCTGAGAATAGAGGGAGAGGGAAAGCTGATGACTGGCTCGTTCGTAGCACGACTGAGAGGAGCATTGGGACTGTGTGGTTTTGTGTTCTAGAGGCACCTTCCACATCCGGGGCGGGTCGGTCCTCAGAGTGGGGAGGGGTGGGGACAGGCGCGTGGAGCTCTGGTCCCCTGTGTTCGCGTGTGGTCCGGGCAGGCCCGCAGCTGCCGTCACTCGAGAAAGCTTGAGAAGCCGCAAGAGCAAATTTCCGCGTGGCTCCTGGGACGCTGCCTCCAGAGAGGAGACGTCGCACCTGTGAAGCTCTGATCTTTCTTTTCTGTTTCTTCTTAAGATTTTATCAGTTTATTTGAGAGAAAGGGAGAGAGAGAGAGCATGAGCAGGGGGACGGGCAGAGGGAGAAGCAGACGCCCTGCTGAGCAGGGAGCAGGACGCGGGGCTCCGTCCCAGGACCCCGGGAGCATGAGCTGAGCCGAAGGCAGGCGCTTCGTGGACGGAGCCCCCCAGGCCTCTTGCGGGTGTGGGTTTTCAGGTGGACACTGGGGACTCTGACCTCCTGGGGAGCAGGTTTGCGGGGTGGACGCTCCACGGGCTTTAGCCTCCTGGGAACTCCTGCCGGGCTGCCTGCCTCTCTCCCTCTGGGGACCGCGCTCTCCAGGAGAGGCTAAGTGGCATGTCAGGGGAGGAACTGGGCTGAGGCTCGTCCCGGGAGAGGCTGGAGCCCTGCTGCAGGCGTGGACTCTGGCTGACTGGCTTCCAGGGGGGCCAGCCTGGTCTCAGGGTACCATTTTCAGTCTCTAGCCTCAGGAGACTCCGCTGGAATCCTGCTTTCACCCCAGGTCATGCTCATTCTCAGCTGCTTTGAGCTGCTGGTGGCCTCGTGGAAGCAACGGGCACAGCTCATCAACGGGTTGCATGCCTGTGGGATAGAAATTAGCTGACTCAGGGGGAGCACTGCTTTAGGCTTATGGTCTTGTGGGGTCCCTGATCCTCTCCACAGGGAAGGAGTCGCCCAGGCGAGGGAGCAAATCCGCTCCACCTGGGGAGGGAGCTGCCCAGTCCTGAAGCTTGCCCCGTGCTTCTTCCTCTCAGTCCTAGAGTGGTGGGTGATAGAGCAGGGGTCCCAGAGGACAGAGCTGGGAGAAGCAGGGAGGAGGTGACGGAGGAGGGAGGGCTCTCCAGACCGTGGCCGTTGGCTTTCTCTGGCAGGTCAGTGAACTCAGCTCTGTGGGTGCCATGGAGGTGGCCTCCTCTCACTTAGGGTCCCGAGGCGTCTGCCTTCTCTTCCTTAGGAGGAAGATGTCGACCCCTCAGGGCACCTTAGAGGCCCCTGTCCTGGGAGGTGTGGCATCGGTCCTCCGCTTGACCTCACTGGGCACAAAGCGGCCTTTGGCCCCCGGGCCTGGTGGCACAGACGCCTCCCCGAGTGCTCTCTGGCGAGGAGCCAGACTCTTAGCCTGAGACACAGTAGAAAAGCGTTGCTCTCTGACTGTGCAGCGCACGGTTCCTTCTGAAATAGTTCCATTATAATCAGAATAAAGTAAGGAAAACAGTTGGTACTCTCCTAAAGCCTGTGATTGCATTAGTCGTACCGTTTACTGACGCCGGAGAATGAAACCGCACGAGCATCTGGTTAAACCGAGGCTTCTGCGTCGGCTGCTTCGATGCTCAGTTTGAGGGCAGCCCTCGCTCTTTCATTCGAGTGGCGACCCGGCTCTGTGGCCTCAGCCGAGGGTGGCAGGTGGCAGGTGGTGGTCGCTGGTCCCTTGGACACAGCTGTGTTAGATGTCGTAGCAGTTCAAAGGGCAGTGCTCCCTCGAACCCAGGCTTTATGTGTGTGTCTACGTAACTGGGTGTTTTGCACAAGGCAAAGATGCGGCCTGGGTGTGATTTCCCAAGTAATCCCTCAGGCCACCACGGGCTGGGGTAGGAGAACAGGGAGATTTTGTAGTGTTGGCAAGCTGGCATGGGAAAGCAAAGGTCGTAGGTCCAAAGTCCCCAGGCCCCGGCGGGGTTCTGGATCCTTCCTGAGGGGCCTCCTTTGCATGGTGTGAGCCCTTGACTCTGCTGGTAGGAGAGGCTGGGCGCCGGCTGCTCTCCCTCCCAGGTCCCCACAGCCTGCAGGCTCCCCGCAGGACGCATCTCTGTCTCTGCAGCACTGTCCCCGGAGCGGGGGCAACCGAGAGAGTCACGTGACCAGCCACCTGTGTTGTGTGCGTGTGGAAGTCTCACGGAAGTCAGTGTCTGCTTGTTCGTTTTGGTAAAGAAACTGGGTTTGACTACATATCAGTTCGTGACGTTTTTGGGAAACTCTGAAATGGGACTTTCAAGGTGGTCACAATGATTTCCTTGCTAATGTCATTTCCCCTGTCCAGCGGGTTCTTGGGACCAGAGTCATTCTAGCACACCCCGGCTTGGAGGACGGGAGCCGGCCTCTCCTGTGCCGAGACCGGTTCTGCCGGCACAGCGCCCGGGCCCTCGGCACCTGGTTTGCCACCGAGGTGGGAGGAGGCATCGAGGCCATCCAAGGGGACCTGCCCCCCCAGACGCTTGCTGCTGCTGCTGCTGCTGCTGGGTCAGCCAAGACGCCAGGTGGCCGCAGCAACCCTTCACTGGCTCTCTCCCTGCCACCTGCGGGGTCCCCTCCCTCCTCCTGTGCTCCCCCTCCCCCCATGGTGGGTGACAGATGAAGGGACGCTCTGCCCCCCGAGGGCACGCGGTCCTATAACTGGAGGGGTTTGCATCATCCTCCTGAGAATAATACTGGAATCAGAGCCAGATAAATGCAGTTTTAGTGCTCTCGAGAGTGTAACTACTGAACCCATCTAGGGCAGTCCAGAAATTCAGAGTTTCGGTATGTTTAGGAAAGTGTCCTTCTTACTAACGTGCGTTTTGCTGTTGTGGGCAGACGCTGCTCATCCAAACACCTTCTCTCCCCTTCTTCTGGCTCCTTCCCTCTGGCAAGTGTATTGGTTCAAGTCTGTTGACTTCTTGCTGCCATCTGCCTGACTGACCGAGGGCCTGTGGTTTTTGAACAACGTGTGACTCTCTCCCAGCCAGCCGGCGCAGCGCGGCGGTGAAGAGTGGGATCCGGAGGTCAGACCCTTCCGGCTCCCTCGCGTCTCTGCCCGGTGACGTCGCACGGCCTCGGCAGGCTCTCCCGTGTGTCACGCTGTGACTTGTGTAGCAGGCTGGTAACAGTTCTCCCAACTCAAAGCCTTATTGTGGGATGAAGTACTTAGACGAGTGTCTTCGAACATTGTAAGAATTTAACAATAAATCTTGGATATTTGATGTAAGTCCAAAGCCCCCCCACGATACATGATCCCTCTGTTGGCATCTGAAAACTCAGAAAACTGGAGGTGAGCCAAGGGTCAATCCAGGCGATGATGACTGGTTTCCATCCTTGGTGATGGCAGCCGAGGTCAGGACCAACCCTCCCACTGAGGACGGCTAGAGGAGCTGGAGGAAGAAGCTGTGCTGTCTTCAAAAGCGCCAGAGAACTGTGGAGCTCTGGGGGAGGAGAAGACACGGAAGGCTGCGTCTGTCTGTGGGTTCCGGAGGTGGCGGCTCAGAAACCGAGGACACAAGCGAGTTTTCGGTAGGTGCTGGCGGTTGAGAATCCAAAATGTGGAGTCAGACTTCGGTGACTAAAAGATGCCAACTGTGACCTCCTGGACAAGCTTGAAGAGAGTCGCAGAACAGTGTGTAAGCATCAAGCTAACAGAGACAACAGGTAGAATAATGCACGTACTTGATGAATCAGAAAGTTGGCAAGAGACAGACGCAGGAGCAGGGAAGAGGAGGGACGGACAGAAAGCAAACTGTAAGATTGTGCATTTGTCTCAAATATGTCAACAACCCCTAGGCTTTGGTTCGAGACCTCCAAAGGTTACAGCTCGAGGAGAAGGATGCACCATAGCAGAGGAGACCACAGAGACGAGCTTCAGCCCCTCAACCCCAACTGGATTAAGGTGACTTGTGAGGACTAATGACATCATAGCAAAACTGCTAAACCACAGCCAAAGAGAAAAATCTTAAAAAGAGCCAAAAAGCAAGAAAAAAAAAAAAGGAAGAAGAAGAAGCCCACATATTCCTTCAGGAGAAGCGATAACAAGTCTGAGGTCTGACTTCCCAACAGACGGAGGAGGCTCACCGGGGAGCACACGCAGGCGGGAAGGGCGAGGAAGCCAGGAGCCTGGGGCCTGGGGCACTCCCACGCTGGGACGGCGGCTCAGACGGGAGCCGTAAAGACAGACAAGAGACTAACGAGAATCATCAAAGAGAATGGAAAAATAAATACCAGTGATTTTATACGAGCAGAAGAGAAATGATTGCAGGTGGAAGTTCAGGGAAACAGAAAGGCATTAAGAGCCAGGGAAGGGGTAAACAGGAGGGTGTATTTAAAAGCGTGTTTGTTTGTAATAATAATGTCTTATGGGTTTTTCATGGAGAGAATCTCAAAATAGAATAGCATACAAGTTGGGAGGTGGTTAATGGAGCTAAATTGTTGCTTTTTTTTTTTTTTAAGACGTGTTTATTTATTTTAGAGAGAGACACAGAGAAAGAGAGAGCGTGCGTGCATGAATCGGGAGAGGGTCAGAGGCAGAGACAGAATCCAAAGCAGGCTCCCTGCTGAGTGGCGAGCCCGACATGGGGCTCCATCCCACGACCCTGAGATCAGGACCTGAGCTGAAACCAAGAGCTGGACGCTTAACCGGCTGAGCCACCCAGGAGCTCCTGGAGCTAACTTGATCTGATTAGAAGTAAATGTAGCCTTATGTGTATCTATTAGAAAAAAAGTTAAATAATAGATCATCAAAGAATCTGGCCTCAAAAGCAGATTGAATACAAAGAAAGTAA
The DNA here is from genome assembly GCF_922984935.1 of Meles meles. Lineage (NCBI taxonomy): Eukaryota > Metazoa > Chordata > Mammalia > Carnivora > Mustelidae > Meles > Meles meles. Next base: position 85,638,661 of record NC_060078.1, read on the forward strand.
GAAGACGGAAATAAATACAGGAATATAAAGTAATGAAATAGCAAATAAATATGCAGTCTGGAGACAAAGCCAAAGCTGGTTCTTTGAAAAGAATCTCTGAGGTGAGCCTGGGTGCCTCAGGGCGTGTTTGACTCCTGACTTGGGCTCAGGTCATGGCCTCAAGGTCATGAGATGGAGCCCTGTGTGTCTGCTCTGCCCTCAGCGGGGAGTCTGCTTCTCTCCTTCTCCCCCTCCCTCCGCCCCTCCCCTGCTCTTATCAGTGGCTTCTCGCTGTCCCTCTCAAAGGAGCATATACATCTTTAAAAAAAAAAGAAAAAATTTTCTGAAACTTGATAAATCCCTGATGACATCAGGAAAATATCAGGACCAAGAGGGCATATTGCCAAAGATACTGCAGTCGCTACAGAGATCGTCAGAGGAAAATCATGATGACCAGTTTTGTGGAAATAAATTTGAACCTTTAGCTGAAATTACCCAAATCCAGGAAACATAAGTTAAAAAATGAACCCAAGAAAAGGAGGAAAATCTGAATATTCTTATTAGAGTGAAATATTCTTATCAGAATTAAATGTTAAATTTATAGTAATATTTTTATATACAGGCACACAGGACATGCTCTATGTTCATCGTTTTATCAGCAAGTTCTATCAGACTCTTCTGGACCGAGTCACACGACCTCTGTATGAAATCTTCCGAGGCAGAACAAGAAGAAACCCTTTGCAATTTCTTTCAGAAGAGTCAAGTAACGTGAAAAATTGAAATTTGTCAGAGACATTGCAGAAAAATGGAGTTCAACCTCATTCACAAAAGTCGACTTTAAAACCCCGAAGTATTAGCAGACCGAGTCTGGCGATGCATGCAGAAGGCAACGTGTCATGTCCGAGGGATGTTTATTTTAAAACACAGGATTGATTTAACATTTGAAAGTCAACTAATGTGATTCAGCATATTATCAGAGTAAAATTGAAAACTCATGATGTTTTACCAACTGGGGGAAAAAGCATTTGATAGAACTCTTAGGAAACAAGGAAATAAAAGTAGATATCATTTAAACGGATGACAGAGCTGGAAATCACCCCCTCCCCAGACACACCCTCAGATCAGAGCTTGAAATACCGGGTTCTTCACGTGAGGCCGGAAACGTGAGGCCACTTCTGGGTCGCGCTAGAGCTCCTAATCAGCGCAATAGGAAAGAAGAAGAAATAAACTTTACAGTAATTGGAAAGGATAAATAACACTGCCACTATTTGGAGATGGTGTATTTACGTGCACAAGATTCCCAAAGAGTGTATAGAGAAATTAAACTGGGTTTAATCCACTCTCATTCCACAATGACTCGGAATTTAGTGTCAACTCGATTTCTCTACACGGCCAACCGATATCAGAAAATGAAATTGAAAAGCTTTGCTATTAATAACAATGTTGGAGGGACTACCGGAATAGCATAGAGTCTCGATGCAGAATTAAGCATGTATGAACACTTGATTGAGTTTAATGGTGGTGCTGGAGGCAGATAGAAAGCTGGCTTTTTCTCAGTAGCTAGTACGGGGTCAACGGGATATCCATGCAGGTAAAAAATAAATTTCAGCATTGCCTCACCACACGAACAGAACAAATGCCACCCAATCTGCTGATATAATATAAAAGGAAAAATGAAAATGAAAGTTCTATCCATCAAGGATAAGATTTAGAAATCAGACTGTGTTAAAAGGAAGAACTTCTGGCCATCAAAGGACACCATCAAGAGGCAGATTCAGAGTGGGAGGTTTTTGTAATATGGTAACCACAGATGGAACCTCTACAGATCTTTGTCTGTCTTACTGTCTCTCCATCCATCCATCCCTCCCTCCATCATCTCTTTCTCTTTCTATCATCTTATCTCCTTCTTGCTCTAGGCACTAAGATCTTAGTGTCTAACTCTGGTGACTTTGCCATTCTTTGGTGTTCTGCTATCAAAACCCACCAGGAGCTACAGATGTCTTCAGATTCATCACCTAGAAGCCGTGCACTCATTTGTCCCTCTGCTGAGCTTGCTTGCAGGGCATGATTCTGGTAAATCAAAGCAAGCAGATCCATAGCCTCAGATCTAGCTGTCCTCTGTGCCGCTGCTTCCCGAGACCTCACCTGTGTCCTCTTTTCTGAATGCATCCTGCAAGGTGGATGAGGGAATCAAGCTCCGGTCTGTCTACACAGGCTCCGGTCTGTCTACACAGGCTCCGGTCTGTCTACACAGGCTCCGGTCTGTCTACACAGGCTCCGGTCTGTCTACATAGGTCAGGTGCCCTCCAGGTGCCCCCCACCCAGCCCACCAGCTGGTCACGCTGGAGTCTCTCTCTTATGGGCAATTAAGTTAACCTTTTCCCTCCGTCCTCCGACTCGGCTGCGGCCGTCAGCTGCACTTCCTGTGCGTCTACGGATCCTACACGAGGTGCTCGTGAGCTCAGGAGCAAAGTGGCTGCTTGGTGGAGGGTCCCGTGAACCCAGTTATGTGTTTGGGACTTGGTTTTGTGTAGTCACTCCTGCGTGTGCCTGCCCGAGTTAGAGGATCCTTCCCTGACGCCACCTTCTTCTGAGAGTCTCCCCAGATCGCCCCAGGGCCTGACGTCCTACAGCATTTGGATTGTGTCTCTCATGGACCCACGTCAGATCCCGGGAACCACTTGTTTTCCTGCTGCTTCATGAAACCCAGACGTTCTGCTGAGGAGTCGAAGCACGTGGGGTGGAGAGAGTCATCAGCGGCACCCCAGCCTCCCGAACGGAGACCCCACCACAGGCATGAGGATGCATGTTAGGGGAGTACGAACAGTAACACATAAACCTTACTCGATGGCAGCGTTTGTGTGAATTAGATTACTGTGAGAGCTTGAGTCAGGACTGTTGTGGTTATAATTTAAAAATGCTGATAGAACTTCATGAATATGATGATGTTTTAGATTTTCTCTTCTTATATTCTTTCTTCTGTTTGTTTCAGCAACCCCTTCCTTACCTCAGGTTCACACCTGCCCACTCCTGGGATCCGAGTCAATGATCTGGCCGGAAATCGACCCTTTGAAGAAGTTCCTCGGGCAGGGGGAGGTAACGCGGCTGAGGGATATTTTCATTTTCCGTTAGGTGCTAGGGTCCTTCAGTGGGGTCCTGACGCTGTTAACCTCATCACGAGTCGTTCTGTTCCTGTGGAAAGCGTTATGGATGTGACGTGTGTGCATTCATGTAGGAAAGGAGACACGCAGCATTTTCTGTACTTCACGTGTAACACCCCCCGACCACTGGAAAGGAAGAGGGAACCATATATATTGGACAGAGGCATGTATTTCTTTTCCAGTATCAGCTGGAGTTTTAAAAAGTGAGCTTCTTGGGAAGGCTGGGTGGCGGAGAAAGTGTGCCCGGGTAAACCTGGAGCATTTCGGGTCCCCTTGTGTCCCCTGAGTAAAATGAGGAGGAGTCAGGAAAACAATAAAACCTTGTAAAACTGATGTCCTCAGCGTAACCGGAAGACCAAGAATGATCCAGTAAAAACCAGCTCTGTAGTTAGGAAGACCGAGAATGATCCAGTAAAAACCAGCTCTGTAGTTAGGAAGACCGAGAATGATCCAGTAAAAACCAGCTCTGTAGTTAGGAAGACCGAGAATGATCCAGTAAAAACCAGCTCTGTAGTTAGGAACAGAAGCTCCAGATTCAGGGAGTGGACCCCCAGGTTCCAGCGTCTATGGAGAAAAAGTGCTGCTCGCGGGGAGAGGGGACCTCGTGGTGGGTCTGAACCCGACCTGAAGTCACTGCTGGGAAGAGTCACTGCCCTCAGGATGAAAATACCAGGTTCCCTGTGGGTCAGAGGACCCGCTGTGAAGAAATGCTTGGAAGTCAGCTCTTGAGAGGCCGACGCTGAAGGAGGACCTGGGGCCACAAAGAAGGAGGGGTGAAGGCTACGCTGTGAAGAGGAAAAGAAACCCTGGCACGTGGGGCCCCAGAAGGTCAGCAGAGTCAAGGAACAGGCTCTGCCCGCCTTCATGGCCGCTCCCAACTGAGGACGCTGGTCCCTGCGGGCGGGGGTCACACCCGCTGCGTGGACAGGGAACAGAAGGGGCAGTTTGAACCAAGTATCTCATCATCATACCTGCAGAAGCGCAGACTGCTTTTATCCACACAAAACTACCGTGAAAGGGAAAATTAAAAGCAGGACTCGAAACGATTCAATGAGAATAAGACAGTTTAAAAAGGTGTGAATACAAACAAGACAAAAATACAAACTGTCATCAGTATAAAAATAAAGTTGAAATAAAAAAGCAAGGGAAACACACCAGTTCAACAACAAAACAACAAATATAATCCATCCCGTCGTTCCGATGACCAAGTAGTAGGTCATTTCAACAAATGGTGCTCGGATGCACGTGAAGACAGCCCCCTTGTCATGCCATTCACAAAAATTAACTCCAAATGGTTCGTAGATCTAAGTGTAAGATCGGAAACTATAAAACATTTTTAAAAAGATTGGTTTATTAGCGAGAGAGGAAAGAGAGCAGGGGAAGGGGCAGTGGGAGAGAGAGAATCCCAAGCAGAGTTCCTGCTGAGCACAGCCCGACGTGGGGCTCGATCCCAGGACCCTGAGGTCGTGACCTGAGCCAAAATCAAAAGTCAGATGCATAACTGACTGAGCCACTCAGGTGTCCCACACTATAAAATCTTTAAAAGAAATTTTAAAGGGAAACACATTCATGACTTTGGGTTAGGCAAAGATTTGTTAGATTAAACAGCACACACGATTCATGAAGGAAAAAAAATGATAAATAGGACTTCATTAAAATTACGACATTCGGCATGTCAAAACGTACCGTTAAGAAAATAAAAAGACAGTCCACAAAGTGGAGGAAAATGTTTGCAACTCATATATTTGACAAAAGCTTTATATCCAGAAGGTCTACATTTTTCTTACAAAATAAGAAGACAGAAAAAATTAAGAGTAAAAGGCTTGAATAATTTCTCCAAAGTAGACATGTGAATGGCCCATTATCACATAAAAAAGATGATGGAACAGCGTTAGTCATTAGTGAAATGCAAATTACGATCACAGTGAGGTACCCTTTAACGCACACTCACTACAGTGGCTCCTGATCCGAGAGATGGCAGCAGCGAGAGTGGGTGAGGTGTCTCTGGAGACACAGGAGGTCCCCTCTGTGCTGCTGGGAGTGGCCCTGGTGTAAGTGGCTTTGGAAGACGGTTTTGCAGTTGCTTAAAACGTTGAACACATATTCACTCCAAGACCCCCAAATTTTCCTCATAGGTACCCAGGAGAAATGAGAACATATTCACACACAGAGTCTTTCTTGTGAATAGTGGCCTCACTCATAGTAGCCAGAACGTGGAAACAGCCCACGTTTCGATCAGCTGGGGAGCCTCAATGCAGTGGAGTAGATCTGTACAACGGGGTACTACCCACAAAGAGAAAACATAGAGTAGTATTTGCTGCAACACGATGAACTCAAAAACACGATTCTGAGTGAGAGAAGCAGACAGAGAATACCACATATTGTGTGACCCCATTTATATGAAATATTCAGTAAAGGTAAGTCTGTAGGGACACAACGTAGCATTTGTATTTGCCTGCTTTGTGGATAGGAAGAAGGATCAACTTCAGAAGACCACGCAGTTACTTTTTAGGGGTGAGGGAAGTGTTCCAGAATTAGATTGTATTGATTATACAGCTCTGTATACGTACTAAAAAAAAAAAAAAATTGAATTTTACACTTCCAGAAGGTGAATTTTATGATGCGAAAATTACACTTCCATAAAGTTGTTAAAAAAAATAACAGCAGGGTTGAGACTGAATGTATCAGTCTTACCAATGCAGTGAATGGGTTGAGTCTCTGTGTTAGAGAGTTTGCTTCAGAAAGGGCGTCTCAAAACGTTCTGTGTGGGCAGAGTCACCTACAACAGAAGGGTTCAAGGTCGTGGAAGCAAAGCCGGGTGCCGAGTTGTGCTGTGTGTTGAAACGAAGGTTGGGGTAGCGGACCGGACCCAGTAAACTCCAAACACAAAGCAGTAACGCACGCAACAAAGACACCCTTTACGACCGAAAGCCGCAGTTCACAAAGAGGTTCCAATAATTACAAATATTTGTATTCCTCATGGCCAAAGAACCAGCTTCGAAAGGTAAAGATGCAAGAGCTTCCCGGAGGCTCACACAGAACGGAGTCTTCAGCACGCCCCTCCCACACAAGGGAGAGAAGGGCTCAAAACACCAGTCAGAATACAGACGATGTAGAGGACATAATAAGGTAGATTTTTGGAAATGTTATAATTTACACCCTTATAATTTGCAACATTCACATAAAACACGGGAAATGTCAACAAAAACTGACCACCTGTCAGGTTCCGAAGAAAATGATACTGAGTTTAATGGGGTAGGAAGGTTGCAGAGAACATTTTCCCATCAAAATGCAATGAAAGTAGAAGCCACTAAAGAAATAAAAAAACCTTTCTGTCAAAAATTTAAAACTCTTATCAACTCCGGAACGAAGGGAGAATACAAACCCAAATTACAGAATTCACAGATAATAGTGGCAATGAAAACACTGTGGTGGAAAGCAGGAACCCCCGTCCCCTTCTGGGTCCTTCCGGCCGGACTGCGAGTCGCACTGACGCGGACAGATTCAGGGCAGGAAATCCAAGGTGAGGGTGTGCGTGCGGGGACCCCCCCACACGTGCAAGTTCCAGAGACCCCCGGGCTCCATGAGGTCCCCGTGTCACCGTGAGCTCAGGAGAAGGGGCTGGGGGTCCGGGACGTCGGAGGGAAGGAGCGCGGTGCCCGGGAGGGTGAGAAAGTTGGTGTTTGGTTCACAAACGTCTGCGGCCGCGGGGACGCGGTGGGACACGGAGGACGGGGATCCGACAGGCTCTGCGGGTCCCGCCTGTCCACGGACCTGGTTCCCGTCACAGTGCGGTGGCCCAGGCCGGCCGCGCTCCTCCTGGAGCAGGTCCTCCACCGGAATTCCTCTCAGGAGTTGAGCGGGAGGTGAACAGCGGGTCCGAGGCTGCGGGTGGGCTTCCTGCCCAAGTGGCCCGGCCTGGGCCGCCCGCCTGGGACCCTTCAATAAGTGTGTATTTAAAACCAGTGAGAGGAAAACTTAGAACCATCAATGTCGTTATAAGTAAAAGTAAAAGAATAGAAAAGAATGAATTAGTCCTTTTTCTCAAAAAAGCTAGAAAAAGAACGAGGAAGCAAACCAAAAGGCTTCACAAGGAAGGCGGGAGCAGAACTAAGCCCACAGTCCAGCCCCGCCGGCAGCACGTGCCGCCCTTCAGCCCTCGCAGGAGGGGGTGCAGCGACGGTCGGACGAGCCGCAGTCGTTCTCCTTGTGGATTTCGATTCTAGAAATTCGTCCTGACGGCGCACTTCCCAAAGTACCGGCATACACACGGTAACGCTGCTGTTGCAGCGCCGTCTCTGACTGTCGCGTACTGGAAACAGTGTGTCCGCTCATCTGCAGGACAGTCGCTGGGTCGCCCGGACGCATCCCAGCCATGCCCCGTGCACCTGCCGCTGATGGGCCGCCGTCCGTCTGTCCGTTCCTCTCCCGTGACAAAGCCAGTGAGAAAGCCTCGTATAACGGGAGCGGAGCGATGGTCGGGCGTGTTATTAAGCACGAAGCCAAGCGAGGGGAGAAGAGTGCTGCGCTGTGTTGCGTGACTGAGACGGGGTGAGAAAACACACCCGCATTCGTGTATGTGCGGAACAGCCGCACACAAGGGTCAGCGGGGACGCGGGACGGGTGCCTGCGCGGGGTGGGGGACTCGGCGGAGGAACAGAGCTGCGGCAGCGCGGGCGCCCGGCCTGCCGCGGGGGTCAGTCTAGAACGCAGCAGGGAGAGGAAATAAGCAAAAGCGACTTCTTCCCTCGAAATGAAGGACACCATCACCCTGAAGGGGGTTGCACGCCTCCGGGTCCTAACCCAGGGATCTCTGCACGCAGGACCGGACTCTGTGTCCTTGGGCTGCAGACAAAAATAACTCTAAACACATTTCAACTCTAATTTTGGGCTTATTTCTCACAGAAGTGTGGATTAGCAATTCTGAAACTTCTTTTACTTTTTAAAAAATTCTCGGGTCAGGCACATCAGTAAGTCCGCTGGGGGTCACAGAGCAGAAGGGCATTGCGGCATAAAAAGAGGGGGGAAGGCGGACAGAGGCGTGTGGATATGACGGGTCTGTTTGGAGCCATGAGGCTGCTGCCTGCCCTCTGGGAATCATGGCCGAGGGACCCCACAGCCTCACTGGGGGGCGATCCCCGTCATGCGAGGGACCCCACAGCCTCACTGGGGGGCGATCCCCCTCACACGAAACAGGGCGGAGGCGGCTGGTCCCCGCCGGCCGTGGTTGGGGTCACATGTATGGCAGCTCAGAGTGTTTGATGGACGCGGAGGTAGGAATCAGTTTCTCACTGTCCCAATCCTGACTGCCGCCGTCTGCTGCTAACATCGACATTCCCGTGCCTCAGTGTCCCTGTGTGTGTTCTGGAGACCCACCTCGCGGGGGCGAGGGTAAACGAGCTGGCGCACCCGAGGGTCTCTGCGTGGTGTCGGTCCCGCGGGACGTCCTTCATCGGTGACTCTTACTATCGTTTCCCTTTGCGTTGGTTTGTTAGCTTTTGTTTTGTTTTGTTTTAAGTCAGTGTGTTTTTCTTACTCCAGGGCAGAAACGAGGCTTGTGTCGCTGGGTGGAAAACCTTCAGGTTGGAGGAAATGTCTTGTTTTGGTTTTTCCTTACAAACCGCTCCCTCTGGGCACCTCACTGGCCCTTGCCCCAGGGTTCTGGGAAAACTCAGGAGCGGCGTTCGAGAAAGTCTGAAATCAGTCTCAGCGGCGGGGTCGGTGGGGGGCGGTTTAAGGGCGTCCGTCACTGCAGATGCTGATGGAGACCACAGGCCTGCGGGTCTCCGGGGTCCCAGGCCAGCCGCTGACCTGCCCTTGGGAGCCTGTTGGGGCTACAGCAGAGAGAAGCAGACCAGGCTCCAAACCAGCCGCGGTGGCGGTGCGGGGAGCAGGTGGAGGCGGCCCGGGCGGGTGTTGTCAGCTCCAAGGAACAGGAGGGAAGGCCACGGCTTCAAGAACATGTTCCTGCGTACATCTGGCCCTGCCCTTCTGGTTTCAGATGGAAAAACCTTCTCCTACCTTCTCCTACCTTTCCCTCCTGAGAAGCACTCTGACGGGTCTGTGGGGTCTCAAAGAGCCATAAAGAAAGGACCAACTTGGGGCTCCTGGGTGGCTCAGTGGGTTAAGCCTCTGCCTTCGGCTCAGGTCATGACTCAAGGTCCTGGGATCGAGCCCCGCATCGGTCTCTCTGCTCAGCAGGGAGCCTGCACCCCTCCCTCTCTCTCTCTGCCTGCCTCTCTGCCTGCTTGTGATCTGTCAGGTAAATAAATAAAAATCTTAAAAAAAAAAAAAGAAAGGACCAACTTTTGGGGAATCGCTGTCCACAGCCTTCACCATGCAGACACAAACACTGTCCACGTTTTCCTATTTTTTACTCTTTTCTTTTTCTGCATCAAGCTGCTTTTTAAAATTACATAAAATATCCAAACTTTATGTAACATGTCAGTTTCTGTTCCTTTCATGTAGCATTTTATCATGAGCATTTTACCGATGTTGCAGAGTTTGCAAGACGTATTTACAAAATAACGTTTATTACTTTCGTGAGCGTTGTTGAAGAGTCGCTGATACGCCGTAAACGGACGCAGTGTTGTACGTTGTGGTGTGTGTGCACGTGTGAGACCATCACCACGATCAGGAGAGGGAACAAGTCCAGCACTTTTGGAATTTCCCCTCTCTCCCCGGGGCTCGATGCCATGACCCTGAGATCATGACCTGAGCCGAAACCAAGAGTCAGATGCTGAACCGACGGAGCCACTCAGGGCCCCCTGTGTGTCTTCTTTGGAGAAATGTCTGTTGATGTCTTCTGCCATTTGTAAAGTGGGTTATTTGGGTTTTTTTGGTGTTGAGCTCTTCATTCTTCTTATTGCCCAGTCGTGTTCGATGGGTTCGGTCTACCACAGCTCATTGATCTGCTCACCTGCTGAGGAACGTTTGGGTTGTTTCTATATTTGGCTGCTGTAAATACAACCGCTCTGGAAACTCACGAACAAGTCTCGTAAGGCTGTGGGCTTCCGTTTCGTAAGAGAATTACCTGTGAGTGGAGCAGCCGGATCTTACACGTGTAGCCGGATCCTACACGTGTCACATTTTAAGAGACTGCCAAACGGTTCTCCAATGTGGCTATCCCATTTTTCATTCCTGGCAGCGATGTATAAGAGTTCGCGTTTCTGCACAGTCTCTCCAATGCTTGGCCAGTCTTAATTTGTCAGTCATTAATTGTAGTCTTTCTATTAGGTGCAGCCGGTTTCTCTCTGTGTGTTTGTGCTTGCCCGGTAGCTCATGATGTCAGACGTCCTGTAGTGGGCTCATTTGCCTTCTGGAGATCTTCTTTGCTGAAATGGGAGCATATTTTGGTGTCCACTTTTTTGGTTCTACCTTTTTCTGATAAGTTTTGAGAGTTCTTTGCACATTCCGAATAGGAGTTTTTTCAGATTTATACTTTGCAAATGTTTTCTCCAAGTCTGTCTTTTCATTTTCTTAACTGTCTATTGAATGGCGGCGGCTTTACATTGTGATGAGGTCCTGTTTCTTAATTTCTTCTTTTATGTGTTGTGCTTGGAGGGTCATGCCTGAGAACTCTTTGTCTAACTCAAAGTCACAAGGATTTTTATCTTGGTTTTCCTTTGAAGTTTTGTGATTCTAGGTTTTATTTTTAGGTCTCTTTTCCACTTTGAATTAATTTTTGTTACATTATGATGCGTGGGTTGTAGTTCTTATTTTTTGTATAGGGGTATCTAGAATAAATGGTTATTCTGGGATCGTTTTTTGAAAAGACTACCCCTTTTTCACTTTATTGCCTTTGTATCTTTGTCAGAACTCATTTGTGTTGTCCATGTATAGTGGATCTATTTCTGGAGTCCGTCCTGTTCAGTTGATCTAATTCTTTGTCTTTATGCCAATATTACACTATTTTAATTACTGTAACTTTATAATGTCTTAAAATCAGCTAGTGATAGCCCTCCAGTTTTGTTCTTTGTTATAATTTTTTTCATCCCTTTACTTTGAACTTACGTGTCTTTATTTAAAGTGTGTTTCTTGTCCTTATCATAAAGTTGGATCTTGTCTTTTTAATCCAATCTGTCAAAACATTTTAAATTAGATATTTAGACCTTTACTGAGAGTGCTGATACAGTTAGATTTTCAGCTATCAGATTTGTTTGTGTTTCTGTTGTATCATCTTTGTTCTCTTTTTCTGCCTTTTTGTTTGTTTGTAGGGTTTTTTTTATCAGTTCCATTTTATATCATTTGTTGGCTAATTAGCTACACGTCTTTAGTTTTTGTTTGTTTTTCTTTTTCTTTTGTCAGTGGTTGCCTTAGGCTTTGCAGTATGTCTTGTTGACTCGCCACTGTCACTCTTCAGGTGACGCTGTACTGTGTCCTGGAATGTGGGAGCCTTACCGTACGTAGCACACTGGCATTTCTTAACTCCTGGCTCTTACGCTGTTCCGTCATACTTGAGAGACACATGTGTTAAAAACCCCACAATACAGGCTTTTGTCCAAATAGTTAATGATCTCTTAGGGAGATTTAAACAACAGGAAAAACCCTTCTGTACCTCCGGAGCTAGCCACCGCGTGCGGTCTTCTTCATCCCTTCCTGTGGGTCTGCGTTTCTGTTGTCGTTTTCCTTCTGCCTGCGTCTGTTGCAGCGCGAGTTTGCGGTGACGAGTTCCTCCAGCTTCTGTCTGTCAGAAAACCTTTGAATTTGGCCTGGGTGGCTGCTTTTGTGTTTGCTGGGCATAGAAGTCTCGGTTGACAGCTGTTTCCCCTCCACGCCTTCTGTAGGTGTTGCTGGGCTCTCTTCTCTTTTGCGTTGCTTTTGACAAGAAATCTGCCATTATCCTTACATTAGTTTTTCCGTGCGTGACGTGCTTTTCCCCTCTGGTTGTTTTTAAGATTTTTCTCTTAATTACTGGTTTTGAGCAGTTTAATTATCATGTATCTTGGTATACTTTCTTCAGGGTCCTTTTGATTGTGGTTTCATTTGGGCTTTTTGGATTAATAGGGTTATAGTTTTCATCAAATTTGTAAAGTTTTCAGCCACTATTCCTTCAAATATTTTTCTTGTCTCCCCCCCCCCCAGTCTACTTAGGGGACTCCAAAGACACATATGTTAGGCGGCTCGTTCCTAACTCACTGTTGTTGTTGAGGTTGTTCCATAGCTCACTGGTGCTCTGTTGATTTTTTTCTTTTCTTTCTTTTTTACCAGCATCATTTCTAACAATTACATAATCTTATATCCTATATATGTTTTCTAATTTGGTTAACTATTTTAATCAGACACATAATTTGTGTTTATGTTATTTTTCTACTATAAATGTGGCTAAGAAGAATATTTTTTCCAATTTTCTGAAAGTAGAAATCATGGGATAGCTGGTATTAAAGTTCCCTTCACAAATCACAGATTATTTTGTGACAGGGTTTGCGGATGTACCCTCACAGGTAGTGTCTGAGGACATCCATTTTTTGTAACCATTGATAGCATTAGGGGTAAAAGTTATGCTACTTAAAAATAATTTCCGCATAGGAATAAATATGAGTGTGTGTGTGTGCACGTGTGTGCCCCTGTGCTGGTGTGTGAATGAACGTGCATGCCATCAAAATAAAAAGTTATTTGCTTATTTTTAATTTTAAAGCTTCAATTTAAGCACAATCAATATAATGAGATACTTGAATAACCATAGCATTTTATCACATCTTACTTTTGTCCCAAATTTACTGATTTTGACTTGCCTTCTCTGGCACCTGCACTTCCACTTTAATAGTCCCCGGTGACAGTGTTGTAGGATATAAAAATTTAATATTTTAGATAAAATATTAATAAGCATTAAGTGGGAAAAATCTACTTATAAAGCCTACAATACACATAAGCACAATTCTCATGTTACTGAAAAATGATGGGCTTTTGTTTATCAGCTCATGTAAAATGTCTGTATCTTCTGGTAAACCTTCTTGGTTTTGCACGATAATTTGGTTAATATCCTGTTGATTATTTTGTTTGTTTTGCTCTTATCTTCCCGTGATTTTTATTACTATTATTATTTTGATTTTTTAGAGGGAGGGAGAGAAAGAGTGAGCATGCATGTGAGCAGGGGAGGGGCGGGAGGAGAGGGAGAGAGAGAATCTCAAGCAGATTTCATGCCCAGTGCCGAGCCCAGTGGGGAGCTCGATCTCATGATCCCGAGATCATGACCTGAGCTGAAATCAAGAGTTGGACACTTAACTGACTGTGCCATGCAAGTGCCCCTTTACTTTTATTTTTAAATATGTAGTTTCCCGGGGCGCCTTGGTGGCTCAGTGGGTTAAGCCTCTGCCTTCGGCTCAGGTCATGATCTCAGGGTCCTGGGATCGAGCCCCACATCGGACTCTCTGCTCAGCAGGGAGCCTGCTTCCCTTCCTCTCTCTCTGCCTGCTTCTCTGCCTACTTGTGATCTCCGTCTGTCAAATAAACAAACAAATAAATAAATAAATAAATAAATTTAAATATGTAGTTTCCCATTCTCTTTGCCAGTTTTTGATATTAGGGTTGTATTCTCTTTCTCCAACAAATCTAGCACCTTCTCTGATTTCTGTATGCTCTAAACCAATGAGTAGGAAACCGACGTGTGACACTGTTAACCACTGAAACTGTGTTTGTTTCCTCCGCAGCGAAGACAGAGAAAAAGCTGATGAACACGTATGTCGAATTGGTAATTGATAACATAGAATTTATCGTGACTTATATGCAAAGCAAAACATTTAACACTTTTGCTCTGTCTGATTTACTTAACCGATTTTTATTAATTTAATGTAATATTGTACTTGTTTATAATATATTATTCCATACTTAACAAAGACCCTTTTTTCTATACATTCATTAAATCTTGATGCTTACCACGTCTTCTTTAATCTCTCCGTTTTTCTGTCCTTCATTTTGACTTAGCCCTTGGTCATGAACGTGACGGATGAGGTTCCTGCTGGCAGTGCAAGGGGAGTGCATTTTCTGGGGATCCTCTGTGTGGAGGACACTGTTCCGTTTGCCTCCCTGTGGACAGCAGAGTGGCTCTGGGACCAATGCGGGCAGGTGTGGCATGTGTGGCCAGCACCCCCGGCCGGGGGACACCCGTGTGTCCGGACCCCATTTCTGCTCCTTTCTCTTTTCTTTTGGGAAACCCCAATGCTGTTCGTCTGGAGGCCTGTGGTCAGTGGCCGTTTCCCGTCCTTCTCATTCTTACCCTCACCGTGGGGTGTTTTGTGCGTCCCATCTCCTCTCGTGGCTTCTGGGGCACACGGGTGTGGATTTTAATTTGCTGTTTTGGTTTTCCTTCAGCGTCATCTTAGTCTACCTGCTCCCCACTCTTTATTGTAATGCCCTCTTGAATCTTCGTGGAAGCCTGAATCTGATGTTTTATGAAATATTCTTTTATTGTCATAAACGTAGTTCAGCAGACTTTTCTTTCAAATCCCTGGGATATTATTCTCATTCTTTCCAGCCGCGGGATCTCATCGCGAGGCACGCGTTAAAGCATTTTCTGTGTTTCTTTTTTTTTTTTTCTTTTTAAAGATTTTATTTATTTATTTGACAGAGAGAGATCACAAGTAGGCAGAGAGGCAAGCAGAGAGAGGGGGAAGCAGGCTCCCTGCCGAGCAGAGAGCCCGATGCGGGACTCGATCCCAGGACCCCGAGATCACGACCCGAGCCGAAGGCAGTGGCCTAAACCACTGAGCCACCCAGGCCGACCCAGGCTCCACTGAAGGGCGAGGCCACAGGGGCGGAGCTTCAGTCCTTAGGCCGCTGGCGTTGGAGGTGCGTTGGCAAGCCCGGGGGCCCTGCACCCTCGCCCCCTCCTAGGGCATTCTCGGGTCCTGCTTTGTCAGTGGGAATCCGCGGATCCCCAGAGGTTCTGGAAAGCCTTCCGGGGGGTACTCATCGTTTTCATTTTCCCCACAGCAGTCCATGAGGTGGAGAAGCTTTTATTTAAAACCCGGCTTAGAATGCTTGAGGTATTCTCCTCCGGGCTTCTTGGGCTAGGACGTGAGGGGACATCGCTGTGTCCTTCACGCAGCTGGCAGATCGCAAACCTCCAGGTCACAGCTGTGTCTGAGAGTTCGCTGTGACGTCGCCGCCCCGGTGAGCAGGCTTCTTTGGCGGAGGCTCTCTCTGCTTCCAGGGACCAGCAGGTGCTGTTGGAGGATGACGTGCAGTCCAAGGGCCACCCTTGATGTGAAGTCCCCTAACCACCCACTGCTCAGAGAGGCGAGCTTCCCTCCGTGTGCCGTGCGTGCGCCGTGCAGGGAGGGGACGCAGCTACCGTCTTGTCTTACTGACGTTCGTGCTCAGAAGGTGGCCAGCCAGGAGGACACGAATGTCACTTCTTGTTGGCATTCCCTCTTTGCAAAATGCATGGCTACTAAGTCACGTTAATTGTACAAGTGATGTCCCCACGTTCACGGCGCCCTTGAAGTGGGCTGGGTCCTGGCACGTCACACACGTTCTGTCCATCGCCCTCCTGAGTGGGGCCCCAGGGCTCCCGCTTGATGCCGTCCTGGCTCCCGAAGCCTGGGTTCTTTTCACTAAATACCTCCGTAGTTCTACAGTAGAAGCATATATATTTTTTTCCATTTGTGTGTTTTCATGGTTACTTAAGGGAAATTAAGAAATCTCGTTTTAGGGGCTCCTGGGGGCTCAGTTGGTGGATCGTCTGCCTTCGGCTCGGGTCGTGACCCCGGGGTCCTGGGGTTGTTGCCTGCATTGGACTCCCTGCTTGGCAGGGAGTCTGCTTCTCCCTCTTCCTCTGTGATCTCTCTCGCTCTCTCTGAAATAAGTGAAAAATAAAATCTTTTTTTTTTAAAGAAGTCTCTTTCTAATGCATTTACTCGATATTCTTCACATGGATTTTTTAAAAACTCCGAATGCATTTAATGTGGTGAGGAGTTTTTGAAAGCGTCTTCGACATCTCTTGGGGGTGGAGATGTTCTCGGATGCGTCAGTCTTGGGCTGGGAGGTCAGCTGTGCCCATGAGGCTGACTTGCAGGGTCACGCACCTGACTAAGTGTCTCATGTATGCTCGATTCTAGGGGGACATGGACACGCATGGGGCCAACGGGTCCCTACTGCCGAGGTGGCAGACTCCACACAGCAGAGCCTGTCAGGGACTCCTGTGACACCGCATCCCTTCCTCCCGGGCCCTGTGACTGTGGATGCTCGAGCGTTTGTTATTCAGAAGGCAGGGGACTTGTGTGGGGTGGCCGGCGAGATTGCGAGTGGCTGTGGGGCTGAAGAAGAGGTGCAGGAGGGAGGCGTGGGGCCAGTGGAGTGGCAGGGGGCCCCCAGGTCCGGCCACAGGTCTCGTGGGCCTCCTGGGAGAGCCCTCCCGCAGAAACACCAGCACCCCTTCCTGGGTGCCACGTACCTGTCATCCGGGTTCCTTCTAGCGCCCTGATGGGTAGGGGCCACGCTGCCCTCATCTTGGGGATGAAGAGCCTGCGGATTCAGGAGGTTGTTGAGGTCAGCGGGGCTGGTCAGTAGGGGCGGATCTGAGCATGGGGTAGTAAGGCCAGCTCCTGGTTCCTGTGGTTGTCGGGATGGGGGGTGGCTAACCCGACTCTTGCATTGCAGACCAGGAAACCCAGACAGCATGTGCTTTTAACACAAACAAAGTGGTGGAGACCCTTCAACGTGCACAGGAGGGGGCCCAGTTGTGCGATAGGCAGGCCCAGTGCAGGCCAGGGGCTACCCCATCACTAAAATAATCTCATTTCTTAGTCAAACCGTCATTCTTCCATTCATATCTTGACATGAGAGTGCTGCTGCTTCTTTTAAAAAGCACTTGCTTTTGTTCACAGTAAAACAAGAAGTTCTCCTTTGTTTGGCCACCTGAGATCAAAAGCCAGTGCTTGGAGGAGAGAGACCCCAGCCTCTGGGGAATCACATTCCCAAGGGGAGAGAACCGGGTTTCCTGCACAAGGAGGAACCGGAGCGTCAAGCTTTTGCAAAACTCAGCCTTTGTGATAATGGGCTGAAGTGAAGAGTCCCCTGCTGTCCTCGGTAAGGAGTAGGACACCCACATCTCCTTTAAGGAGTGGTTGCCCTTTGCCCCTCCTGGATGTTGAGACAGAGACAGACTCTGCTTCTTTCTGTGCTTGTGCAGGCACGTTCTCGTCGGAGCCCGCGTGGAGGAGCGTGGAACTCCAGCGGTGGAGTATTTCAGGTGTCGGAGCTGGGAGGCTCTTGAGATACATTGTTGAGAAGATGTGTGCTACGTGAAACACACTGTCAAGGCTTGCTTTAAATAATTGCTGTTGTCAGGGTCAAATGGGATTTCACTTAATGAATTAAAGCCGCAGGAACAAGGCTGGATGTGATAAAATTATGATGCCCTTACCTTTGCCGTTCTGTATAGGCGTAGAGAGACGCCAATTAGAGCTGCAGTGAGTGGAGGCGTGTGTCTGCTGAAATGAAGATTGCATAGAACTGGACAAAACATCTGTTAAATTGTGATTAGCCGAATTTCCCAAATTTCATTTGGACGGGTGCTAAAAGGACACATTTGCTAAATAATGAACAAGACAGATGCTCCAATTACATGATCATATTTGCAAAAACAGTTTACGTAAAGTCAGAATATATTAGATTAAAGGAAAACTAAGTGGCACATAGCCCCGTTTTTCACCTAAATAAGAGGGGGAGCGTCGCTGATGTGGTTGCCTGAGGGTATGTTGTGCTTTCTGGTCCAGCGCGTTGTTTTCCTTGCTGACCATGTTTTCGACCAGCATCCCTCGGTTGCCCCCGATCTGGTGGGTCATGTGACACAGCCGTAGGCCGGTCTTCGTCACCCTTCGACATGACCCTTGAGTCAACATTAGTCCCGCAAAATGGGCATAACGAGAGCCTGGCAGCTCACGTTGCCAACTCCAGGTGTGAGGCGTGGGCAGGGCACCGATGGACACGGCGCTTTCCCTCACGGCGACGCCTCCGTGGGACTCAGACAGGACCCTTTCAAATGGGGTGGGTGGGTTTGATGACCTTTGTCTCTTGACCCCACCGCCTGTGGGCGGCAGGGGGTGGTGGGTGTGGGGAGGTCACAAGTGGTTCAGGGGCTCCCGAGCTTGCAGAGAGACCCCAGGCCGTTCCTGGTGGTGGGGGTGGTCTCTGGGCTTTGCTCTTCCGCCTCGGACACATCCTCCCGGGATGCTGCGGAGGGCGAAGCTTTCCCTGAACCAGTCACCTGGCATGAGGCCCAGATGTGGACGCTGGCGGGTAATGGGCTGAGTCAGGAACAGAAGCTGCGGACCCTTCGTTTTCAGAAAGTGCACGTGCCCGGGGCTGCCACCCCCTCCCGTCCCGGTGTCCACCGAGTCGCTGGCCAGCCGCGTGCGGAAGGTGGTGTGGGGTGCCCCCAGTCAGATCCCACACGCTTCCAGCAGGAGGAAGAAGGCAGGAAAAACGGCCAGCCGGGGTGTGTGTCTGAGGAAAGGCCTGTTCCGACAGCGCCCGTGGTCTTCCGTGGCAGGCGGAGTCGTGGGCTGAACGTTTGTCCGCCCAGTTTTATTGGTAAATGGGGCTAGTGTCGCTGCCGACGCCGCTTCAGAGACGCCGCTGGTCTTGCGCCGGAGCGTGTGAACTTTAAAAATTGTTGTCTTCGGATTATAAAGCTAGTATATGCTTCTTATGTAAAATAGCATAACACTTAATTTTCAAAATAGCACAAAAATAGTATTATTCATAAGCCCCCCCCCCGCCCCGCCCCATATCTGGCAGTCTGTCCCCGGAGTACAGCAGTGTTGGTATTCCCTTTCTTCTTGGCTTTAAAGTGAACACAGCTCCCGTGACGGCCGTGGGTGCCTTCTGTGGGCACCGCTTCGCCCCACCATGGCCCAGAGCAGGAAGGACCCTGGGGAGCGTTCTCCTGCAGCCTCCTACACTAGGGACACAGGGACTTGCCCATGGTCTCAGGGCCTGGGGTTCAGGTGCGGACCAGCCTGCAGGACTCCTCACTCCCACAGCAGCCTCTGTCCTCCATCCTGATGCAGAGGCTCACCCAAAAGCAGCAGGGCACAGATGGCCTTTCTTTTCACTACATCTGTGGGTACATCTTTGGGGTAAATACACAGTAGTGCAATTGCAGGGTCATAGGGAAGCTCTATTTTTAATTTCTTTTTTTTTTTTAAGATTTTATTTATTTGACAGACAGAGATCACAAGCAGGCAGAGAGGCAGGCAGAGAGAGAGGAGGAAGCAGGCTCCCTGCTGAGCAGAGAGCCCAATGCGGGACTTGATCCCAGGACCCTGAGATCATGACCTGAGCCGAAGGCAGAGGATTTAACCCTCTGAGCCACCCAGGTACCCCTCTATTTTTAATTTCTTGAGGAATCTCCACACTGCTCTCCAAAGTGGCTGCACCAACTTGCATTCCCACCGACAGTGTAAGAGGGTTCCCCTTTCTCCACATCCTCTCCAGCACTTGTTGTTTACTGTGCTGTTGATTTTGGCCATTCTAACTGGTGTGAGGTGGTATCTCAATGTAGTTTTAATTTGAATCTCCCTGATGCCTAGTGATGATGAACATTTTTTCATCTGTCTGTTAGCCATTTGTGTGTCTTCTTTGGAGAAGTGTCTGTTCATGTCTTCTGCCCATTTTTTGACGTGGTTATCTGTTTTCTGTGTGTTGAGTTTGAGGAGTTCTTTATAGATCCTGGATATCAGCCCTTTGTCTGTACTGTCATTTGCAAATATCTTCTCCCATTCCGTGGGTTGCCTTTTTGTTTTGTTGACTGTTTCCTTTGCTGTGCAGAAGCTTTTGATCTTGATGAAGTCCCAAAAGTTCATTTTCGCTTTTGTTTCCTTTGCCTTTGGAGACATGTCTTGAAAGAAGTTGCTGTGATCGATGTTGAAGATGTTACTGTCTGTGTTCTCCTCTAGGATTCTAATGGGTTTCTGCCTCACACTGAGGTATTTTATCCATTTCTAGTTGATCTTTGTGCTGTGGAAAGAACCAAGATGCCCTTCAACGGATGAATGGATAAGGAAGATGTGGTACATATACACGATGGAGTATTATGCCTCCATCAGAAAGGATGAATACCCAACTTTTATATTCAACATGGTCGGGACTGGAGGAGATTATGCTGAGTGAAATAAGTCAAGCAGAGAAAGTCAATTATCATACAGTTTCACTTACTTGTGGAGCATAAGGAATAGCACAGAGGACAGTAGGAGAAGGAGAGGAGAAGGGTGTTGGGGGAAATCGGAGGGGGAGACGAACTGTGAGAGACTGTGGACTCTGAGAAACAAACTGAGGATTATGGAGGGGAGGGGGGGAGGGGGGATGGGTGCGCCTGGCAGTGGGTTCTAAGGAGGGCACGGACTGCATGGAGCACTGAGTGTGGTGCATAAACAATGAGTCTTGGGCCATTGAAAAAATAAAGTTAAAAAAAGCAGCAGGGCACCCCTCAGGCCTCCTTTCTCTGTCTTTAAAATGAAGAGGTATGGGCACCTGGGGGCTCAGTCAGTTAAGCACCTGTTCTTGGTTGTGGCTCAGGGAGTGATCTCGGGATGGTGACATGGAGTTCTGCGTCTGCTGAAGTTTCTCTCTCCCTCCCCCCACCGTCATTCCTCCCAGCCCCCTGTGCTCACATACTCTCTCTCTCTCAAATTAATAAAATAAATCTTTAAAAAATGATAAAAACTAAAACCAAGGGGTGAGTCTCTGGTTCCAGAAGAGGGGGCGGGAGGAAGGAGCAGACTGTTATCTAGCTGTGGTCAGAACCCGAAAGACAAGACATCCTTGTCCAGGGGACTGCGGGGACATGTCCCCTCCTGACTGGGCAGCTCCTCCCCTGGCCGGCTGTTGCTCCTGCGTCCATCAGTCTCGTCCCTGTCGTGGGACCCGTCGCTGCAGAGGCAGGACGAGCCCAGGACTGCTGGAGTCTCCTTCCACTGGACCAGGCCGCGTTCCCAAGCCTGGTGCGTCCTTTTTGGGAGGTTTCTTCTTCTTGGCTTTTGTCACCTGACCTGATGATCATGTGCTAACAGGCTGAGAACACCACGACGCCTGTGTCGCACACCTGCCCTCGTCAAGCACACAGCTGGGAGGTCACAGGTGCACCGGCAGGAACTGCAGCGCGTGCCCATCGAGCCCTTGGCAGGCGCACCTTGTTTCAGAGCCGTTCACTTCATCACACGTGGCAGATGCCCCGCGTGTAACAACTCGAAGGCTCGAGGCAACCCCGCATCTCCGACGGCATCTGTGCGCTCTGTGTCTCTGTGTCGCCCTTCGGTAATTCTTGAAACATTTCAAACTTTTTTGTTATTATTACATTGGTTACTCTGATCTGAGATCAGTTGTTACCACTAACTGGAAGCTCAGATGATGCTTAGCGTTCCAGCAATCGAGGGTTTTTAGCGGAGGTGTGGACGTGGACGGAACGCAGGGGCACTTACCAGGCTGCGGTGCACTGTAGGCCTGATGACCGTGTGCCCTGGGAAGCCAGACATCCACCTGGCCCGCTTTACTGCGATATTGGCTTTGTTGCAGCGGTCTGGAACCAAACTTACGGTATCTCTGAATTGTGCCTGAATATTTCCGAAAGCATTTTTCTGTCATGGGGTAGACAGAACTCTCTCAGAAAGATGGGGCTTCGGGAGACTACTTGTGACTGGAGAGGACCAGGAAGGCTTCCTGGAGGAAGTGCCCTCTGAGACTGGTCTCAGCTGTCTTCACCCTTTTCTTGAGGGCTCAGGAGTCGTGCCTTTTCTTTCCTTCTGTGATATTAGGATTGGATTCTGACTCAGGTTTGTTTCTGATAATGTCATGTGTTTTAAAACAATTCCAGGGGCTATGTTTTCATGAAGGACCTTTGACAGCTTCTTGGGGTGGGAAATAAAGCAGGCTCTCCACTGGAGCACTCGTGGCTAAGCGAGCCAGGGCGGGCATCGTGCGCGTGTCCAAAAAGTGCCTGCGAGATGCCGGAGCTTGCCGT
The DNA here is from genome assembly GCF_922984935.1 of Meles meles. Taxonomy (NCBI): domain Eukaryota; kingdom Metazoa; phylum Chordata; class Mammalia; order Carnivora; family Mustelidae; genus Meles; species Meles meles. The sequence goes on from NC_060078.1 coordinate 85,660,762, forward strand.
GGAGGGCCCGAGAGCTTCTGTGCCGACGGGAGTGAGTCCCGGGCCGCATGCACGGGTAATTAGATGGAGAGAAATGACCCAGGCTCTTTTGGTGTCGGCCAAATATTTTGAGTATGTGTTAAGTGGTGATGATCAACTTTATCTTAATTGGCTCGCAGTACGTTAACGGGTGGCTAATATTATGAATATCCACTTCTGCTTGGTGAAGGGTTGGGATAACGGGAGTGTGAGGAATTCCGAGTTGGGCAGGGGGGCCTCGCAGCGCCGTGCTCTCACGGGCTCCTTCTCGTTCTTGCCAATCACTTCTTGGCCATATTTTAGTCCTACTCTGTCCCCGTCTCCGAAGGCTCCCGGGCACGCGTGCCGGAGGTTCTGGTTCTGAGCAGCTGCGCCCTTCCGTTGCCTCAACCCGCCCGCCCCTCTTGTCCCCTGACATTCTGCAAAGCCTGTTCGTTCCGTGGCTCTGTTCAGGGATGCCCCCTCCTCCGTGCTGTGCTGTGGTGCCGGGAGTGCCCCTCATCTCCTGGGGATCAGTGAGCCCACAGTGCCCGGCGAGAAGTGCGCGCAGCCAGGACGCTCACATGGGGACAAAGCACGCGTGGGCCTCTGAAATTGGTCTGGCCGCCTCCTGGCTGCGAAAGCCCAGCTGTCGTGGGTCAGACACGTCTCCGCCCTCATTTCCCCGTGGAAGTGTCCCTCCTTCGGCCTCTAGAGGAGGTTCTCAGTGGGACTGGAGTGTCACGGGAGCCGGACATCACACCCGTTGCTGGGGATTTTCTTTTTTGTGGTGGTTTGGAGGGCCCAGTGGCTCAGGCTGTGGGCCCGGTCGAGCCCTCCCTGGGCCAGACATTCTTCCATGTGCCCCTGTGTGTGCAGGCAGCTCTGGTCCAGAATTCCAACCTGTCCCCTGTCCCCATGGCACTTCCCCTACTGGGCACATTCATGGCGGGCTGTCTGCCTCCCCCACTCAATGTGACCATCGTGACCACAGGGGTTTGGTCTGGTCTGGTCACCGCTGGCTTTGGGGCCTCTAGACCGCTTTCCGACACACAGCGGTCACTCCACAAAATCATAAGACATTAATTTATAAGACGGATCCCACTGCTTCTCTTCGCCAGTCCCATTGGACCCTTTCCAGAGGGCGTGGGAGCTCAGGCCACTGGGGAGAGGCTGTGTCTAACTGGCCATGCTGGGGAGAAGCCTGTTTCACGGCGGATGAGCCCGGCACGGCCTTACCTTGTGTGGAGCGTCCGCCGCCTCCCCATTGCCTGCTGGCCCAGGCCTGAGCACGCTGGCAGCTGCCGGGTGTCCTGGGAGCACCTGCATGCCTGACGTGGTCACCCCGACCTCTGCTCGGGAGCCCCGTCCACACTCCGTGAACCACGAAAGTCTCTCGGGGAAGACTGGGACCTGCGGGAGGTCGGGTCGCTGAGTCCCAGTCTTGAGCTGTCTGGACTGGGAGCCGTCCGAAGGGTTCCCCTCCCACGGAGCCGTGCGTCCTGACTGTGTGCAGACATCACGTTACACGGTTCGTTTGACAAGCTGCCACTTCTGGGACAAGGACGCATTTTGAGATGTCCTTAGACTTTCTGCCCCCGCCATCTGCTGGGCCTGCCCTTTTGGCATTCCGTCCCCCTCCACGGACAGCCGCGGCCATACATCCAGGCAGGACCCTTCCGGGGGGTCCATCACACCAGATCCCATGTGAGCTGTGCCCCTGGCGCTGGTCGGGGAAGCCAGGTTGACTCTACTCTGTGCTTCACGGGAGATGGGGGATAGGGACCAGGTTTGTTGGTCATTTGTCATTCGGCTGGTGCTGACCACGGCCATGGCTGGAGCCCCCTGCTCTGTCCTCCAGCTGCAGGGACCAAGGAGAGCTTTCTCCAGGTGACTGGGGGCCGGGAGCAGCTGCCCCCGGGGTGGGGGGTAGGGGGACGACCGAGGGGATGTGGGTCTTTAAGGCATAAGCCCATGCTTGGGTATTTTTGGATCAGTCTAGTTCCCTGGGCTGCGTCCTCGCACTTTGTTCGGGCTCCGCCCTGGCTCTGGCGGGCTGTGTCGCTCTTGGAGGGAAATCTCAGCGTCCGCGTGGCCAGGTTCACCGAGGGCATCTCCCGGCGTGGAGCGCGGGGTCCTGTGGTCATCACCATCCAGCGGCGTCCGAGGCCCCTGGGGAAACCAGCCGCAGCAAAGAGCCTCCGGCTTCCAGCAGAGGCCGCCGCCAGCCTGTGTTTTCCTGCGCGCCTGGGGCGCTCCGGGGACGCTTTTAGACTCAGTGGGCGCGTCGCGTCGGAAGTCTTCTGGGTCAGTACCTGCCCCTCCCGTTACGGGCTGGCTGAGAGCAGAGTTTGCCGCCAATTAATTCATAACAGAAGATGTTTGGTTTGCAAATCTAGTTTCTTAACTGTCAGCCTTTATTTGCCAATATGGCAAGCCTTTATTTATTTCTATTATAAAACCAAATCCCTAAAACTCTAAGTTCTTCATAGTTTGAAATTTCAATTATCCTCCAGGACTGTGTCTCTATTTACAGATCTGTTTGCACACGGTAGGAGCTAGTGGGGAGCAGCTGGGCCTGTGCCCGGGCGGAGAGCTGTGTGAACCCGCCCAAGAGTAAAGACCAGGATTGGCTTCAGGAAAAACCTTTCCTCTCCGCAAGTCGGAGGGTCGGATGGACGCCGAGGCGCGGCGGGGTGGCTGACTGGTTGTTGGGGCGAGAGCCCGGCTGTGGTCAGGAGCCTGTGCTTGGTTGTGGCCTTCTGAAAGCCCAGGAGTCCTGGTATGGCTTGGCCACCGGCAGCCTGCTCCGTGAGCTCTCAAGGCTGTCTGGTGCCTGTAACTCGAGCAGGAGCTGGTCCGCGACCCGCTGGATCTCTAGAATGTTGGCCAGGGTACTGTCACAGTCTAGAAAACATGTGTGTGTCTTGAAATGCCGAGAAGTGAGGGGACCTGGACCTCCACCCATGGGTGCTGGTTGAGCACCGTGTTGGGTGCTGAGGCCTGACAGGAGCCCATGGGTCGTGGACCCACAGACTGCTGGCCATCACATGTCCTGGGCCAGGGCCTGGGGAGGGTCTGCAGCCTGGAGGGCGGGGGCGGGTGTGGGGGTGAGGAGCTGCTCTTTCCGTCTCTGGTGTTGACGGGGGTAGGGGGAGCTTCCTGATAAAGCGATCTCAGAGCATCTGTTAGGATCAATGTTTGCGGATTTTAGGGACTACCCTTCACTGAGAAAGTGCACTTACCTAAACACTGCGAAGGAGAGGTTAGACTAGTCCGCGCTTGCTTCCACAAGGTTGATGCGTCTTGGGCGTCCCTGATTTTTACTCCTCCGGCTTCCGCCCTTGGGACACATACGAGGCGTTGAGCTCCACGTACCCCGTGCATGGAGGCAAAGGCCCACAGTGGGGCCCTCTCTGCTGCCGGAGGTGGGAGCGCTGCCCCGAGGACAGTCCCGTGCGGGTAACGGGAGCCCCGAGGCCAGATCAGCCCCTGCTGGCAGATGGACCTCTGAGCAGCTCCCTGCAAGGGGTCCTCTGAGGCCATGCTCCCCCCAACGACCATGTCCCTGCACTGGCATCTTTTTTTTTTTTTTTTTTAATTTATTTGTTTATTTTCAGCGTAACAGTACTCATTGTTTTTGCACCACACCCAGTGCTCCATGCAGTACGTGCCCTCCCTATTACCCACCACCTGGTTCCCCAACCTCCCACCCCCCACCCCTTCAAAACCCTCAGGTTGCTTTTCAGAGTCCATAGTCTCTCATGGTTCACTTCCCCTTCCAGTTTCCCTCAACTCTCTCTCCTCTCCATCTCCCCATGTCCTCCATGTTCTTTGTTATGCTCCACAAATAAGTGAGACCATATGATACTTGACTCTCTCTGCTTGGCTTATTTCGCTCAGCATAATCTCTTCCAGTCCCATCCATGTTGCTACAAAAGTTGGGTATTCATCCTTTCTGATGGAGGCATAATACTCCATCGTGTATATGGACCACATCTTCCTTATCCATTCGTCCTTTGAAGGGCATCTTGGTTCTTTCCACAGTTTGGCTACCGTGGCCATTGCTGCTATAAACATTGGGGTACAGATGGCTCTTCTTTTCACTCCATCTGTATCTTTGGGGTAAATACCCAGTAGTGCAATTGCAGGGTCATAGGGAAGCTCTATTCTTAATTTCTTCAGGAATCTCCACACTGTTCTCCAAAGTGGCTGCACTAACTTGCATTCCCACCAACAGTGTAAGAGGGTTCCCCTTTCTCCACGTCCTCTCCAACACACGTTGTTTCCTGTCTTGCTAATTTTGGCCATTCTAACTGGTGTCAGGTGGTATCTCTGTGTGGTTTTAATTTGAATCTCCCTGATGGCTAGTGATGATGAGCATTTTTTCATGTTTCTGATAGCCATTTGTATGTCTTCGTTGGAGAAGTGTCTGTTCATATCTTTTGCCCATTTTTTGATATGATTATCTGATTAGTGTGTGTTGAGTTTGAGGAGTTCTTTATAGATCCTGGATATCAACCTTTTGTCTGTACTGTCAATTGCAAATATCTTCTCCCATTCCGTAAGCAAAAATTAGCTTTTGGGACTTCATCAAGACCAAAAGCTTCTGCTCTGGCCTTTATTTACAGCATAACAGTGTTCATTGTTTTGGCATCACACCCAGTGCTCCATGCAGTACGTGCCCACCCTATTACCCACCACCTGGTTCCTCAACCTCCCACCCCCCGCCCCTTCAAAACCCTCTGGTTGTTTTTCAGAGTCCATAGTCTCTCATGGTTCATCTCCCCTTCCAGTTTCCCTCAACTTCCTTCTCCTCTCCATCTCCCCATGTCCTCCATGTTCTTTGTTATGCTCCACAAATAAGTGAGACCATATGATACTTGACTCTCTCTGCTTGACTTATTTCGCTCAGCATAATCTCTTCCAGTCCCGTCCATGTTGTTACAAAAGTTGGGTATTCATCCTTTCTGATGGAGGCATAATACTCCATCGTGTATATGGACTACATCTTCCTTATCCATTCGTCCTTTGAAGGGCATCTTGGTTCTTTCCACAGTTTGGTGACCGTGGCCATTGCTGCTATAAACATTGGGTTACAGATGGCCCTTCTTTTCACTCCATCTGTATCTTTGGGGTAAATACCCAGCAGTGCAATTGCAGGGTCATAGGGAAGCTCTATTCTTAATTTCTTCAGGAATCTCCACACTGTTCTCCAGAGTGGCTGCACCAACTTGCATTCCCACCAACAGTGTAAGAGGGTTCCCCTTTCTCCACATCCTCTCCAACACACGTTGTTTCCTGTCTTGCTAATTTTGGCCATTCTAACTGGTGTCAGGTGGTATCTCCATGTTGTTTTAATTTGAATCTCCCTGATGGCTAGTGATGATGAACATTTTTTCAGGTGTCTGATATCCATTTGTATGGTCTTCATTGGAGAAGTGTCTGTTCATATCTTCTGCCCATTTTTTGATATGATTATCTGTTTTGTGTGTGTTGAGTTTGAGAAGTTCTTTATAGATCCTGGATATCAACCTTTTGTCTGTACTGTCATTTGCAAATATCTTCTCCCATTCCGTGAGTTGCCTTTTTGTTTTGTTGACTGTTTCCTTTGCTGTGCAGAAACTTTTGATCTTGATGAAGTCCCAGAAGTTCATTTTCGCTTTTGTTTCCTTGGCCTTTGGAGACATATCTTGAAAGAAGTTGCTGTGGCTGATATCGAAGAGGTTACTGCCTATGTTCTCCTCTAGGATTCTGATAGATTCCTGTCTCACGTTGAGGTCTTTTATCCATTTCGAGTTTATCTTTGTGTACGGTGTAAGAGAATGGTCGAGTTTCATTCTTCTACATATCGCTGTCCAGTTTTCCCAGCACCATTGATTGAAGAGACTGTCTTTTTTCCATTGTATATTTTTTCCTGTTTTGTCGAAGATTATTTCACCATAGAGTTGAGGGTCCATATCTGGGCTCTCCACTCTGTTCCACTGGTCTATGTGTCTGTTTTTATGCCAGTACCACGCTGTCTTGGTGATCACAGCTTTGTAGTAAAGCTTGAAATCGGGTAACGTGATGCTGCCAGTTTTGTTTTTGTTTTTCAACATTTCCTTAGCAATTCGGGATCTCTCCTGATTCCATACAAATTTTAGGATTATTTGCTCCAGCTCTTTGAAAAATACCCGTGGAATTTTGATCGGAATGGCATTAAAAGTATAGATTGCTCTAGGCTGCACTGGCCTCTTGAGAGGATTTCAGGTGTCAGTGCCAAGCAGAGAGGAGCTGGGGAGGGAGCAGGGAAGGGACGTGCAGGGGGAGCCTGTGAGCGCCATCTTCCAGCAGATGGGCCTTGGGGCGCTGCCCACTGGGGTGTCCTCCCTGTGAACACAGAGTCAGGGAAGTGATATGTCCACTGTCGACGGCCGCAGAGAAGAAAACTCCAGATCTTTGCATTTTCGTCTAAAATCCAGATCGATGGTTGGCCAACGAGCAAGGGAGGCTCTCGGGGCACACAGTCCCTTGCGGGAGTGAAGGAGAGCGCCCACCGCCTCTGCAGGGCCCGGTGTCCTGCTGGGCCGAGTGCAGGGCAGTGCGGGGAGGGGCCCGGCGTGTTCCCTGCGGGTAGAGCGTTTCTTCTGTCCGCAGAGATGTTCCGTGACACCGTTCCTTTTCTCTGTGTGTGTGTGTGTGTGTTTGGTTATTTGAAATTTTCTTTAGCAATTTACCAGGCCTGGTCTGTTTCTTTGTTTCCCTGTTTTCCCTCTGCGCATAGATTACATCTTTTCAGTAGCATCTGCTGTGAATTTTAATTATGATGTTCGACTCCAAGGGAGGCTTTCAAAGCGGCCGGTGTCGTTAGCAGTCCTGACCCGTGTCTGCGGCACAGACGGAGGGCTGCAAAGTGTGTCCGGAGACGCGGACACCGGACAAAGGAGGTAGAACCCAAGGTTTCTCCTCGTGCCCCCCGCCCCTCCTTTCTAAGAGACCTCTGCAGCCAGGGACCAATATGCATAACATTATTTTTTTTCTGTTTTTTACCAGTAATTGTTCTTTGGTTCTTGAAGGCGGTATCACAAAGCCTCTGTAGCCTTGAACGTGGCAGTTCTGGGATTTGGAGCTTGGCTAAAATGGAAAATGCAATTCAGTGTTATGCTACTTCAAATTGTGCAAATAAGCTTACCGGACGTCATAAACGCTGGTCTGCTGTTACTCATCAGCCTGGAAGCCAGCCCGGGATCCAGGGCTGTGCCTGCGCCTGAGCGCCCGAGGTCCAAGCAACAGCTCTCAGGGGTGGTACGTGATGCTCGAGGACCCACGTCCCCGGGGGAGGACGGTCCGTTCTGCGTTGCCCAGCGCCTGGGAGGGCACGGGCCGCACGTCCTGTGTGTGTCAGGCGCAGTCCTGAAGGACGAAACCATGCTGCTCCTCTGCCCCAGGACCTCAGCACCAGGCCAGCCTTTCATACCGAAGCCAAACTGCTGACCACCACCTGTAATTTTGTGCTCATTATTTTGCTGCCACTAAGTGAGGGGGAGCCGTGTGCTAGACATCGAACACACTTGTTCCTGGAGCCATCTGTGTGGCCGAGCTGACAGCTGAGGCTTTTCCCGTGGGTGTGTCACGGGAGCTCCGGGCTCGGTGGCCTCCAGGGTGGCAGTGGGTAGGGGCCACCTCTGGGCCCACAGCGGCTCGGCTGTGGCTGCCCCTGGGCCCCACTTGGAGGGCCTGCAGGAGGCCTTTGCCCCAGGCCTGGGACTTGCTGAGTCCACACCAAGGCCTCCCCCCAGAGCAGGTGGTGCCCTTACTCTGCTGTGCTCTTCTTAGCTGGGTCATCCCGATGGACTGGGCCCACTCCCGCCGAGAGCCCGCGTGGGGCTGCGGGTGCTGTGGAGGCCTGTCCACCGCCCACGGGAGCCCTGGGCAGTGCTGAGCCCCGGCCAGTGCCGGAAGGCCAGGCTTCTGACTGGCCATCAGCACAGCCTCTAAAGGGTTCCCTACTTGGGAAGGTCACGTGGGAGGCCCTGTCGTTCACGGAGGATCACACTAGGCTCAGTGGTTAAGTGATTCGCCTTCAGCAAGTCTCAGAGCTGGGGTCTGAGTCCTGGATCCAGGGTGGTGACGTTTGCTTCTCTGCCCCCCGAGCGGCCTGGCACCATCAGAACCAGCCTCACACCCCTCCGTCGGGGCCCCTGCGCTTTCCCACCTCCTCGCTTGGCCCCCTGGGCTGTGAGTTCCAGGCTGTCCTGACCCTGGCCTTGCCTGCAGCGTAGGGCCTGTGGAAGAATGTTCTGGAGATCCCGAGATACTAGGTTGCTTCCTTCCTGATCTCTGCGGCTCCAGATGCGCCCGGAGAGGTCATCGCTGCTTGCAGTTAGGAATTCTCTAGAATTCCTTTGCCCTCCTCCTGGGCCACTCCCTTACTTCTGCAGGAGCCTGTCCTCCCTCTGCGCTGGAGGCTGACCGAACCTCCTCTCCTTGGGCAACAGAGGGAAGCTGGGACGTGACGGTCACTTTGGCTTCCGGGAGAGCGCACTGTGCAATAGTAGCAGACAGCCTTGTGGGGGCCTCCTCGGCATGGAGAAATGAGGGAGGCGGGATTCAGGCTTACACCCCCGCGGCTGGGGGACAGGAGGGCTGGTGGTTTGACAGGGGTGGGAGACGGGCTGGCACCGGGCGAGCTGCGCTGCCTAATCTCAGACCGGCTGACCTCTCCCGACGGGGCACGGTCTAGAGGGCTGTTCCAGGGCGGGGGTGCCTCCCAGCATCGCTTTGTGCAGAGGTGGGCTGGACCAGGGGGTGCCGTGCCCGTGACCCTGAACACACCAGCCGGGACACTGGGCACTATGGGGTGTTACGTCCGCCCTGTGAGCGGCCTCCCACTGAAAGACTCGTCTGGGGCTGTCCACTCGCTTGAGAGACGAGCACCACAGGTCAGGACGGAGGAGCCAGGTGCATCTCTTCTCGATGGCGTGGATGCTGGCTCCTGGGGGCTCACCCCACAAATGGCACAGCAGGAAGGTTCTTGAAGGCCATGGGAGGCACTACTTTCCTGCGGAACAACAGCTCAGTGCTCTGACTGTGTGCCCCCGGGTCCCTGCACTCCAGGGCCCGCGCGCCCCTCAGTCCTACTGTCCCTGGAGTCCACGGACTCCTGAGGGCATTTTACCTCCGAGGTCCATGAATTCTTAGTGGTTCTGGGGCTCAGGCAGACCGTTCTGGAGCGTGTCTGTGAACAGGAGACACTCTGGGGAGATCGTTTTGCATGTACTCTACTTCCTACCCTCCCTCAACTTGACCAGCGTGGCTGTTGCCTGGTGCCCTGCTGTTTCCCGCCACGCCGGTCCTTCTCCCCCCTTGCACAGGGAAGGCAGGTAAAGACCCTTACCCTCTGGTCACACCTTGGTTCACGCCGAGGTATGAAGAGCAGAACAGTTGGGGTAGCTGGAGACGTTGCCGACCGTGTCGGGGAAACTGACAAAGTGAGCCAAGTTCATGGTGCCTGCCTCCTGCTCCCAGTCCCTGGGTTTAAGACAGAATCGAACAAGGGCCTGGTCCGATAGTCAACCTGGTAGACGATTCCAGCCCAGCCACACAAGGGCTCCGGACGTACCTGGAAAGAATTTGTGGCTGTGTGTGTCAGACCCTCCCCAAAGTCCATTTTCATCGATGCACGTTAGGGGACGCTTCCTCCGTCCATACATCTACAAGAAATAAATCAAAATAGACTCTATCCTTGACCCCAGTCCCCATCCAGCAGTAAGTAATGGAATCACTGCAGGATAAATGAGCCGTTTGGAAAAACCAGCCCATCCGTTTCGTCAAACGATGCACTTCTCCTAACATTTTATTTTTATGCTTAATGTGTGTCTGTCGAAATACAGATAACATTTATGTGGTTTTGATTTGTTATGCTAGTAATAATGTAGAAAAATCCAATCCAGAAGAAGATTATTTTTAACACTTAGAGCCCCTGGTCACTGGCAATCAAGAGTAGGTCTGTATTTCGTAGCAGTACCCCCGAGTAGAGAAGTGTGATTAGGAGGGAGAGTAACACCGTCTCAGGCGTAAACATCGATCCCTTTGGGACAAAATGCTGTGGGAGAAGAGGCTCGGAGGGACAGCTTTAAGCAGAAGCAGGGAGGAGTATGTGAGGTTTCCAGCTGTCCAGGGGCCTCTCCGTGAATGTCCACAGTGTGACCCTGGGCATGGGATGCCTCATCACCGAGGTCCCGCTTGGTGCCCGGAATAACGATGATGCGGTTTTCTTTACAACAGTGATATCTGCAATATGCCAGAACTTACCTCCTCTTCCGCTCTGTGAACTTACAAGAGGCACCGCACCCTGCAAACTCCAGGGTATGAGCAAGCGGGTAAGGCCCGAGCCCGAGGCGGGGGGTGCAGAGTCCGCCACGCCGGACGAAGGCAGCCCTTCCAGCAGCACCACGACAACGTCGACGGCATTCTGTTGAAATTTTTATAAACCTTCCGTCTGAGTGCAGTTTAAGACTGACAGACAAGCTGCAAAGACACGCGGAGTGTCCCAGGGTGCGCACGCCTGTGTCCCCGACGGCTGACGTCGGACCTGCTGCGGCACCCGCGTCCCAACAGGCACGCGGCACAGATGCCTTAGGTGTGATGAAATCGCACGCTTCCTTCTGTTTCAGCTTGTGTCCGCCTCCTGTCCCGGGAAGCGGCCCTGGGCGTCCCCTCCCGCTTAGTCAGTGCGGCCCAAGGCTCCAGCTGGCCGTGACAGTCTGTCTTCCTTCATCTGTGACGACCTCCACTGTTTGGAGGGCTCAGACTGGGCACTTTGGACACATACCTCCACGGTCGATCCGGGAGGGCGTGTTCTTGGAAGGAAGGGCAGAGCGAGGTGCCCTCTCGCACGTCGTAGCCACGGGCCGCCCTGTCCGTGTGATGGGCCATGCGGATGCTCACCTCCATCCCCGTGGCTGAGGCCGCGTCCGCCAGGCCCCAGGCTGCTCTCCCCGCCCTCACGGGCTCTTGGAGTGTTCGCACGTGGGTCGTGTGCACAGCACGTTGTGTGTCGTACGCGTGTGTCTGCGTGTGCGTGTTGTGTGCCTGTTACGTGTATATGTGCGTCGTGTGTGTTGTACACACATGTGAGGATGTGGCATGGTGGGTGTTCTGTAGGGGCGTGTGTTGTACCGGACGTGAATGTTGTCTGTGTGTGTGTGTCCCTGTGTGTTGTCTGTGTGTGTGTGCGTGTGTGCCTGTGTGTGCTTGTTGCATTATGTGGTGTGTGTGCACGCGTGTGCACGTGGCATGTGAGTGAGGAGGCTGCAGCCCGTGGCGGGTCTCAGGGCCCTGGCTTTCCCCTCAGAGGCTTCGCTGATCAACTACGTGCATCCGGCAGACGCGTCAGCCTTTTCTAGGAAAGGAGGTTCTGGGGGAGAAATCAGACAAACAGTGGTTTGTTGCCCCTGAGACCTGATGGCTGCCCCGGGCTCCCCTGCGCTCTCTGCAGCCCTGCACCCAGCCCCGCGTCCCCCAACAACAAGCCGGGAGAAGTCGGCTGGCTCCATGTGGTTATCAGGGTCCTTGGGGTCCCCATGCCCCATGTCACAGCCTCGTGCACCGCTGCCGCTGGGGAGCCCGACACCCGACCGGGCCTGCAGCCCCCTCTGAGCCGGGGCCCAGCATGCCCGCTGTCCCCTGCACCAGCCTCCGACCTCGGCTCCCTGACTCCGAGACCCCGACCCCTCTGGGCCTGGCTTCTTGGGGCCCCTTGGCTCCTAACTCCCACCCTGGGCCGCAGAGGCCACGTGGGGTGCAGGGCAGTGGACAGGCCTTGTGGAAGGCCCGTGGACCCGCCCCGTTTCACCGTCTCTGCGGCCGCTCTAGTACTGGACTTTGAACTCAGGAGACACGACCGCTCCCTTGTGGGTTTCATGAGACTCGGCTCCCGCTGTGTCTGGATGGCTGTGCCTGCTCCGACCGTGTCCTGGGGCAGAAGGCAGAGGGTTGGTGCTTGGGCTGGGTCTCAGATCTCCCTTCTGCGGCCGTGGGCTCTGGGCGCAGCTGGCTCCCTGCGCTCTGCCCGTGCCTGGGGCTGAGGGTCTCCCAGCCAAGCCCGGTGTAAAGGGCCTGCTCACCCCAAGTTCTTTGGTGTGATGAGATGTCCCCTGAGCCACCGGGAGGCTCCCCACTGCTGAAGGCTGGGCCCGTCATGCTGCCTTGGCGTGTAGGAACGGGGGCTTCCGGTAGAGCGAGGGAGCGCTGGACGGAGCGCGTTGCCTAGGGTCACCGCACACTCTCACCGGAGCCTTGCAGGAAGCCACTGGGGAGGCAGCTTGGATCTCAAGTTCTCTTTGGCGTGTGCACAAGTGTGTGTGTGTGTGGGGGTTCTGTGTGTGCCCGCAGACGAGGCTGCAGTCCCCCATTTCCTCCTGACCCTGGACAAACAAGACCGTATTCATCAAACGTCCTGGAGCCCTTACAGCTAAGAGGGTTGTGAATTTTGGACGAAGCAGCTCATTCTACAGATGTCTTTCTGGCGTGACCTTCAGAGGGACTTAAAGCCTGGCGGGCTCAGCCTCCACAACTCACGTGCCTGCACTGTTGACATGGGCTCACTCGCCTTCGTGCCCCACGGGCCTCTGCTCTGGAGCACCAAGCCCCGTCCCCCCACCCCCCGGGGCCACCGTCCACCTGCAGTCAGGACAGGCCAGGAGCTTCCCAGACCACCACGCTGAAGGTTCTGGAAAGGGCGTCCGAGCAGGTCTGTGCAGAGCCTGTCATCTTTGTTGCTGTCTTTTACCTTCATTATGACTTTAACCTTCTTCCACATGTGGGGTGCGCAGAGCAGACTCCCTTCTACGTGGTTGAGCAGACAAGACCTGTCACCGATGGGAAGGCACATGGGGGTCAGGGATGCCGGGGCACCGGAGAGGAAGGGTAGGGAGGGGGGCACGGGCCCAGGCCATCCGCAGGGTCCTTTCTCGGGCGCGTTGAAAATACTTAGAAACCTGGAATAATGGGATTCCACAAACCTCCGTCATCGATGTTGACTTTATGATGTGTTTTTACCGTTCTTCCATGTTTCCTTCGCGCACTCGTGTCTTTTCTGTGTTGCAGCGTACGTAGAATTTGAAAACCCCAAGCACGCGGCCCAGGCACAGCTCAGCTCGAGGCCGGCGCCCGGGACACGCGCTGGTGCTGCTGTGGGGGAGTGTGCAGTTTCGGCTCCGTCCCAGCTTCTCCCAGGAACCGCTCCGGGCGGGGGAGCAGCTGGAGTTGGTTGCTTGGTCCCGCAGGGCAGCGGGTCCGAGGACGCTATGGTTATGAACCTCCTGTTATTAAGTTCTCAATACTGCTGTGCTACCAGAGCTGTGAGTCCGTACTTGCGAATATTAAGTGTTGTTCTTACCGAGGACATAGTTTTCTCTTCACGAGCCTTATGGAGTTGTACGTCTTAAGCAGCCGGGTGAGTGCAAGTGGCCTGTGTGCGTGAGGAGGGTCGGGCGTGACCTGCCAGCTCTGCAGAGGGTGAGCACAGCCCAGAGGCTTTCTCTCGTCCCTGTGGTTCCCGTCGACGGGACAGTGGGGATCCCTCCCTCTGGGAGGTGGGGTTTCGAGTGTGGGGGGCAGCGATGGGAGGGCATGAATGAGGAAAGGCGTAAGAAGCAGGTATGTGGTGATCAGGGGGAGGACCCTGCCTGCTCCGGGTCCTGCGGTGGAGGTGGGGGGGGGTCCCTCCTCCGTGCAACACAGATTGTACCAGATTCCTGCTTTCGAGCCCTTCCTGGCACACCCCCCCCCCCCGCACCTGCGAGATTTTCAGGGACAGTCAGCCCGCGTTTGCAGGCATCTGTCTTTGCCAAAGCAGAAAGTGTTCCAGGCTTGCCTTTCAAGACGAGGGCACCACGTGCGGGTGAATTACCTGCCGTACCCCGGGGACGGAGAGCCCTTTCCCGCTCGTTCAGAGGTGACAGTCTCCCTGGTATTGGGGAAGGACCTTTTCTCTTTTGAGGAGAGAATGAACATCGTGTTTTCTATTTCAGCAACAGAAGGTCTTGCTGAGCTGGAAATCCGATAATCCCCACGCGGACCTGTGACCTCTCCGCTGCTCTGTAACCAGGAGGGAGCACACGGCCTCAGTGCGGCAGGGGGGCGCCGGGGGCCGGGGCAATTCAGAGTCAGTCCTTGGGGCTGGGCCAGGCTGGCCAGCACACCCCCAGCCACGTGGAGGACCAGGGAGCAGGGTCTGTGTTGGCCGGGATGAGTCTGGGGCTCACTGTCCCGGGCCTCGGAGGGATCCGTTGTCTGTGGGACCCAAACACATTGGGCCGTAAGAGGAATCCGTCAGGATCCTGTTCTGATATGCTCGACGAGGTCCAAGGGAGGCAGCCCCCGCCGCTCCCGGTTCCTTCCTGAAACTCCAGCAGTTTTCTTCGCAACGGGCTGCCCCAAACAAGAGAGAATGGATGTCACCGCAGAACGTCGCTTTGTTGATTTATCGATTCATTCACTCACCAGCCACTCGATGTCAGACATGGTGCTCATCGGCGCGAGGATCATGGGATTAAAGAGAGAGATGGGTCCCTGGCATAACAGACCTTCATCTGGTGGGGAACAGACATTAATCACATGATTATGTAAGTCATAGTTTAATTGTAGCTGTGAGAGGTGTGACAGAGAAAACACGTGAAGATATAGTGGGGAACCCGGGCGTCATTGTGACTCCCCGGGGGACGGAGAGCCCCGTGCTAGGCATGCGTCCCCAGCAGGATGGGCTGGGCACGGCGCCCTGACACCGCACAGCAGGTCCAGCCAGGGTGCGGGGGGCCGCCTGGCCCGGTCCTCCTGCACCGCGGTGGAGAGGCAGGCGCTCGGGAGGGTCTGACTTGGGAGGTGGGGCGCTAGGCCGTGGTTCTCCTCCGCACGTCGTCGCGGAGACCGACCTCTGCGTGCTTGCAAACGTCGTGCTTGGGGATTTCCCCGGTGAGCGGCCCACCAGGCTTTGTTGCATTTCCAGTCGGGCTGCTTAGGAGAGGTGGCTCTTCCGGTGCATCACGTCATCACCACCACCTCGGAGGGCACGGGGCGCTTAGGAAGGAGCATCCAGGCCAGGCTGTTCTCCCAAAATAAATACAAACTGACTGCCACCTGCTTCAGAATCAAAGCTGATAGTTAGGGCCGGAAGAGCATTATTTCCATACTAATCTCTTTTGGAAGATAACGCGGGAAGATCCCGATGCTAGAAATCTTTATGAAAAGCCAGACTGATTTTGCTAGACGAGCACGTCCGTGGGGAAGTGTTGCTGGTCCCTGAAGCCCCGGAGCCGTGGATGTGTCCCCAGGGAGGACGTCGAGCCACGGGGCCTGCGGGCTGCTGACAACTCCCTGATGGAGAAGCTGTGCTTCGTGGGGGCAGGAGCTGGTCCTTGAGCTGTAGCCGCTCCTCCAAAGTGACCGTGAACTGTTCTTTCTGGAAAAACATGGTGCCTCATAACCCATACTTGCTGCTGACAAAGGATTGCATTTCCACTTTGGAGAGGAGCGCGGTCACGGGGAGTTTCTGAAAGCTGGAAAGGATGGAGATCACCACCTGCTTTTCTCTCCGTGTCCACACGTCTTAGCTGAGAGGGTGGGAAGACGAGGCTTGTGAGTGGCCCAGGGTGGCCTTTCGGGGCTCCCTGGCTTTCCACCCCTCCCACTGTGCTCAATATCTTTTGTCATTTCCTTTAAAAACTCTTTTTTCAAGTGAAGTTTAATCAGAATTTTCTGCAGGGACTGGCAGAGTGGTTTGAGGCCTAGATCTGGGGCTGTTCAGAGAAGCCCCCCAAACTGAGTCCCCACTGCACCTCCGATGACCCCTGTTGATGCACACCGGTGACTGCCCGGCTCAGCTCGGACACCAGGAATGCAGGGACTCAGGGCCCCTTCGTTGCCGTTTGGTCCGCTGACCCAGAGAGAAGTTTCCAGAACCATGTTACCTGGAAGGGCACACCACGCACTGCCTTGTTTGCTCTTTTTAGATAAATGTGTGAAAGAAAAACGAGAGGGACTTGAAAAATTATTGTATGCTCCTTGGGCCATGGTAGTTCGGGAATTCCCTGTGTGTTGACTGTGAGCAGAGAAAGCCCCACAGAGCAGGGCGTCAAGACACACACCGAGTCCCAGGGTGCAACATGGTTCCCGGCCAGGAGAGGGGCTTAGCGTTGCTGACCAGTGAACTCAGCCAGCTGGACGCATCTGGAGTCAGACATCAGGTGACCTCATGGCCGGATCGCTTCAGAAGGGCCTCGGAGCTCTGGGGGTTGGACGTGGCTGGCCGTGCAGGCGGCCACCCAATTTTTAAGAAACTCATATTGATTTACCTTCCATCCAACTGTGCCGCGCTTCCTGCCCGTGAGTGGAGAATGCTATGACCCGCAGCCTTACCTGGTTAATTCTCTACCCTAGAACTTCATCTGCTCTCGAAGTTAGAATCTCGCCTCCTCTTTCCAAGGCTAACATCCCACATTTGGAGCGTCCGACCCTCTCCGCCGTAGTGGGTTCTCTGTAGTTGCACTGGTTCTTCCTGCTCTCCTGGCAGGAGCTGCGGGAGACTTCCAGATGGGCGTCCCCCTCCCAGGAGCTGCGTCCCACTGGATCTCATTACGGAGCCGGTAAAGCCCGCCCTCTCTACACAGCAGTTCTCTGCGCTTTCATGCCATTCCCACCCTACATGGTGCTGTTGCTCCATGGTGCTGAGTTTTGGACGAGGCCACGTTCAAATTTTCAGTAGGATCTTATGTCTTAGTGCTTCCCCGAATCACCCAGAAAGACATTGAATGTTAAATATCAGGGCGGTGAATGTCCGAGGCTCCTTGAACAAGAATGAGTCTCCTTCACGAAGCCTCCGCTGGTTGATGGAGGGCGGCCCCTTCTACGGCGCCTCCGTCCACGTATTCTTGGCTGAGCTCCTTCTGCCTCAGTGCTGAGAAGCTCGGGCTCTTCTCTGCGTCTCTCCGTCTTGCCCCTCATATTCTCAGAGCAGTCCCTGTCCCACGCAGCGTGGTGTTTTCTGCTCACAGGACTTGGATCGTTCCCCGTGACCTCCGGAAGTTAGTACAAGAGTTTGAGTGTGGTAGTGAGGCCCCCCGTTCTAGACTCGGTCCACGAGGCTGGCCTGCCTTTCCGTGCAGTGGCATGCGCTTGCTGTCCCTTTGGGTGGGAGGCCCCGTTTCTACCCTGCTCCCACATACACCACCCTTGGAGCGGTGACCGTCTCTGGGGCTTTCCCCATGAGGCACACGTTTCTGCTCACTCTCATGCCCTTCTAGCCGGCACACCTGGTTTTGCTCTCTTCCTGTTCTGAACCTCCCCGGAAAGGCATTCATTCATCCATGGATCCATCAAACACGTGTATACCTTGTATGTGAGCTTGGTACTCTGATAGCAACTTAGAAATGAAAAGTCATGGTCCCTGTCCTCAAGCAGATACATTGCTGCCGAGCTTTTTGCACGGATCATCGATGTATTCCATCCTTTCTTTCTGCCCGTCCTCTCCTCTGAGCTCTCCAGCTGTCGTCTGCCTCCTTTGTATTTCTACCACTTCACCAAAATGTCCATCGATGTATTCCATCCTTTCTTTCTGCCCGTCCTCTCCTCTGGGCTCTCCAGCTGTCGTCTGCCTCCTTTGTATTTCTACCACTTCACCAAAATGTCCTTCTGAAGGCAGCTGATGTCCTCCGTGCGCATGGTAATCACTGAATTAGACGCAGGACATGTGGCGCTCATTGTTAGGAGACCAACGGGTCATGTTCGATTCTGTTGGTCCCGGAGGGAATTGTGAGGGCAGCAGGTGAGAAGAGTCTCCCTTCCTCCTGGAGAGCAGCCCTTATCAGCACGGCGCCATGGACCACCATCACCGAGACCAGAAACCCCACCCTGGCCCCCGTCTGACGGTCTGTTTCCAGGTCCTGGGAGCTTTCACCTGCCCTGACTCTGGCCCTGCATCGTTTCCTGCTGGGCTGTCCCTCTCATTTCCTGTTGCTGTCCTGCGGTCCAGCCTGGCCCGTGGACACCTCAGCACAGCGGGTCTCTCAGGGAGCAGACATCCTGTAGGATGCAGTGACGCAGAATTCGCTCAGACGTTAGGGCAGCTTTCATCAATAAAGGGACGTCTTTTTTGTACAAGCATTTACACCCCCGCTGGCTCGCTTTCTGGGCCGTAGGCTTGTGTGAAGGGGCGTGTGAATTTGATCACGCACGTGTTCCAAGTCTGGGGCTGTGCTGGACAGGGGATCCAGATGCCTGAAAGGCAGACAGGCTGAAGGAGGTCCGCCCCGAGGCCTCCTCACAGGACCCGCTGCATTCTGCCCCACACCACGCATGGCCTCCCAGGCCCTCCCTGCCCGTCTGCTCCGTCCAGCGCGCCTCGCCCACCGAAGGGGAGTGGAGGGGCGGGTTTGATGGGTCGTTGTCTCTGCGGCTTCGAGGATTTGGCAGGCCCTCGCGGTGTGATCAGATTTCATCAAATGTGCCTTTCACTTCTCTTTTCTCCCGGTGACCATCAGAGAGAGTTTTCTTTTTCAAGTTTATGGCCTCGGTGGTTTGCTCGCTGTGATAGTGCCCCTAACAGCTGTTACTCCTTGCAACAGTGGGTCAGAAATGAAGCTGAGCTTGGGCGTAATGGAAATTGTCCCTTGAAAGGTTTGAATTTGGAACATTTATTCTCCATTAATTTCAAGTAGACTCTAAATCGAGCAAAACACTCTCTGTCTTTCCTCTCTGTTGCAGGTTTTAGCTGACAAATGGATGCCAGGCTTGTCTGACTCATTGCCGGCAGTGAAACATGGAGGTTTCAAGAAATGTGCTCATCTGCCCAACTTACATCCTTCCAGTCGGGTTCGGGACCCACTGCGCTCGTCCGTGCCGGACACCGGGTGCACCATGATGCCCCGAGGCGGTCAGAGGCTAGAGTGTTGAGTGTGTTGTGGTGCTCTGTGGAGATGAAGGGGCGGCACCCTTTAATTGCTTGCAGACGCTGCAAGAGACACAGGGAGGGACATCGGGGAGAGGCCAACAGATTCTGCCCTGAATGGGAAGGAAGTGGCCAAAACATCCCTGCGCCTGTCCCTTACCGCTTTCCACAAACGGGGCTCCTGGAGCGTCCACGGGCTTGGGGACAAGGGGCAGCTGTAGGAACTCTCTGCAGCATCGGGCTGGTCTTCTGTTGGGCGTGGGGCTCGCAGCCGTGTTTGCATCACACTTCACAGGAGGTTGGGAAGATGCCGACGAGGGCCTCGCGATCAGAGAGCACTTGCAGGTGGAGAGTAGACCAGGATCCTGCCCAAGACCCCCCGAGTCGGCCGGAGACATGATTTAAATGCTGCCGTCTGGCTGCAGAAACAGGCCTTGGTCTCTGTGTTATCTTGCCTCCTAGCCCGTAGGCGAGCCAGAGTGCAGTCGCTGGGCACAGGTAAGGTCCTTACTCCTCTGGCACTTGTGAGACTTGGTAGGAATAGATCTGAAATCTGTCCTTTGTCCTATCAACGGAAAGTCAAAACCAGATGTTGGTGTCTCACCGACGGCGAGGTATTACATCTAGAAGAAAACAGACACAATTCTCAGCTGGTTATGATAGTGTTATTGTTTATAAGGAAGTTTCACACATTGCTTGCTGTCTTTGTGCCCACGTGGGCTTCAACTTTGCTGGGAAAGCCTGCAGGTCTGTGATGGGCGCTCCTCCGTTTGATGGGCTCTTGGCGCAGGCCGACTTCCCTCTGCGTGTGTCTTCGTTCTTCTCCTGTTCCCCGTGGTCCCGATGCTAATACTTGACTTTCCAGTGCAGCAGGGTGCAGCTATGAGGCGACTCCGGGATTCTCTAAGAGCTCCGTTGGGCTGTGTTGCAGCCTCTCGAGCCTCCTGCTGTCATCTCGGCAGGATTCCAGAGGGTCGTGGTCACTTTTCTTTATTGAAAAGCCCAAGTGTGACCGACTTGAGCCCCAACCTTATCTACTCCCCTTCTGAGGCTCCCGCCACCTGCAGTGGGGTGTGATGCCGTCCCTCCTCTCCCTGGGTCCTTGTCTCCACAGGACGTCAAGGCACAGGGGACGTGTGTCCTCAGTCATCCGAGTGCTGGCACAGTACTTTGTGGGCTCTGCTGCTTCTCGGCACGTGCTCTCCGCGTGGCCGATACCTCCGTGAACTTCCCAGGAAGTGCCACACCAGGGCCCCTCCGGGCTTCCTTTCCTGTTGTGGGCCACGTGGCTCTCCCTCTCCCCCGCCTCGGAACCCCTAGCCCCTTGGATCCCGGTGCCTGGTGCACCACCTGCGTGAGTGGGGCAGGAAGACCGCTCCCGCCAACCCTACCGCCGCGTCCACTGGACACTGGTCACAAGTGACCACCACTTGGAAAGCACAGACAACTGCTCCCCTCTGTGTCTGAAGAGGGCAGGGGTCGTGAGCCGCCTTTAGAAAAGCCCCGTCCAGCCCTCATTTACACTCCCCGTTCGGAGCCAGGTTCCCTTGCGCTCTCTTTTGCTCTGGGCAGACAGGGCACCCCACTGACCCCTGCGGGCAGAGCGCACAAACCCTGAAATCCCGGCTGTCCTCCCCCAGCATCTCTGGACTGCTGCCTCAGTGGGCCTGGGCAAGGGGGGCTGCGTGGGGAGAAGGGGCAGAGTCGGTGTGATCCCTTCCATCTGCTCAGAGAACATGAAGTATTCCAAGGTTTTGGTGGTTCTTTGTCCCCAGCTTTGGATGAGTTCTGAGAGCCAAATTCACTACAGCAGGGGCAGGGGCACTGATCGGAGCTGCCCGGACCCTCCCAACTCCTCCTTCCTCGTTTTCTCCAGCCGGGACTGCCCTGCAACGTGTCTTTCTGCCCTTCAACTGCAAGGAAGGTGGCCCGACCTCCTCCCCTTCTGGGGTGACGCCTCTCCCCTCCCGTCTCCGTGGGGTACTTGTCCCTTCCAGCACTTTCTTTTCCTCTGCCCCTGGAATCGTCACTGGGGCTCGTCAGACTCTCATCAGGGGATGCCACTTGAATAATCAGAAAGGTGTCCATGTTGTTCAAGTCTGAGAAGTTAATGTATCTCGGTGCCGAGAAAACAGTAGACTCGGGTGTAACCAGAAGCTGGAGATTTTTAAAAAAGTTATTGTTGAAAACATTTGCTCACTATTGGATAATTTGATTTTTTGGAGAGGATTTTGTTTTCTGTGCTTTCCAAGTGGAAGTTTTCATGGTGCTTTGGTAGTCTTGTCAAACTCAAGACAAGATGGGGACCTGGGGCTCAGCCACGGAGGCTCTCCTGCTGCGCACTTGACTTTGGAGCTTGGGTTCCCTCTTGTCCTTTCAGAAGCTGGAAAGGGCCAGCTTTGTGTTCAGCGTGGTGCTTTGGTGAGCTGAGGTATTGTATTCTACAGGACTGAAGGAAAGGACACTTGTGGGAAGAAAGAAAACCCACATACACGGTCTAAATTCTTAGGAAGATAGGCTTTTTAGTGATTTGCTTCTTCTAAAAAACAAAAAAGTCACCACATTTGTATATATAAAGTGGGGATGTATTTAAATGATTACAAACCAGACCCATTTGCAAACCTTTCAAGAGTAATAGCTCCATCAAGAAAGTGCTTAAATAAAAAATAAATTATTGCAATTTTCAGGTTGAGTAATATAGTGTGTGTAATTGGAGTGGCTAATATACACATTTAATGAAGTGTATCTATCTTTTGCAGGAGCGCCACCAATCAATTTGTGATGAAGTCAGTGTAATGAGCGCACAAACACTGTTCCCCATGCTCTAAAATCCCCACGTGTCTAATAATGCCTTACATTAATCAGCAAACAGTTACTGTCGTCTGTTGGCCGTGGCTTTGCTCAGCACCGTGGGATGGGTCACCGAAGGACTGAGCCCGGTCGGCAAAGGGAGGCTGGCCTCCCCCGAGCTGCTGTCCCAAGCACCAAGTCCTGGGGTGGGCGTGGAGGGCTTGGACGCCAGACAGTCCTGGTCGGAATTCCTGCTGCTTCTCATTGCTGGCGGATGTGAGGAAATTCTGCAAACCTCCTGCGCTTTGAAATTCCCACATGAGAAGATTGAAGTTCCCGCATGAGAAATTCCCGTGGTGCTGGTGAGGACCTGTGCGGACGGGATCACGAGCAGGCTTTTCAGGGCCCCCGAAACGGTCATTGCGGTGATGGTGACCATACCAGCCAGTTATCTCACGCTCATGGGGGGCCGCTCACCCGTGACTCGGGGTCCCCAGACCATAGACACTGTTGGGGGAGAGGTGGGGGCCCTTAAGGAGGCCTTCAGAGCTTGGTGAGATTCAAAATGGGGGGAACAGGGGGCATTTTGTGCCATCTGTGTCCAGAACCCGTGACCTGTGCCCTCACTGGACTCCCAGGTCGGTCAGTTCCATCCTCTAAGTGCTGGAATGAGCTTCACACTCGATGCACATCTTAGAAAACCGGGAGCCTGGAACCGAGTGATGTCGTGTCCACACAGCGGCTCCAGAACGCTCTTGACAATATATTTCCAAATACCTCAATTCCTAAATTTGCATTTTTCAGAAAACGAAGACACAGAGTTCGCTTCTCTTTCAGTGGCTTCTCTACCTGCCCGCTTGCTTCCAGACCTCTCAGAACCCGAAAGACTTCCTCCCTGGAGGCTGCCCAGCACGACGCCTATCCGCTCCCCACCCCCTCCCCGGACCTGGCTTCTGAGGCCCCCGGGAGGAGAGCAGAGCGGGTGGCAGGAGGCCGTGGGGGATCGCTCTCTCTGTGCAGTGGGGTGGGGGGGGGGGCCGTGGAAGTGAAGCCTGTGCGTGCTGTAGGCCCCTGTGTATCTTCCAGTCCTGCCCGGGGAAGCGCCTGCTCTCCTGCCGGGTTCCCAGAAGGCACCAGCCCTTGCAGACGTCCTTCAGGGACGGCAAAGGCTGCTTCCCGGCACTGAGCGGGCTCCGTGTCCCCAGCAGTGGTCCTGCAGAGTGTGACCCCTTCTCAGGGGCCCAAGGGCCCTGCAGAGCTGGCCTGTCCCACACGGACACCTGTCCCGCTCCCCCTGCCTCCCTCCCGAGGTCAGCGAGGACAACAGAATGAAGGGTCCATGTGCCGCCCTTGGTCTGGGCCGCGCCCTCCTGTCCACTCTTCCCGTCCCCTCTCCCTGTTACCTTTCCTTAGTCTGCCCCCATCCCTCCGGAGCCCACGGCTGTGGCGGTGACAAGGACGTAGAATGCAGCGCTGCGTATTCGCTGGGAGTCACACACAGTCTTGGACTCTTTGGCTTTTTTTGGCTGTTTTTCTTCCTAACATTATCGTGCCCACCGCAGTCTCCGAGGTTCCGAGTGCTCCCGGGCCGTGGAGGGTCTCAGGTGCGCTGCGAGGAAATGAGTCTGTGCCTGACTCTGCCTCCGGCGGCAGACGCTTCTGACCTCCAGGGAGGGAAAAGTCCGGCGCTAAGTCGGAGACCGGCGTGGACACGGGAGCCGCGGAGGGTCGGAGGTGTGTTATCAGAGGTTAGTTCTGAGACCATTCTAGGGCTCTGGTGTCCTATGAGCTTAATGAAAGAGTCGAATGTGAGTGAACGACGCCCAGAGAGACCTGTAATCAGAGGTTCCTAACGCTGCTCTACGCATCATTTCACGTTCACGACCTTCCTGCTCCCGGTTTCAGCAGCGTGTGAGACCCGTGCCACGGGGAGGGGCTGTGACAGCGCCGTGTGGGCTGAAGGTGACTGTGAGGGACCCACACGTGAGCCGGAGAAGTGGATGGGCACCAGAGAGCCTCGGGCCGGGCACGTCCGTGGTGTCCGAGGCCCTTCCCGGGAGGGCGGCAGCCAAGGACGGACCTGGGGGTGGTTTGCGGTAAGAGCAGAAGCCGAGTCCCACAGCACAGCTGTGTGTTTTGTAAAATGCTGCGTTTTGACAAGACTGTATGTGACATGTGACGGAATGCTAACGAACCAAACACCCACATGCGTGCCGCATGGAAGGGGACGTTCGCGAGTCTTTGAGGCCCACCGTTGGCCTGTCACTGCCGGCGTCACCCTCCCCTGCCGTCCCGATCTCCCTCCACCGGGGGTTGTGGCTGCTGTCCTTGCGTCTCTCGGTTCTTAGGACACGTGTGCCCGGAGCAGTATTTTACAGAACTCACAGAACTGCGGCTTTCTGTAACCGTAACACACATGACCCGCGTGCACGCAGTTTGCATAAATAAGAAATTTAATGCTGTGTGTGTTTTCGAGGCTCATCGCGGCGATGCAGGGAGGAGCCGTCGCTCGTTCATTCTCCCTGCAGCGCAGCGTTCCGTCGCTGGAAGGCGGGGTGGCTTACCCGTTCGGCTGTCAGCGGACTGTGTGCAGGTGTTGCTGTCCAGAGCTCTGCTGTACTCACGCTGGGGTTTGTATTCGGGGACGCAGAGCACGCGTGCTCGTCTACGTACGTCTCTCCAGGGCATAGGTCGTGCACGCTGTGCGTTGACTTCGGTGACCTCAGTTTGTTTCCCCGACTTGAGTGAGCCGTGATGGACGCACAGCCGTGTGTAAGTTCAGTGTGCAGCGCGCTGATGCGTGCCCTTAGATGCTGCTCAAAGACCGCCAGCAGTGCTGGGCAACCCCTCCCTCGTGTCACAAAGTCCCGTGTCCCTTTAGTGGTGAGAACCTTTCAGATCGACTTCCTGAGCGGCGTCGAAGCCCTGCAGCGGCATCGGCCGTCCCGCGTGCCGTGCCCTCGACCACCAGGGCTTGTTCTGCTGTGATTCCCAGAGTCCACAGTCTCTCCTGGTTCATCTCCCCCTCCGGTTTCCCCCAGCTCACTTCTCCTCTCCATCTCCTAACGTCCTCCATGCTATTCCTTGTGCTCCACAACTAATTGGAACCATATGATAATTGTCTTTCTCTGCTTGCCTTATTTCACTTGGCATAATCCCCTCCAGTCCCGTCCATGTCGATACAGATGGTGGGTGTTCATCCTTTCTGATGGCTGAGTAATATTCCATTGTGTATATGGACCACAACTTTATCCATTTGTCTGTTGAAGGACAGCTCAGCTCCTTCCATAGTTTGGCGACTGCGGCCATTGCTGCTATGAACATTTGGGTGCAAGTGCCCCTTCTTTTCACTACCTCTGTATCTTTGGGGTAAATACCCAGTAGTGCAATTGCTGGGTCATAGGGCAGCTCTATTTTTAACTTTTTGAGGAACATGTTTTCCAAAGTGCCTATTTCCCAGAGTAGCTCTACCAACGTGCATTCCCACCAAGTGCAAGAAGGTTCCCCTTTCTCCACGTCCTCTCCAACACTTGTTCTTCCTTGTTTTGTTAATTTTTGCGAGACTATGGACTCTGGGAAACAAACTGAGGATATCAGAGGGGTAGGGGAAAGGAGGAATGGGTTGGCCTGATGATGGGTATCAAGGAGGGCACAGATTTCATGGAGGATTGAGTGTTGTATGCAAATAATGAATGATGGAATGCTGCATCAAAAACTAATGCTGTACTGTGTGGTGACAAATCTAACACACACACACACACACACACACACACGCACGACTTTTTCTGCTATGGAAACTGATGACACGTTCCCACCAAAATCTCAGTATTTCGCCCTTCCTGTCAGAGGCTGCTGCTGTAAGGTTTTCCCGTTTTTCCTCAACTCGTAACCCTGAAAATGTGTCTCACTGTGGTTCTGGCTACAATTTCCGTAATTATGAGTGAGTGGGATAACCTTTCCGTATGTTTATGAAACTTCTGTTTCTGATTTTTGCCCGTTTTTCTCTTGAGTTGATAGTGTCCTTTTAAAAATCGATTTGAAATGTTCTTTACCCATTCTGCAGACTAACATCGTGTTGTTCTTAAAAACTTGTAAATAAAGATCATCACATGCTCTGTGACGTGTTTTGCAAGGAGCTCTGCTTTATTTTAACAAAATCAGATTTGTCCACTTTCCTTTATGTGTGCTTCTTTCCCTTGTTTAAAAATCATTTCCTGCTTGAAATGCATGAAGACATTTTCTTTATTTTCTCCTCAAGGTTTATAGTTTTGTCTTTCACATTCAAGTCTATAATCATCAGGAACTACCTTTCGATAAAGGTCAATGTGATTCACTCTGTAGAGTATAACTAGAGTATAATTTATTCATTTCATATTTCATTATATAAATAAGCCACAATTTCTGTGTTCATATTCTGTTGAAAGACACTTGAGTGTATTTCTACTTTGGACCCTGTTGAATAATGTACCTGTGAATATTCTTACACTGTGTGTGTGTGTGTGTGTGTGGTTGGTTGGTTCACGGGCATGGGTATTTAGTGGAGGCTGGGAAGTCAAAGATCAAGGTGCCAGCAGTCCACCTTTGGTGTCTGATGAGGACCCACTTTCTGGCTCACAGATAACAGTCTTTTCTCTGTGTCCTTACATGGTGGAGGGGGGGTTGAGGGGGCTCCCTAGGATCCCTGTTATAAGATCCCATCATGGGGCACCACTCTTATGATATAATCACCTCCGAAAGGCCCAACTCCAAATATCAACAACTTACGGGTTGGGATTTCAACATATGAGTGTCGAGGGGACACATACAGTCGATAACATTTATGTATAGGTGAATATCTCCTCCTACCCAATTGGCTTGTTTTTCTACTGCCGTAATGATGACTTTTAATAAACACAAATTCATAATTTTAATATAGTCAAGTGTATCAATCCTATATTTTTGTTCATAATTTTTATTTCCTGTTTAAAGAACTTATCCTTCTTTTAAGTCATAATGGGGTTTATTGCTAGGATGCAAGGATGGTTTGATATTCACAAATCAATTAACATGATATGTATCATCAATAAAAGAAAGGATAAGAACCATAGAATCCTTTCAGTAGATGCAGAAAAAGCACTTGACAAGCATCAACATCCATTCATGATAAAAACTCTCAAGAAAGTAGGTTTCGAGGAAACATACCTCAGTATGATAAAGGCCATATATGAAAAACCCACAGTTAACACCATCCTCAATGTTGAAAAGCTGAGAGCTTTTCCTGTAAGATCAAGGACAAGACAAGGATGTCCACTCTCACCACATTTATTCAACACAGAACAGGAAGCCTCGCTGCAGCAATTAGACAAGAAAAAGAATAAAGCATCCAGACTGGTAAGAAAGAAGTAAAATTTTCACTGCAGATGGCATGACTTATATATAGAAAACCCCGAAGACTCCATCAGAAAAAAAACTGCTTAGGCCTGACAAATGAATTCAGTAAGGTTTCAGGATACAAAATCAATATACAGAAATCTGTTGCATTTTTATACAGTAATAATGAAGTACCAGAAAGACAAAGTAAGAAATCATTTTATTTTCTAGAAGATTTGCTATCCTTCCTTTCACACTGAGGTCTACTTTCCAACCAACTTTGTATTATTTATTGAGAATCTCATCTTTTCTCACTGCTCTGCAGTGCTATTTGGTCATAAACCAGGTTTCTGGGTATGTGTGGGTCTACTTCTGGGCTTTCTACTCTGTCCCATTGGTATGTGTGTGCTCCCGTCAGTTCCGTTCTGTGTTACTTACTTTAGCTTCATAACCAGTCTTGAGTCAAGGAGAGCGAGCTGTCCCAGCTTGTCTTCTTCAAGAATACTTGCCTATTCTGGGTCCTTTGCATTTCCATTAAATTTCGAACTAAGTTTGTGAAGCTCAGCAGAAGGGGGTTTTGATGGGTATGGTCTTGAATCAATTTGCAAAAACTGACATTTTATGATATTAAGTCTTTAAATCAAATGCACATGGTTTCCTCCATTTATTTCAGGTTTCCTTAAGTGTTCTTAATATTTTCCCCTCTACATAGAGATCTTGCAATATTGTGAGATTTATTCATAGGTACTTGTTATATTTGACACTATTGTAAATGGCATCTTAATAAACTCTACTCTTTAATTTTGATGGCGTATAGGAGGATAATTGATTTCCGTGGATCAAATTTGCATGCAGCAACTTTTCAAAACTTTCTAACTCTGATGATTTATCTGCACATTCCTTTGGATTTCATGCATACACAATCATGTCATCTGTGGATGATAACAGGAACATTTCTTACTTTCACTTTTGTCATAAGCATTTTACCCAAACAGAAAAAATATATCAAGTAAATGTAGTTTCCTGTTCTTTCTATTTTGCAAAGATTTATTTTTGCTGTCATCCTGCCTGATGTCAAAGGACTCGCTCATTTTCTTAGCCTCCTTCTCTGGATGGGATATGAACCCAGTGGGGAGGAGGTCTTGAAGCAGGACTCAACTCTCTGGGTCCCATTTTCCCTCTGATCTTTCTAGATATCCAGTGTCTTTAGTGGATTTTTAAAATACATTCTGTCCTCAGTGAAGTGTTGCTTCAGACTTCCTAATCCGTCATCTCCAGAAGTGGATTCCCAGATTCACAAATTAGTGTTGGTGTCATTTTTTAAGAATACAGTTAGTGCTTGTTTAAATTTATTCATATTTACCATCTTCCTTTTTGAATTTCAGAAATTCCTTCTTGGAATAATTTCCCTTTTCTTCCCCAGATTTACCCGTGAGCTGTCCCCAATGCAAGGGTCTGTTGTCAGTAAATTTGAGATTTGTCTAGAGTATCTTTGTTTCTCCCCCCTTTTTGCAGTTTGGTTGGGTGACCCTCTCTGGACCGAGGATGATGTCCTCTCGGGACTACTTTCTGGCCACCGTTGTTGCTAATGAGTAGAGCACCCCCTTTACATTACCCTTCTTTTCTTCTGGCTGCTTTTCCGATCTTTTATTTTAATGCTCTACGACCTCTCTGTGATAGGCTGGAATGTGTGTTTCATTTTGTTTATTCTTTGGGATTCATTGTTTTGTGATTCTGAGGATTTATGTCTTTCCTGGATATGGAAGCATCTCCCACATTTTCCCCAAATATTGCCTCTGCTCCAATCTTTTGATTCGTTTCTGAAACATCCTCTAGACCTGTGTCACCTTCCCCATCTGTCCTTCCTTCCTTTGTCCCTCTGTCGTGCTCCTGGCACTTCCTTCAGATCTGCTTCCCCATCCACCAGTCCTCTCTGCATCTGGTTTCATCTTTTCTTTCATGTCATGCATTTTGATTGAAAATAGCTTTTTGATTTAAGGGTTTTCCTGTTTATTTTTAAGTCTGCATAATCATTCATCTCTTGTTCTTTACTAATATTTTGTGTCTCCCTTTTGTGTTTTCATAATGCACATAATTACTTTGAATCTATTATTTTAATATCTGGAGTCTCTTGGAGTCTGATTCTGCAGCTGATTGCTTCTGACGGATGCTTTCGTGCTTCATTTCCTTTGTGGTTTTTCTTTGGTTACTTTGTTTTCTGATGTGCAGAACTTTGGGGAGGTTTTTGGATTTGCTTCTTCCAGGAAACTCAGAGTCTCTTGACTTGGTATCTTGAACCACTTTAATCTAAATCCCCAGTTTGCATTGTGTGACTCTTGCAGATGGTGGGGTGGTGGTTCTCAAAGCCCAGAGTGAGGACCGACGTGCCACCGTCACTCCCCGATGCACCCAGAGTCAGGGCACGAGAACCCAGTGTCCTTGGTAATCTTGTGCGCAGGTCAGAATTTGTGTTCGTGTTCCGGTGGGGGGGGGCTGCCGGAGTTCTGGCTTCATGTGTGGCCAGGCTGCGGGGGTCAGAGGGAGCACTAGGTCACCACAGATCAGTCCGGGACCCCAGGTAAACCCCAGCTTTGGTACTCACCTAATTTCATGTGTTAATCTTGCTTGTAGCCTCTGAGGAGTTTTGCAATTTCTTTTAAGCTCAGTCATGTTCTTAAAGTAATATCTTTATATTTGAAGTTCCAGTATTCCTCCTCATCCTTTCTCATTAGCATTTCCCCTCCCCAAGCCTGCCTGCCTCCCGTGCGCGTTCTAATACGTTTTCCAGCATGATCTTCTCTGACTGCTTCCCATTTGTGGG
This sequence comes from Meles meles, assembly GCF_922984935.1. Lineage (NCBI taxonomy): Eukaryota > Metazoa > Chordata > Mammalia > Carnivora > Mustelidae > Meles > Meles meles. The sequence goes on from NC_060078.1 coordinate 85,690,647, forward strand.
AAACCCAGCACGGTGTGTGGTCTGCACCCAAGCTCCATTATCTCTTACTCATTTTAACCTTAAATGTGATCTCAAATGAGGACATTGGTATTTGCTTCGTTGCGGACAAATGTAATCAGGAATGATCTCTTCCTAGCCCTCTGAATGACAGTTGATGAATAAAAACTGAAAAAGACCTATTTCTCCGCGGCTAAACCACAGTGCTTAAAAACCCACTGTGGTTCCAAGGCAATGAAGAACAAAACCCAAATGTTAATGATCTCAACAAAGTTTCCGAAGAAGGATTGCATTAGGGTGTGAAAAAGAGGAAATTTAAAAGGAAGTTGAAGTATGAAGGTCTTTCTAGAGACCTACGCAAGAAATGGTCAAGAAGCCAAATTCCCTTCATACAAGCTAGTACAAGCCTTGATACTGAAAAAAAAAAAAAAGATTATAGTTGACTCATACAGTGATTTTCATTGGAACAAGACATTTTGTCAAAATCAGATACGGGATTGGTGTTTACATCACCTTCTATTAAACTCCACGTTGGAATTTTCAGGTGTCACTCACCTACAATTGGCGGATGGCTCTGGTTTTCAAAGAGTGAAGTGAGTTCAGCCACCTGCTGAATGGCTTTGGGCAGAGAACATCAGCACTGTTATATTTCTGACTTGTCACATGAGTAGAGCCGCTGTGATAGGAAACAATTTTACTGCATAAGGAGTGTAATTCGGAAATCTGTATCGGCATTTGTCAAGTGTCACTGCCGAGATCGCTGGGAGTCAGGCCTTGCCCGACAGCCTTCCTTGTCTCTGATTCTGCCTGATTTGGTGAAGTGATTTTCCTTGGAGGGAGGTGTTTATGAAGTGAGGGGAGTCTTTCATCTTCTCTATTACACAAGCTTTTGAAATAGGTCCTGGTTCACCTTGGATGTTTAAACCATAATATATGTTTCCCTGCATCCTCCTCTGATCTGTCCTTTATGTATCTGTAGGGGCTCTCTTCTTAGAATCCAGGGTGGGTCTTCTTAAAATATAGTGTTGATCATGAATTCTCAAAAACTTTGAGAACAGCCTTCATAGTTCTTTAAAAAAAGATTAAAAAAATTCTTGATTGAAGCACATTTTGTATATCATTTATATCACCCTTTTTTTAAAAAAGATTTTATTTATTTATTTGACAGAGAGAGAGATCACAAGTAGGCAGAGAGGCAGGCAGAGAGAGAGGAGGAAGCAGGCTCCCTGCCGAGCAGAGAGCCCGATGCGGGGCTTGATCCCAGGACCCTGGGATCATGACCTGAGCTGAAGGCAGCGGCTTAATCCACTGAGCCACCCAGGCGCCCCTATATCACCCTTTTTAGGTGTAATTTTTAAAATGTAAATTTACTTTTAAAATTTCTTTTAGTGCACTGGCCAAGCTGGACAACCATCACCATAAATCAGTTTCAGAACATTTTCATTCCTCCAGTATGATTCCTCGTGCACATTTTGTCTGCTCTAGGCAACCGCTCATCTACTTTTGTAGATTAAAGCTACTTTGTGGCTTTGCCTTTTCTGAACAGTTCTTAAAGGTTGGCCTGTGCAGTATGTGATTTCTTGTGTCTGGGTTCTTTCGTGCAGCACAACGTGTTTGAGGTTCATGCAGGTTGTAGAATGTCACCGTGGGCTTTCCTTTTACTGCAAAGTCCGTTGTCCGCTTACCAGCTGACGGACATGGAGGTCCTGATCCTCCATCTGGAGGACCAGATTGGGGTGTTATGAGGAAATATTCACAATACGCATGAGGGAATATGCAAAAGTTCTTGTGAGCGCGTGTGTTTTTACTTCTCTTGGGTGGATACTGAAGAGTGGGAGTGTGGGTCATCGATAAGTTTATGTTTTACTTTTTAAGAAACTGATGAACCTTGTGGAAGTGGCCGCGCCATCTTGGATCCCTGCCAACGGGGCCGGTGGCATCCAGTTTCTCTGCGTCCTCCTGTCCTGTCACGTGTGCGATGACACCGCCTTGTGGCTTTCATGGCCGTGTTCACAGCGACTAACGTATTCAACATTTCCCATGTGCTTACTAGCCATTTGTCGGTTCTGTATAGAGAAATGTTTAAATTTTCTGCTAATACTTGGACTGGGTTGCTTGTTTTTTTATTCTTGAGTTGTAAGAGTTTTGTTTTGTCCTGTATATTCTAGGCAAAAGTCCTTTATGAGATGTGTCTTTTGCAAATATGTTCTCCCAACCTGTTGCTTGTATTTTCATTTTCTTTTCGGTGTCTTGTGAATTGCCAAAGTTTTGAATTTTAACGAGGTCCCATTTTTATCCGTTTTTCTTTCTTTCATGGCAGGATCATATGTTAAATGTATGTTTAATGTTTGGAAAAGTGCCCTCCAAAGGGGTTGTACCTTTCCACACGCAGGAAAGTTCCAGATCCCACATAGAACCCTGATTCTTGGCATGCTCATTCTCGTCTGCTTAGGCAACCCTGAGAGTTACATGGCGACATCGCACTGTGCCTTCTAATCTGCATTTCCCTCGTGGCGTGTGCCGGTGGGGATATTTTATTAGACTACTGGCTGTGCGTACAGCTTCTTGGGTGAAGAGTTCAAATCTTGTCCCTATTTATAAAATTGGGCCATTATGTTTAACTGCATTTTGAGAGTTCTCTATGGATTCCGGGTACAAGTCCTCGATCAGATTTGTGCAAATATTTTCTCCAACCGCCGTCCACTCTCTCAAAGGGTCTTTTGAGGAGTAGGAAGTTACAGTTTTCATGAACTCCGGGTTATCGTCCGTGTTTTCTTGTAGGAATGGTGCTCTGCATGTGGTACCTAGGGGCTCTGCTCCTCAGTTAAGATCACAAGTATTTCCTTTCAATTCTGTTTCCTCCTAGAAGCATATTGGGCTTCACTTCAAGGTCTGTGAAACATTTCTGACTTCAGTTTTGTATGTGGTCTGAGAGTACAGCATGTGGACAGTATGTATTTGTAAGACGTAGTGTTTGCACACAGACAGGTGATTTTCTCAGCACATTTGTCGAGGAGACCGAACTGTCTCTGCTCCTTTGTCAGAAGTCAGGGTCCACGTTTGTGTGTCTGCTGTGGAATCTCTGCCTTCTTCCTTCCCCCGCTTTGTTGAGTTTGGGAATTACAGCGTACTGTTTAAGGGCTCTACCATCACAGAATCCACCAAGCAAGGTGCTGCTGGCCTCCCAGGGTCCTGCTTCTTTTTCGAAGCTCCTTTCATTATTTTAGGGCCTTTGCAATTCTATGTGAACTTGGAATCACTTTCTTACTTTCAGCTGAAGGCTTTGGGAGGCTTCTATTTGGGTGGCACAGGGTCTCTGCATCCGTTTGGGTGAACTCGGGTCAGCACTCCTGGGGCTCCTGACCTGTGAGCAAAGCTGGATGTCCAGTCATGAAGTCTTTAATTTCTCGTAGCAATGTTCTGTAGACTTTAGTTACACACACGTTTTGTTGAATGTATCCGTGGTCCATATTTCTAATGCTATTGTAAATAGCTTTTACATTCTCGATTGTTTTCTGACATAGAAATAACATTGATTTTTGGGTGCTGGTGTTATTTCTACACTGCAACCTTGTTAAACTCACTTACGTGTCCTAGTAGCTTTTGTAGCTTTTATTGAATTTTGTCATTAGTGATCTTGTTATCTTAGAATAAAGACAGTTCTACTTTCTTCTTGCCCATTGGTTGGCTTTTTGTTTCTTTTTCTGCTGTGAGTGCACTGGACAGAAGCTTCGCTACAATACTGGTAGACAGGGGAGGGCAGGCGTCCTTGTCTTGTTCCTGATCTTGAGGGAAGACATTTACCATCATGTATGACATGCGCTGTACTTTCTCATTGATGCGCCTTATCAAGTTGAAGGAGTTCACATTTATTTCTTGTTTTGTGAGAGTTGTTTGAAGGTGAGCAGATGTCAGGTTTTATAAAATGCCTTTTTCTGTTCGGTAGAGATGATCATCTAGTTTTTATTTTTTAGTTTCATGGTATGGTGAATTATATTGATTGATTTTCAAATCAATCAAAGCTTAATCAAGCTTACTTTTCTGTAATAAAGCTTACTTGGTCCTGCTATAGTATTATTTTAATATATTGGTGGATAATTTACTAAAATAAATTTTTTTTAGTTTTTTTTTTTTTTTGGCCTTTCTTTATGAGGGATATTGGTCTCTAGTCTTTCGTTTTGATAATGTGATTTTGAAATCTGGGTAATGCTTGTTTCAAAAATAAATTTGGAATTGTTCTTTCCTAGTCAATCTTATGGATGTGTTTGTGGTGCATTCATATGTTTCTTCCTTAAATGTTTGGTATAGTTCACAAATAAAGCCATCTGGTTCTAGAGTTTGTTTTCGGGGGGGGAGGTGGTGGTAGGCATTGGGTGCGGGTAAAGACTTGCAGCTGTAAAGGCCATTTCTTTAGTAGATATAAGGCTAGTCACCTTATTTTTCTGGTATTTTGTATCTTTGAAGAAATCTTGCATAGCATCTATGCTTTTGAAAGTAGGCTTCAGGTTGTTCATAATATTCCCTTATTACCCTTGTAATAACTTTTGAATCCATGGCGATGCCACTTTTCTTATTCCTAATGCTGGTAATTTGTGTTTTCTCTGTTTCTTGATCACACTGTCAATTGTGTTGATCTAGTCAAAGAATCGGATTTTTTATTTTATTCATTTCTGTTGGCTTCCGTTTTGAGCTTTTTTGGTCTTGTTTTCTTATTCTGCTAACATTGGGTTTAGGGTGCTGTTCTTTTTCTAGTTGCTCCTGGAGGAAGCTGAAGTCCTTATTTGAGATCTTTCTTCTTTTCTAATGTAGGCGTTTTATACTGTGAGTTCCTCCCTAATTACTAATCACACATCCTAGTATGATGTGTTTTTCATTCAGTTTAAAATATTTTCCAATTTCCCTTTGTTTTTTTTCTTTGACCCATGGCTTATTTAGGAATGCATCATTTTTTGGTTTTCAAATATCTGGACATGTTCGGGATGCCTTTCTGCTGCTAATTTGTAATTAAATTCCACTTTGGTGAGAGCACATACTTTTATGACTTGGATCCTTTGAAGTTTGTTTAGACTTAAATTATGGTCCAGGACATGGCCTATCTTGGCAAATTTTATGTAAACCCTTGAAGAGAATGTTTGTTCTGCTTTTCTGGGTAGAGTGTTCTGTGTCAGTCAAGTTCTGTTGACAGTGTTGCTGGGGTACACGCTATCCTTGCTGGAACTCTCTCTTCTTCAAGAACGTCCTGGGAAAGCGACCATGACTTTATTTTCTCTGCCTTACTTTGCAGTTTTATCTTATCTGTTTGACCTAATGTATTGAGAAGCTCTGTTATCAGGTTCATAAATGTTTATCGTTCTCAATGGAGAAAAACTGAAAGCTTTTCCGCTAAGGTCAGGAACACGGCAGGGATGTCCATTATCACCACTGCTATTCAACATAGTACTAGAAGTCCTAGCCTCAGCAATCAGACAACAAAAAGAAATTAAAGGCATCCAAATCGGCAAAGAAGAAGTCAAACTATCACTCTTCGCAGATGATATGATACTATATGTGGAAAACCCAAAGACTCCACTCCAAAACTGCTAGAGCTTGTACAGGAATTCAGTAAAGTGTCAGGATATAAAATCAATGCACAGAGATCAGTTGCATTTCTCTACACCAACAACAGGACAGAAGAAAGAGAAATCAAGGAGTCAATCCCATTTACAATTGCACCCAAAACCATAAGATACCTAGGAATAAACCTAACCAAAGAGGCTAAGAATCTATATGCAGAAAACTATAAAATACTCATGAAAGAAATTGAGGAAGACACAAAGAAATGGAAAAATGTTCCATGCTCCTGGATTGCAAGAATAAATATTGTGAAAATGTCTATGCTACCTAAAGCAATCTACACATTTAATGCAATCCCTATCAAAATACCATCCATTTTTTTCAAAGAAATGGAACAAATAATCCTAAAATTTATATGGAACCAGAAAAGACCTCGAATAGCCAAAGGAATGTTGAAAAAGAAAGCCAAAGTGGGTGGCATCACAATTCCGGACTTCAAGCTCTATTACAAAGCTGTCATCATCAAGACAGCATGGTACTGGCACAAAAACAGACACATAGATCAGTGGAACAGAATAGAGAGCCCAGAAATCGACCCTCAACTCTATGGTCAACTAATATTCGACAAAGCATAAAATTTTTTGAGCTTGATCCATGGAGCCCCTTCTCTTTATGAAGTGACTTTCTAAATTTCTGTTAATGGTTTTTGTCTGAGATCAAATCGCCAATCCAGCCTTCTTCCAGCTAGTGTTGGACGTTCTGACATTCCTTCACTTTAACTGGAATGTTAGTCAAATTACACTTAATGGAGCTACTGGTTTGATTATGTTTAAGTCCATAAGTTTGCTCTTTGTTTTCTCCTTTTTCCATCTCTTCCTTGCTCCTTTTTCCTACTTCCCTTCTCTCTTTGAATTGATGGTATTTGTTTTGTGATGTCATTTTTATATTTTGGGGGTTTATTAGTTATAATGCTTTCTTTTATAAAAACTAGTGATGAGGGCGCCTGGGTGGCTCAGTGGGTTATGCCTCTGCCTTCGGCTCAGGTCATGATCTCAGGGTCCTGGGATCGAGTCCCGCATCGGGCTCTCTGCTCAGCAGGAAGACTGCTTCCTCCTCTCTCTCTGCCTGCTTTTCTGCCTGCTTGTGATCTCTGTCAAATAAATAAATAAAATCTTTAAAAAACAAAACAAAACAGAAAAACACTGGTGATGACTTTAGGATATAGGGCGTACACCTTTAGCTTGTCACAGCCAGGCTTTGTAGGATACTGCACGACTTTCTGTAGAGTTTAGGAATCATACGACAGCAGCCATCGTTTCTCTCCTCCTGACCTTTAAGCTACTGTCATATATGTTATTAATGTGTGTGCTATAAATTCCATAATACCCTGTTATCATTATATTTACGCATATATGTAAATGAGATTTAAATAACAGGGCAAGAATCTTCTATATTTACCAATGTAAGTATCATTTCCATTGCTCTTTATTCCCCTCTGGAGAGCTGTATCTCCATCTGGTCTCACTTCATTTCTGTACAGAGGACTTCCTTTCACGTTCTTGTAGTGTAGGAATTTACATCCTTCAGCTTTGCCATTTCTGCAGTCGTCTTCACTTTGCCTTAGTTTTTTGCAAGCTTTTGTCTGGTATAGAATTCCAGGTTGGCGGGGTTTTTGTAGTCAACGAAAGAGGGTGCTCTACTGGCTGGTTGCATTGTTTCTGATGAGCAATACTCTGTCCTCCTTATCTTTGTTTTTTCTCTTTTTGTAGAAAATCGTTTTTTTCTGTTTTTAAGATTTTTTATTACAGTATTTCACCTCTTTTTAATGATGAGATGCTGTGGGATTCATTAAGTTTCTTTAATCTATGGATTTATTGTTTTATCAAACTGAAGACTTTTCTGCTACTATTTTCTCAGTTTTTTTCTCTATCCTCTCCTCCATTCCTTGGTACTCAAATCCAACAGGCATTTTAGCTCTTGAGGTTGACCCACAAGTGACCAAAGGTTGACCTATTTTTCTTTATTATTTTATTTTTTTGTCTTTTATTTTAGATAGTTTCTGTTGCTATGTCTTCAGAATCACTGTTTTTTTTCTTCTACAGTGTCTAATTTGTCCATCCAGTATAATTTTCATTTCATATTTGTAGTTTTTGTCTTCAGAATTTCTGTCTTGTTCTTTATTTTATATCTTTCATGCCTGCAAGAAACTCTAACATATGAGATACATTTGCAATAAATTTTAATGTTTTTGTTGGCTGATTCTATCATCTATGTCAGTTCTGGGTTGGCTTGATTGATTAATCAACTCTCCTCATTATGACTTGTGTTTCCCTATCCCTTTATCTGTTCATTTCTGATTGAATGTCAGACATCATACAATTTACTTATTTGTTGGATGTTTTCATAATCCCGTAAATGTTATTGGACTTTTTTCTGGGACTCAGTCAAGTTAATAGGAGGCAGTTTGATTCTTTCAGGTCTTGTTCTTCTGTTTTGTTGGGTGGTCCATAAGAACACACCGTCTAGAACTAACGATGCCCTCCACTGAGGCAAGATCTTCCCGCATAGTTACCCAGTGCACCTTGAGTTATGGGATTTTTGCAGTCTGTTTGTGGGAACAAACACTGTTTCTGGTCTTATGTCAGGCACAGCATTCTAATCTTTTGGGCAGTTTTCCCCTATCCTCATGTAGATCCTTCCACCTGTGACATATACTAGCATGGACGTTACTCTACCTTGCTGAATATCACAGGACATCCTTTCCCAAAAATGGGTTCTCCCTGTGAGCAGTTCCTTCCATCAGTCTTCTGCTGTCCACACTCTCACCAGCTTGGGGTCCTGGAGTCTCTGTCCTATCACATGGGTTCCTGTTCCCATGCTGCGGCTCTCAAGGAAGTGAGGGGGAAATGATGGGGCTTATGCAGTTTGTTTACTTTCTCTCATAGATCACTGTTCTTCATTGTCTGATGTCCGGCATCTTGAGAACCGTTGTTTTTCTATGTTTCATCTGCTTTTCTATTTTGATCGCCTCAGATGGAGCAGTAAAGCCTGTCCCTGTCACTCCCCTGGGGTGGTAGCAGAAGTCTTGCCTCCCAACTACCTAGTCTGACATTCCAGGCCTTCTAGGACTGACCTCAACCTGCCTTTCCAACAGAATTTCCCAGTACTTGCCTCTCTTTTGAAATTTCCAACTTCAATTTCCAATTTCAATCCAAACCTCACTTTTCTGTAGTGCTATATTCTGAATGTTTGTGTCCCTCCTGAATTCATATGTTGGGATTCTACTGCCCAGTGTGGTGATGTTAGACGGTGAGGCTTTTCATGAGGGTGGGACTCTCATGAGTGGAATTAGTGCTTTATAGAAGAGACTTCTGAGAGATCAACCCCTTCCACCACTGGGGACACTGTGAGAAGGCGTCTGTGAGCCAGGAAGCAGAGCCCCACAGGAGGCGGCCATGTTGGCAGCTTGAGCTTGGATTTCCCAGCCTCTAGAACTGTGAGCAAGACATTTCTGCTGTTTGTTAGCCACTGGGTGTGTGATCATTTGCTATGGCAGCCTGGATGGGATGCTGAACGCCCCTTCCCACACCTTCTAGTTGTCATTTTTTGATGCTTCGCAGACAGGAGGGTGTGAAGACGTTCCTTCCTTGTCTCATCATATATATGTACTGAACCCTTGCTGTGGATCAGGCACTGTGCTTGGTGCTGGAGATGATGATGGTGGCCTGAGCAGACACAGTGCCCTCTCAGATCCCCAGTCTAGCTGACAGGCACTTGTAATATGGTGTGCGGTGTCACTTGAGAAGTCAAGAGTTGGGGGTATGGCGGACAGAAGCAGGAAGCCACACAACCCAGATATGGGGCCACAGTGGAGGTGATCTCCACAGTGAGACAGGAAGGAGATGCTATGGGATGGAGTGGAACCAGGGGGTGAGTTAGGGGAGAGGGTTCTAGAAAAAAGCAAGGCTCATGCAAAGACCTGAATGATGCTAAAGATTTAGACATGAGCAAAGAGAGAAGAGAGAGAATTTCCCAGCCTCTTAAGGTAATAGGGAGGGCACGTACTGCATGGAGCACTGGGTGTGATGCCAAAACAATGAACACTGTTATGCTGTAAATAAACAAATAAAAAAAAATTAAAAAAAAAAAGAACTGTGGACTTAATGTTTAGAGCAATATGGCACCATTGAAGGTTTTAGTCCAGGTACTGACATGGCCAAAGTTGTGTTTTTAAAATGTACTCCAACTTTGGTGTGGTCAGGGGAACAAGACTGGAGGCAGGGGGCCAGTCCATGTAGGAGGTGATGGAAACCAGATGTAGACCAGTGGTGATGGGGTGGAGAGAGGTGGTGTGGGGAGGCAGGATGCAGTGACAAACCAAATGTGAGGCCGGAGGGGAGGGAGCATCCAGGATGGAGCCCTGGGCTGTGTCCAGGCTGCCAGTGGACACCATACAGGGAGGTTGTGAAGAACAGGGTTCACGAGAAATGCTGCCTGCTCCATCTGCCCAGATCGCCCTTCAGATCTTCCTTTTCTTTCATAGTTAATTGTTACGTTTCCTTGGCTTCCATAATATTCCACATAATCTTTAAGGCATTTACCTGGTACTGGAGTTTAGTGATGTTTAATTGTTCACGGGCTTCTCTTGCTGGCCTGTGATTGCCATGGGAGACGAGCTTGTGCGTCACTCTTCTTTGTATTCTGCCTGTTATTATAGACCTCAGACGATGCCTCACACACAGTAAGTGATTAATGAATCTTGGTGACTCACATTAACAAAGGAGATTATTTTTATGTGACATCATATATGCATGATGGGATGCTTTCCTATCATGAAATGAAGCTCCGTGCTGTCCTTTGCCATGTTCTTGAGGACTTTGTAGGCATGCGTTTTTAATTGCAAGATCTAAATAGATGTGTCAACCATGGGAGGTCACACAGGAAATTCTCCGCTTGTTTTTTCCTTTCATTGTCATAACATTTATGATCCTGTAGAACCACGAGTGATTTCCTCAGTAAAGGAGGACAGAAATGAACAGGCCTATGGGGTGATAATGCCGCTGTCCAAGGTACCTGGGCAGCCCGCTCCTTGTCAGGTTTGATGCTAATAAGGATCAGGGAGCAGGAGGCAGCCTTGCAACACATTTTGTGGAAATCAGTCTTCAACAGGCGCAGAGCTGAGTGCTGCTGCCCTGCAGAGGCTCGGCTGAAAGGTGTCTGGAATCACAATCCGGGCACAGGGCTGGGAGGCAATTTCTATGAGCTGGGGATGTGCCTGCAGTTTATTGCTCCTGATAGAGTCCGTGCCCAGCGAGGTACCTGTTGATCTCGTGTCAGGACATCAGTGCGGAAATATCAGCTCCTGGAGGAAAGCCTTTCAGCAAAGGTATGAGAGACTCAGAAAAATCAATGCCCCTAATACAAAGATATTTCTGGAGGTGATCCTTTTAGAATGAAGAGACACCAAGCTCTTGCCACAACTTCAGATCTTAGGCACAATATTTCTTTTTTAAAGAATTTGGATCTAAAACACAGGGTGGCTTAAAAAATACAAACAAAACCACTTACCTCTTGTCAAGGGAGCTCTTGGGGCAGTTCCAAAGCCAGGCCAGGCCCCCCTGACTAGCCTCCTGGGTCTCCTTTTTGGGCCTTTCTGCACACCTGTGAACTGTGGTGACATTACCAAAGCAAGACCCATACCCGCCCACCACGGTGATTCACAGCCCTGCTCTGAATGTTCGGGGGAGGGGGGTTGTCTGAGGTTTGCGGTGATTCCTAGAACGTTGACTAATCTGTGTTTGCTTCTCCAAAACTTAACCAATAGTGGCACCTGTTCACGCTCTCACTTCCGTTTTTGTTCCTTTGTTCACTGTTCCTGTTCACTTTTCTGTATTTTCTTCCTCCCTGACTTTTGGAACACTTCATTCATTAAATACAGTACCTGATTTCCTCTGCTAGTGGTTTCTAAGAGTTAGCTGGTCAGGCAAGTTGTCCCCAGCCCCATGAGGTGGGCTTTATTATTGTTTCCATGTTGAAAATGGGGAGGAAATGGCATTTTGAGGTTGATTTTATATTCCTCCCATGGTATGTTTTCACTTTGCAGGTTGGGGGTACTCAGTGGTCTCACCCAACAAGAAGGATGGGCTGGGAGTCCTGGCAGGGACACATCCATTCTTCCTGGCATGTGGCCTCCATTCTCTGCTCCAGAGACTTCAGAATGTTGAGTAACTTACCCAAAGCCTACTGGGGCTTTCCTGATGCTGGAGATTTGCCTGGACTGCTGTGCACTCTGCCTCCCCTGGGCTTCTCTGGGATTGTTCTCCACCATGAGAGAAGACAGTCTCTCTAGCACCTTCCAGACTTGCTATCTTGTTACTACATTTTGCGTTTAGATCTTTGACTCATAGGTGATTAATACTGTGTTTTGCTTGAAATGGAGAGACATTATCCATTCAATTACCAGGCAATTTCCCCAGAGCTGTTTGCCGAGTAAACCATCTATCCCTGATACTCGAAATGCCACCTTCGCCGTGTTCGAAACTCTTGCCTGTGTTGAGCTCCTCATCATGTGTCGTTGGCCTGTGGTTCCTTCTGCATCAGCGCATGCGTGGATGTCCCCCGGGAGTCTGCTCCATAGAGAAGCTGCCCCTGCTGCCCTGGGAAATGCAGCGGGTTCTCACAGTCCCTCTCGGTTTTGGCTTAATCTTTCTTGTAATACTACTCACACTCTAAAATTACCTTACCATTTATTAGTAGCTACTTATTTATTTTCATTTATTGCCTGTATTAGTCAGGGTTCTCCAGAGAAACATAAACATTTCTTATAAAGAATTGGGTCCCGCAAGTTTGGAGACTGACCTGTTTCCAGATCTGAAGTCAGCAAGCTGGAGACCCGGGAGAGCAGATGGTTTAGTTCCAGTCTGAGTCCAAAAGCTCGAGACCCACAGAGCTGAGGTTGTCACTCCAGTCCCAAAACTGCAGATTCAAGACCCAGGAAGGGTCTTGTTTCAAGGGAGGGTTAACTTTTTAAACTACTCAGACCTTTGACTGATCAGATGAGGCCCACCACCTTGGGGAGGGCTATGTGCTTTAGCCAGTCTGTGGCTTCAAATTTTAATCTCGTCCAAGAAGCACCCTCACAGACACACCCAGGACAATGCTTGACTTAATGTCTGGGCACCTGTAGCCCAGTCAAACCTGCTAAATTCACCATCATAATGCCTATTCCCCCCTCGAGGGTGAGCTCTACGGCTGCATCCCCAGAAGTCAGAGCAGTGCCTTGCATTCGGTAGCCAGCAAATGCGTACCTGTTCAGCAGCGAACTCCACTGTTTTAATCACCGTGCTTTTAGGATACGTCTTAACATCCAGCACTGCAGATTCTCTCTCCGCAGGACTGCAATATTTGAAAAATCTAGAAAAATCTATTCCTATGTTCCCCTTGTGCTTAGAACAAGGGGAGCCTCCTCATAGGAGGCCTCTGCCCGCCATGCTCTGGCCCTGCCCCCTCCCAGGCAGTCACGCGCTTGGCCCGGGTGCAGCCGGCCCAGCCGCTGGCTCTGTTCCCCAGGCTCTGTCTTCCAGGCTCTCTTTCCATGGCTTTAAGACTTTATGTATTCACAGTGCTGGTTGTTTTCTTCTGTGTCGTGAGCTATGACACACTTAGAAGTGGGAAACCAAGTGGACATACAGATTAACACGTTACCGCAGGGAGCGCCTGGGTGGGTGCGTCCGGTCAGCATCCAACTCTGGCTATCTGCTCAGGTCTTGACCTCGGGGTCGCAAGACGGAGCCCTGCGTGGAGCCCCGTGCTCAGTGGGGAGTCGTCCTGAGATTCTCTCTCTCCCTCTGCCCCTCCCCCACCAGTCTCTCTCCCCAAAAACGACAGCACACAACAAATTACAATAAAACACACCCTTGTATTGTCTTTCCAGAGACAATAGCTGCTTTTTTTTGTTCCTTTCTCAGGGTTCCGGAATCCCTACCCAGACTCTTACCATGTAGCTGCTGTCTTGAATGTTATGGTGTTCCCTTGATTGATTTTCTTTATAGGTTTTCCACCTAATTATGCATCGCTGATAAATAGAGTTTGATTTCTCCTGGCTTTGACCATTATGTCAACGGAACGCCACAATTTGTGTTCATTTGTGTTTGGCTTCTGTTGCTCCAGATGATGTCTTCGAGATGGATCTGTGCTGCCTGTACTTGCAGGGCGGGTATTTTTAGTGCTGTATAACACAACGTGGTGTAAATATGCCACGGTTGGGAGGTTTCTTTGTTTAGTCTCCCGTCAGAGGACACTGGGTCATGTACAGATTGGGCTCTTGCTCATAACACTTCTGGGCATATTGTTTGTGAGGGTGCGCCTGTCTGAGCGGAACATCTGTTGTGTGTTTGCCGAGTCATAGGGCTTCCGTATCTTCTGCTTCATCTCTGCCAGATAATCTCCCAATCAGCTGAACCGGTTAATGCTCCCATCAGCGGTGACGGGTTCCAGGGGCTCCCTATCTGCGTCGGTGCTGAGTGTTGCCAGTCTTTCTCTGCGGGCCATCCTGCAGGCTGCTGTTCAGGTGCACTGTCCTGACTACCAGTGGAATGCACGGCGTTTTCATTTGTCTGTTTAGAATAAGTTTGCTAGTTGGATACTCACTTTGTCAAGTGCTTGTCAGTTCTACATGTGGAGGTTTGGATTGGCATCTTACCGAACGAGCAAATTAGTGATCTGTCAACTTTATAAAGTCTTTTCCTTGACTTTTCTTCCTTATCTTTAAAATTTTATTTTTCTCCATTGATTCTGACACATCTTTTGTTGGATTTATTCTGACACCATACCCGATCATTTTTAATACTATTATTATTTTCAAATATTCATGTCACACCTTTTTGTTTTGGAATGAAGAAATACAATTGATACGATACAACTTTGAATAGGAAAAGCCTCCTACTAATTTTTATAATTCATGTGTAGGTTGTTTTGGATTTTGCATACACACAATCATATCATCCCCCAAACACACAGCTTTCACCTCTTTCCGTCTCCAGCCTTTACCGCACTAATGCTGTGCGCACTCTTCAGGTGAGAGCCTGTTGGTCGTTTCCATAGAGCGGTCTTCTCTGACCTTCCTGTGTAATTCTGTGCTGCTTACCCTTCTGGCGCGACACCTGTTCTGATATTAAATATAATCCTTGCTTGCTTCAGGGGTGTCCCACTCTCTTAGTAACACCTTGAAGGAAGGAACGGTATCTGTGTCACTCACTGATCCACACCCAAGCCCAGGACAGCGCCTGGCACGTTGTGGATACAGAAACACATTTCTGCAAGTGCCCGAGAGTAAAACAGATTTTGAAATCTGCTGCTAAATGCACGTCTAAAACTCTGGTGAGTTCTTTGATTTCAATCTCATTATATTTTTAGTTACTTTTGAGGAGCTACAACAGAAGGAGAAGGCAACAGAACTACAGCACTGCGGAAACTCCACGCACATTAACAGCACAGGTTCAAAATAAAAAGGGCACAAATGGGGAGGATTAGGAGGAAACGGCTATAAGCCTTGCATCTCACTGACAGTGCAAGGGACCAAGACACTTCTGGCATTGGGCCAACCAGACAAAAACTTGAAGAATCAACAAAATTTTTGATGATATAGATACGAGATGTTTACATTCTCCGTACAGAAAGTCATATGCTTTTTTTTTTTTCTGCCCAAAGTGCATTTGCAATAATTGGTCAGGAGCCATGGAACAAAAGAGACCCATTCCAATTACAAAGAATACATATAAAGTGTTCTCTGCTTTTAAGACAACACATTTGGAACCTGGTAATAAAAGATGTAAGAAAAAGCGCTCTTATGATCGGAGACTAAATTGTTGTTCGAGGTGATTATAAAGCTCTTAGCAGTTAGGTCCCTGGCATCCAGGAGGATGCCTCATGCGCCGCTGGTGCTCAGCGAATCGGTGTTTATGGTAGATGATAACGTTCCCACCAGACAGGAAACCCTGTAGGACATAGCGAAGTCATTTCTGCAGTAGATTTGGTGCTCGTGCACATATTCGACTCAAGAAGAAAGAGCTGTGAGTCAATATTGTGGGTTACATACCTTCATTTTCCTCTCTTCCATCCGTAAATTCCACCAAGCCTCCTTGGTACTAATTCTGGAGGTTTGGGTCACAGTGAGATGCCGTTTTACACCCACAAGACCAGAAGTACTTGGTGAGACTAAGCGTGGTCGTGGACATGAGGAGGGGACCGTACTTTGGGGTGTGAGCTCCAACAAGCCCCTATGGAGCAGTGTGGCGATTTCTAGCGGCCGTGGATGGGCATTACCCGGCGTCTCCTCTCTGGGCCCTTGAAGCCCAAGATGTGCCCGTGCTTCCGGCGGCACCTTGTGGGCAGTACTAACTCTGGAAAGCAGCCCGAATGTCCACTGGCCCCCGAACCGATGCGGACAGCTGGACTGACAGCAGAATTACCGCGTCCATGGATGCACTGAGGATGTAGAGTCCTGTACAGAGATAACCATGACTGAACCCAATCAACAGTGTTTTAACTTGACAGATCGTTAAAGCAATGTTGAATAAAAAAGCAAGTTGTAGAATGAAAGTAGAGTTTGTCATTTGTGTTCTTTAAAAAAAACACACAGTCTCTGTTGTTGCGGGTTTATGGTTGTGTGTTGGTAAGACAGTAAGACACGAACACAAAGGATAAATGTATAATTCCTATTTATTGTTGCCTGTGGGTAGATGGGGAAAGGAATGGGACCAGGGAACGTTACAGGGGAGATTTTTGTCTCACATTGGATTCTTCTAGAGCAGCAGGAAATCAGAGCGGGAGAGAGGAAGGGTCTGCAGGACTTCCTGGGGGACTGCTCCTGGGGTCGGCACCATGACCATGGCCAAGGGACAAGTGAGCGGTGGTATGAGCCCAGCAAAGACCCAGCCGCCTCCCGCGGCATGTGATGGAACTGGACAACTTTCACAGTTGCCCTTAGTGGGGTTTTTTCATCCCCTCCTCATCAGCCATTGGCTGTGGGCTTTCCCGGGAAGGAGGGGCAACCCAGGGACGAGGCAGCTGTCGTCAGGTAAGGCAATGCCCCCCTGCCCAATAGGGCTGAGAGCTGAGGGTGGTCTTCAGGCAGCCCTGCCGTTGATCCCGGATTCCTGAAAGGGTATTGTCCTAAAACAAGAGGCAAAGAAGAAACATGGGGAATATTCTAAAACCCTGGGTGGCAGTTCGTGGATGTAATTTTGCTGTATTATTTTTCACAACTTTTACGTATTTTTAAAGATTTACACATATTTACCAAAAAGAGGGGACCCCCTGATGGTGGCAGAGAATAAACTTTGACCCTCCCCCCCTCCCCGGGGAGACAGTCTGTGCCTGGCCGGGGTCCTGCTGTGCAGTCTCTGGTCCGGGGAGAGCCCAAGTTTCCGAATCGTGGGGCAATGGGCTTCCAGCCACTCCATGGTGGTTGGGGCTGAAGTCTGCTCCTGTTGTGAGGAAAAGTGGGGCGAGCTTTTCTTTCTTTCTTTTTTTTTAAGATTTTTTTTTTTAAATTTATTTGACACAGAGAGAGAACACAAGTAGGGGGAGCAGCCGGCAGAGAGAGAGAGAGAAGCAGGCTCCCCACTCAGCAGGGAATCGGATTCAGGGCTCGATCCCAGGACCCTGGGAGCATGACCTGAGCCGAAGGCAGAGGCTTAGCCGACTGGAACATCTTCCTGCGGGACAGCCAGGAAATCCCGCAGCCTGACTGTTCCTGTCCTTCTGGGGACTCTTCGCGTTGTCTTTACGATCGTTCCAGGATGGGCCGAGGTTGAAGGGTGGTATGCGTCTGCGGCTTCTCTCCGGTGCCCTCGTAAACCCAAGGACAGACGTTCCGCTCAGCGAGCACAGCTCCCACCGCAGGCGAGTCTT
The DNA here is from genome assembly GCF_922984935.1 of Meles meles. Lineage (NCBI taxonomy): Eukaryota > Metazoa > Chordata > Mammalia > Carnivora > Mustelidae > Meles > Meles meles. The sequence continues at coordinate 85,708,110 of NC_060078.1, forward strand.
CGTCCTCACGAAGCTCGAAGGCCCCAGGGAGCGGCTTCTTCTGTGGGACGAGGGTTTTTCTGTGCGGCTCTCTCTGCTTCCCGTAGCCCACTTCCCTCAGGCCCCAAGCCTGTGTCCGTCTGGGATCACCAAAACTCCTCTGGCAGGTCTTTAGAAGAGCTGACACGTTCTTCTTTGTTTAACTTCATTTAACTTCTTAGTTTAACTTCATTAAAAAATGAAAAAATTAACTTCATTTATTGTTGATAAATCAAGTAAAGATTCGGGACTCACAGGCGTGTCCGGTGAAGTTTCCCCAACGCCCCCCCCCCACCAGTTTCTTTTGTAAACTTTCTAGAGGGCATCAAATACCACATGAACCAACTTGGTCTTCACCCCTTGGGAAGTGGGAGCTGGGGGACACGTTTGCGCTGGGGGGACGGGGAGTATTCTTGCCCGCAAGGAGGTTGGGAGTGTGCAAGTAGGTCGGGGGGGGGGAGCAGTGACATCACACGGCAGATGCGTCTGGGGCCTGAGCAAGGGTGATCACGGAGGTCCTTGTCCTTGGGCCCCAGGAGTCCGCAAGGTGGAGATGTGTCTGCAGAGCCCGGTGTGGTCATGGGCGTGCGCGGACGCTGGTGTCACGCTCGTCCCCACACAGCTGTCTTGTCACGCTCGTCCCCACACAGCTGTCTGCCGCGCCTGGAACCGCTCTGCTCTCCCGCCGCCTTTCGGAAAATATATATGGAAAAGCCATTTCTCAGGTTACTGTCCAAGCTCTCTGACTTTCCTGAGATGCTGTTAAGCCAAGAAGATCTGTTCTTCTGGGAAAACCTGGGCTATAAATCGCCACGTAAATCCCATTTAATTATAGAAGCGAAATGCAGCATCATTAGACGAATTGATGGGGAACATTCATTATAAATGAGGTGGTTCACCGGCTGATAGGGAGGAAAAGGTCCTTTTCAGAATTCACCGCCACCGTAGTGGAATAACCAGCTGTGGGCGTACTTTGTTTACTGTCTGGCTCCTTCACGGGGCTGGAAACTCCATGAGAGCAGGGCCCCGGGCCTGTCCTTGTCAACACGCCATTGCATGACCCAGCTCAGCCCCGACGTGTTGGGGCTCGTGAAACAAGAGATGGACAGAATGTGGGTGAGAACACAAGGACCCCTGAGATAAGGTGAGTGCCTGGGTGAGTCTGTGCGAGTTTACATGTGTGCACACGCGTGTGCGCATGGGACAGGTCAGGGACACGGAAACAGTCACGTCCAAAACGTGAATTACCTTAAAGGAAGCCAGAAGCTCCCAACCAACCCTTTAAAACAGGCTCTAAAATGCCCGTGAGCGTGTTTCACAGGGCCGGGGGGAGTAGAGAGTCATTCATCTCCGAGAAGCCCCGCCGACAGCCGGTGACTGAAATTTCCACGAAAATATTGCCCGAGACGAGGATGACTCGGCCTTTTCACGGCTGCTCTTGACACGCGTCTGCCGGTGACTGAGAGGAGCAGTGCCTGCGCAGGAGGGCGGGCTGGGGGCCACGGGGCTCCGGCGGGCGCGGGCGCGACAGGTGCCGGCAGGGGCGGGGCTCTTTCTTCCACGGTGGAGCCCGAACACTCCTGGAGACGACGGGCGGAAGAGGCCGGCGTTCCTCCGGAACAAAACCGAGTTTTGTGTGTCGTCCTTGCTTTCTACACATTCTAGGCCAAGCCGGGAGGGAATGGCGGCGGGAAGGATTTGGGGACCTGACAGGAGGAACCGTGCCAGGCTGTGCTCAGGGAGGACTAGGGGACTCGGGGGTAACAGGGTTTTTCCCCGGTGTTGGCCCTGTAGACAGACTCGGTCACACCTCATTCGGCCTACAGATGTGTTCACCAGCTGAGTGTCCCCAAGGCTCTCCATGCTCTCCAGAGGAGCAGCCCGATTTGGGGGACACAGGCTGGCCAGGGCTTTATGGCCACTGTGGGCCACACTGTGGCCTGGACAAGATGAGGGACCCCCCACCTCGATGTCCTCCTGCTGTGAGGCCCAGGATTCGTGTGGCTCTTGCCTTGAGGCCAGGATGAAACTCTGGTGGCCTTTGCTGGAGAGACCGGCAAGGACAGGGCAGCCCAGTTTGAAGCCACACCTGCCCCGCTCTGAAGCAGGGGGACATGGGTAGGGCTGTGCGGGGCTCCAGGTCCTCGCAGGGAGCTGGCCCTTCCTCAGCAGTTCCCCTGGCCTCTGGCCGGCCTCGTTCTGGAACAGAGAGCCGCTCTCATGCCTCCTCGTTCATCGTGGGCTCGTGCACTGTCACCCGTCCCTCTGCGTGTCTGCGCAGTGCTGGCCCGGTGCCGGCCCTGGGACTCCAGCCCACTCCCAGGGGCCTGCAGGTTCTCTGGAGGCCAAGGTCTTGGCCACCACCGCAAGCGGGTGCCACGCCGAGCTGCCCCATCTACAAGTCATGAGCTCCTTAAAATGCTGTTTCTTTCTTTCTTCCGTTTCTGCTCACCAGGCGTGTCTCGGGCAGCTGTCAGGGATCTGAGCTGAGCTCCCGGCGATGCCTTGTCCTCTCACTGCCCGAGTCCCTTTCATCCTGACACTCGGGGCTGGTTGTCGGCACCAGGGACCAATTTCTGCCCATCACCTGCGTGTCAGCCGAGCGTGGGCCGCTGGGAGCCCTTCGAACCCACTTGTTGGCAGCGATTGCTGTTGCCTCCGTGGGTGCAGGGCCCTCATTTATAACAGAGTGTGTGTGTGTGCGCGCGCATGTGTGTGCGTGTGCGGGCGCGTGTGTGTGCGGGCGTGTGTGTGTGCACGCGCTTTACTCTTTGAAGGCAATGAGGAAACCCGGAACACCTAAATAAAGGGGTATCGCGTTTTGGTTTTAACGTCCCCATTCATTCTCAACGGGAACACATGACTCGTAGCCAAGGGAATGTAGATTGTAGGGGGAGGGGGACCCACACCAGCCTGGGGTTCAGCGCGTTTCATCACAAATGCCATTTTATTATTTCAGAAAAAACATCCTCTCCTTTTCAGTGGGTGCTACGATAGCCCTCGTTGCTTTCTCTTTCCTTTCGAAAACATGAGGATACAAAACCGTATCTCCCCGTGACGCACGCGTCTTTGAGAAAAGAGTAGAAGTACCGTTAGCGTCCCTCTGCGAGCTCAGAACAGAACGTGAGCTGTCTCTTCCACTTAAACGTTTCGTACTCATTTGCTATGACTTAGGACACTTTCTGGAGTGGCAGACAAGACATGGTCTTCCAGAGGTAAAAACCCAGACACACGGGGGTGTCGGCCTCCATCGGCAGACTGGCCTGAGGTGGGAGCTGGCCCTTGGCCCTCCTGTCCCCAGGCCCTGGCTCCCCCTTCCCGCTTCCTCCGCCTCTCCCTGCCCATGGGCTGGTCCTCTCTGGGGTCACCTTCCCCCGGAAGGAAGAACGTCCGTGCACCTGCTTGAGCCCATGAGGTCAGTAGACGTCCCTGCACGACTCCAGACTGTCCGCGCACATCTGCGCTGAGTGTCTGCTGAGTTTCCTAACCGTCCACTCCCCTGTGTTTATTTCCATTTCTGCTATTACAGAGTCAGGGCACTGACTACTTTTTGCTTTTTTTTTTTTTTTTCTTTTGCTTTAGCATAGATGCTCAAAAATGGGATTTTGCCATTATGTTAAATGTTATGATCCCTTTGAAGGCATTTGATGAATATCTCTGAATTGTTTTCAGATGGGCTGCGGGAAGTTCTATACGTGACATCCAGGGACGGGAGGGCCAGTTTTGGCCTGTGGTGTTCACGGCACCTGCTCTAATGGCCCAGAGCCCGGTGTCTCCCGACTGGTCTTTACGGAGTCACCCTGGAAGCTTGAGCCTGTTGGAGGCGGGGATTTGCACCGTGCGGATCAGCACAGACAGATGCCAGGTCATGCCTGCCTGCAGGTGCCGCAACCCAGAACCGGTTGTTGAACTTCTGCCCCCACACCGCCACGGTGGTAGTTGAACAAGGAAACTCACAGAACCAGTTTGGAGGGGCGCCTGGGTGGCTCAGTGGGTTAAAGCCTCTGCCTTCAGCTCAGGTCATGATCTCAGGGTCCTGGGATTGAGCCCCACATCAGGCTCTCTGCTCAGCAGGGAGCCTGCTTCCCCCTTTCTCTGCCTGCCTCTCTGCCTGCTCATGATCTCTGTCAAATAAATAAATAAAATCTTAAAAAAAAAAAACCAGTTTGGAAAGGTTTAATCAGTGAACACCGTCTCTCCCTGAGAGCTCAGTCAGGGGTGGGGAGCAAGGAGGCTCCACCAGGCCCCATCCGCTTCCTGTGGGCCCCTTGTCCTCCATGCCGTGTGGCTGGGGCTCAGTGGCCCGGGCCGGAGTGTTCGTGTCTGCTGTCCTGTGGCCTTTCGGCCTCTGGGAGGCTGGATGCCTGTCGGCCTCTGTCCCCTGCAGCCCCAGCATGGAGCCTGGCGTCCAGTGCTGAGGGCAGGCTTGTGATGGGGAAACCCTGCAGACCCTAACAGGCAGCCTCCTGCACCTGTCGCTTAGAGGATGGTCGGGGTCCCCTTCCGCTGCTGCGTGCCGCAGGAGGACGTGGGGCTGGCGCCGCTGTGCAGCAGGGACGGGTGCTGGCCCTGCCTCCGCGGCCGCCTGCTGGGTTTCACAGGACAGACTCCAGTCTCGTCCAAAGATGTGGTTCCCTGTGAAGGCTGGCGCCCCAGATGGTACGGGTGGGAGCGTGGGAGGGTGGCCCTGCCCCCGCAGAGCTGCCCCCACAGGCCCAGCCCTGCGCCCTTTCCTCTCGGCTCACGAAGTTACTGACCGCCCAAGGTCTCCCAGGTGCCCAGGGCTGTCTGTGCCCACGGCCACGGTCCTGCGGCTCCCCCACCCACGGTCCCGTGTCTCACCCGCTGCGGGGCCCCGCGGCTCCCCCCACACTCGCCGATGCAGAGATGGACCCAGCAAACCAGAGCGGGCCTGTAACTGCCGCGGGAACACCGACGCTTCTGTGAAGAGCAATGCTTATTCAGAAAGTCTCAAAAAGTAAGGAGGACAAGGACCATCATCAAGATGGATGCGAGCACCGCTCAGAGAGAAAAGCCCTGTCAACGTTCCACGTGTTCCCGTCCTTCTCTGCGTGGCCTCGATACCGTCATTCTGACCTGGGACGATACATCAAGAGCATGGTCACACGTCGCTCTCACGTTAGCGCCGAGCCGGGCTGAACCGGTCACACGTCGCTCTCACGTTAGCGCCGAGCCGGGCTGAACCGGTCACACGTCGCTCTCACGTTAGCGCCGAGCCGGGCTGAACCGGTCACACGTCGCTCTCACGTTAGCGCCGAGCCGGGCTGAACCGCGACGGGTTCACGGACGAGCCACCGCTCCACCGCCGTTTTTTTTTTATGTCGGCCCCGCTTTTCTGGAGTTGGCTTTGCTAACGGAGGGTGACATCTCAGGGGTCTTTCCACCTTTGCGTGCTGCTGTCCCCCACCCTCACTCCTGTGTGCGTGGGAATCAAAGGCAGACCCTGCCACCCCAGCAGAGGGTGGGTCAATCTATGATGTAAGGTCACACCCAGGGGATGCCTCTTGGGGCCCTGGTGCACCTGTGTTTTGCCCTGTCTGGGACCCCGGGCTTATACCAGCAGAGCCGCCTGGCCCACAGGTGCTGTGCCCTCTGGGTGGGCACCCACACATGTGTTTCCGTCTCTCACCTGCTGGTGTAGCCGCTGCGTCCTGTTCCGCTTGAACAGGTCGAGTCAGGACCAGCTCTGCTCTGATTCATGGGTCAAGTGAGTTTCCTCCTTCTATTTCCTCTCTCATGGCTCAGCGTGCAGAGACCCTGGGCTCCAGGGCTTACAAGCAAAGCGGGATGGAAGGCCGGCTCTTCCCGTTCCGTCCCAGACTCCCAGCACGTGTATTATGCTGTCGGCGTGGCTTGAAGTCGTACGTTAATGGACTTGTTCTCAGTAGGATCTCGTGTGGAGCGCGACTCTGGCCCAGACCCCAGCGCCATGTTATGCCATACCATCCCGACGGACACGAAGGTCCATTTGAGCATCTTCTCACTCGATTGGGCTTAGGGGCCCATATGATACTTCTGGTTCTGGTTTTTTTTTTTAATATTTTATTTATTTGACAGAGAGAAATCACAACTAGGCAGAGAGGCAGGCAGAGAGAGAGGAGGAAGCAAGCTCCCCGAGGAGCAGAGAGCCCGATGTGGGGCTGGATCCCAGGAGCCTGAGATGATGACCTGAGCCGAAGGCAGAGGCTTTAACCCACTGAGCCACCCAGGCGCCCCTGGTTCTGGTATTTTTACGATGATTCTGGAATTACGTGCAGCAGTGTTTGTTCTCTGAATTTCCTTTGTCGTTACTGTGTGTTTTTCTTCCAGTCCTTAGAATAATTTTGGGGCAAAGAAATCCGCCCCCTCCTCCCGCCGCAAAACACCCATGTTGAGATTTTGCCTGAAATTGGCCTCAACTGATGTGCCTTGGTCCTGTCTGCACGCACACGGCCTGGGTTTGAGCCCACGTTGGCTGGTTTCCCGGACGTGAACGCGGGCAGGCAGCCGCCTGCAACTCTGACCCACTTCACAGGCTCTGTTGGAAGCAGGATATATTTGCGTCTTTCCTAAGAAATCCTTGACCGCTACAGGATGGCAAAGATGTTCTCCCGTACTCTTTTCTAGGAGTTTTATAACACTGGCTTTTATCTTTTAGGTGCCGTGAGCACTTTCAAGCTAATTTTGGAGCATGATGTGACTTTTTACCCCCATATTGATAAACAATTGTTCCAGCACCATTTGTTGAAAATACATCTTTTCTCCCTTGAATTGCATGGGCACCTTTGTCAAAAATCAATGGAAGATAGATGCTCGGGTCCGTCTCTGGGCTCTCCATTCTGTTCCATTGATCTACGCCCCTGTCCTTCTGCCAACGCGACATCATTCCAGTGCTCTAGCTTTATGGTAAGTCTTGAAATCGATAGTGTTAAGGGTGGCGGCCATAGGGATGCGTACCGGGGTCCTCCAGCCACAGGAACGTGATCGACTGAGGGCCCCAGCCGCACTCCGAGATCCATGCTGCTCCTGCCACGGGCTCAGATGATGCCGGATGAGTCAGAAACCCGGAGGCAGACTCTCTCCTGGAAGGTCTAGGACTTGTCTCAAGGACCCTTCCAGGCCTTGCACAGCCTCGGAGACATCATGGCAGCCTCTGGCGGTTCCCTCTTCCATCCTTCCTCCTGCTCCCATGGGTCCTTCCTGCTCTGCGTCCAGCTGTCCCCAGCTCGGCTCCGGAAGCTCCCGTCCTCTGCCTCCCTGCGCTCCCTCCTAGGGCGTCTCCCAGGCTTGCAGCGGCTTCTCAGAGCTCGTGGACAAACACAGTCAACTGTCAAATTATTTTCCCTTTTATAAACGCTTTTTTTTTTTAAATTTTGTTTATTTATTTGACAGAGAGATCACAAGGAGGCAGAGAGGCAGAGAGAGAGGAAGGGAAGCAGGCTCCCCACTGAGCAGAGAGCCTGATACGGGGCTCGATCCCAGGACCCTGAGACCATGACCTGAGCCGAAGGCAGAGGCTTTAACCCGCGGAGCCACGCTGGCGCCCCCTATAAACGCTCTTTTGATGCTTTGTGTCTTCATGCCCATTTCTGAGCCGTCTTGCAAATTTCTACAATAAAACATAACTTGAATTTTGGCTGGGGTTGGGCTGAGTAGAGAAACCGATTAAGGAGAATCAGTATCTTTCCCACAGTGAGTCTGCCGGTTGATTCATACCTTACGTCCCGCCGTTGCTTTATGACTTAATGTCTTCAGGGCAAGTTTTGTGGTTTTCAGTGTTTGAGTCTTACACATATTTTATTTAATTCACCTTTAATTCTCTCATATTTGTGCTGTTATAAATTACATTGTAAATTAAATTTTTACATCGTTTCCAATAGTTGCTGCCGGTGTACAGAAACACAATGGTTTCCTGTACCAACCTTGTTTTCAACAACGGGGCTCAATTTGCTCCATTCCCGTGGCTATCAGACACCTCCCTTCGTGTTTTCCACTTACACAGCCAGGTCGTCTGTGAGAAAAAGCAGCTTCAGTCCTTCTTTTCCAATGTGCACACTTTTGTTTTCTTGACTTGTGGCATCTGTTATGTTAACCCTAACCCTGACCCTCATCCTGTAACCCCGCATCGGCCTTTCCGATGACGTTAGCTGTGGGTTTGCCATGGGTGCTCTTAATGGAATGAGGTTTCTTTCTTTCCTCAGTTTGCTGAGATTTTTTTTTTTTTTAATCATGAATGGCTGGATCTCGACAATTAGTCTTTCTGGATCTATTGAGATAATCATGTGTGGTTTCCCCTTCTATTCATAATGTTGCATTTTATAATTTGTAAAAAGGAACGGTGCCTAGCTGGGACAGGCACTAATTGGCCATGCGCTGTCCTTGTTACATACTGGTGGCCTCGGTCTGCTGATGTTTGATTATGAGTTCTCGTGCGCCCGGCGCGAGGGCTGTGGTTTGCCGGTCCCCACGACCCCCGCGGGGTCTCTGGCTGTTGTCAGAGGAAAAGCGGATCTCATCAAACCCACCGAGGAGTATCTCCTCCTCTTGTTTTCTGAAAGGCTTTCTGCAGAGTTGGGGTTATTGTCTTCTTTAATGTCCTGTAGAATCCCACACCGACACGTTCTCAGCGAGGAGTTCCCTTGTGGTTAGGTTTTGACTTTTCCTGTAGACGCAGCTAGAAATCAGATGTTCTGCGCCTTCCTGTGTCCCTGTTGGTCATGTGTGTCTGTTCTGGTGCTGGCTGCGGGCCCAGGTCAGAGGTATCTTCCAGTCGAAGATGTCGGGTTTACTGGAATAACTGGATTCTCATTTCAGGGTCTGTAGGGCCCGTGACAGCCCCCTTTCCTGACTCCTGTAACTCGGATTCCAATTGTCCAGCTTTGTAGGTCTTTGCACAGAACCACTTGTCCTCTTCTTGACCCAATTCTTTCCACCCTATTATGGAATTCCTCTACGCGTCGGTCAGACTTGTTGCGTCGCTTTACCTGTAGACTGTGTGGCTGGTGCTTCCTCGGTATCACCGGCTGCCTCCGTGTCCTGGCGGTGGATTTCAGGACCTGCGACTGTCCTCGTCCGTGCTGGACCAGAAGCCCCACTTCTCGGTTGGCACTTCCTGCCTCCTGTTTGTAAGAGCCTTTCCACCTGGTCCTTTACTTCTCTTGGCAGCAGCTGCCTCGAAGCCCCTGCTTGCCCAACCCTGGGGCCACTGCTCTTGGTTCCCAGGGGCTGTCTTTCTTTGCATGAACAGATTACACATTTCTGGGTTGTTTTTTATTTTTTTTAAAAGATAGATTGATTGGGGGCACCTGGGTGGCTCAGTGGGTTAAGCCTCTGTTTTGGCTCAGGTCATGATCTCAGGGTCCTGGGATCGAGCCCCACATTGGGCTCTCTGCTCAGTGGGGAGCCTGCTTCCTCCTCTCTCTCTCTGCCTGCCTCTCTGCCTACTTACGATCTCTGTCTGTCAAATAAATAAATAAAAAAATCTTAAAAAAAAAGATTGATTGATTGATCGATTGACTGATCTAACAGAGAGAGAGAGCAGAGAGGGGAGAGGGTCAGAGGGAGAAGCAGACTCCCTGCAGAGCTGGGCGCCCAATGTGGGATTCGATCCCGGGACTCCGGGATCATGACCTGAGCCGAAGGCCATCACTTAACCGACTGAGCCCCCGGGCGCCCGCATCTCTGTTGTTCTGTGTGTCTGCTGACTTGGGTTTAGAAACAGACGTTGCAGGTCGTGTGGTAGCGCGATGCCGAGTCTGGTGTGTCCTGAGTGTTTATTTCCCTTGTTCTCACACGTAGCTCCATGGTGTGGCCTCCAAGGACAAACCTCCCTTTCGGTGCTCTCGGCAGGGGCTGAGATCCTGTCCTGTTTTCACGCACTCCTGGTGCGACTACGAGCCGACTTTTGTCCATTGAACTTCTGGTATTTATATCGTAAATTTTTATTTAAATATTTAAAATAAATATTTTAAAACCAGGTCTTCACAACCCTTAACATATTTGGGCAATTGGCTGGTGCCCGGCAGTCTGGTGGCCCATCGAAGATTTGGCCCGAGATTGTATTCGGGCTTGCGGCTCAGCTTCTGCAAAGTTTCCTCGTTCCTGGGGGTCCCCCGCAGCTCCCAGCGGCTCTGTCCTCCGGCACGGCGAGCCCAGGGTGTGCCATCTCTCTGCGCCTCGCACTGCGTGTTTGGGGAACGCGCTGTTAGCAAAGCAGCAGACACGGGCACCGGCGCGGCTCGATCTCAGGAACCATCCCTCCTCGTCTCCGCAGAGTGTCCGAGTCCTTCGTGGTGTCCCGCTGCGCCGAGTTCTCTGGCGGCCCGTGATCTGGGTGTGGGTCGTGTTTCTTCCGGCTCTCACTCCTGCCGTGTTCTGACTTGCAGGATTTCCCCTGGAAATTCCGGCAGCTCTTCCAAGGCTGACTTGTGTCTCCTGCACCCCGAGGGGGCCAGGCTGCCACCCCGCAGCCACAGCCTTGCTGTCGGAAAGCTCCTTGGGCCCCGAGTGCCACAAACCACTCTTTTTAGTTGCTTTATCTGGATCGTTTTTAATCACCCGAACACTTCCCTGGCTTTTGCCCATTCCCTTCTGTTTTCTAAATGTCTTTAAGTAATTGTTCTCACTCTCTCACCCAGGTTTTATAATTTCATCTGCGGGAGTTTGTAAGAACATTTCACTGCGCTGCACATTTCGCCTCTCTCTGCAATGAAGAGAAAACCTGTCCCTTCAGAGTAAACACAGCTTTGTTTTTTCCCTGTTTCGTCACTTAGTACATAGGCCCTTTGTTCCTTTTCAAAGAATTTAGATGATTATGGTAAGAGAGAATGTACTGGCTTGTCCTTTCCAGAACGCTTTTAGTCGTTCGTGGTTAATGATGGTTCTGTGCGTAGTAGAAGCATCCGAACAAGCCTCGTTTTCTGAAATACTTTTTGTTAAATCAGAAGTGGGCGTCCGGTTGTATCCACGCACTGTGGGCATGGATCTTTATTTTTACATGGGCGTGACTCGACTCACGGGTTTATGAGGAGATTAAAAACACGTGCGCCCGGTCTGCAGCGTGGCCGGATTCTGCCCCATTGCGACAGGTCACATTTCCTGCTTGCTCTGGAGAGTGCTGTTTTCTGTGGGGCAGCTATGCACAGTTCCTCTCCGGCGAGTGATTTTGCAGGCGTGTCCACCTCACGGTCGTATTTCTCTGCGGACTTGCTGTAGCTTGCTGCATCGGGGTTACAGACTTTGCCAAATGTGCGCCAGCATCTTCCCCGGGGCTGCCTCACTTTCTGATTTTGTGTGCGGTGCTTGGAGACCCAGAGTTCGGTATCGTTATGTAGTCAAACATAGCATTTTCCCCTTCATCGGGTTTTACGTTAAAGTGACTTGTCCCCAGCACCCTGGAGTCCTCTGCGCTGTCTTTCGATGAGGTTCTGACTTACTCTGCGTTTGTCTTCCAGTTCACCAGAGCTGTGTCGTGAGACAGGCGGGAGGAGAGAGACCTCGATGTCATTGCCGTCCAGTTTCCGTTTTCCCCACTTACCGGGCGTTACCTTTCCCCACTTTGAACCCCGCTGCTCTCTTCTGAGCCGCTGCCCGTGCGTGGACTTGCTTCTGAGCTTTCTCTCTTGTGACCCTCCGGCTTCGTGTGTCTGTGTGACGTCTGTGTCCATTCGCGCGAGCACAGCGGCAACACACGGCTTGTGTGTTACAAGGCGAGCGGCTTTCTCGCTCTGTTTTACTTCTTCATTTTTTCTCTACTATCCTTACACATGTTCCTTTACAAAATAATTTCAGAAACAGGTTGTCAAGTCCAACTGCCTATTTGAGGTTTCTATTAAAATTACGTTAACACCTGTCGTGTAAACGAGGGGAACGAGGACACCCTTACAGGGGTCAGAAGGTCTCCTACAGAAACACGGTGCAGGCTCGTTTGCCCAGTTTTATGACTTTCGTAATCTGTACAGTTTTCTTTGTGCAGATCTTACACGCTTTAGGCTATTTTTGTCCCTAGAAATGTTGTGTAGTTTTGTTGCTATCGTGAATAGGATGTTTTGTATTTTTACATTATACTTGGTTTTGTTATTGGTTACAATACAGTTGCCAGGTTTGGAGGCTACTGAAGTGGCAGACATTAGAGCACTTTGTTCTGATACATTTTGATTTGATTCTCTAAGCAGGTCAATGGTTAAAAAATCACAATAAAAATTCTTTATGTTACACTATATCATATTTTTAAGATTTGCATTGACTTCAGAAATAATATCTGATAATTTTTGCTTTAATAATAAGGGCTAATAACTTGAGATAATTCTTGTCTTATTTTAAAATATTCTTAGAAATGTTCTTCTATCCTTATTTTATAAATAATTTATAAAAATCAGGAATTAATACTGAATTTGGCCAAATAGCTTTTAGACATTTATTACAATAATCATGTAGTTGGGGCACCGGGGTGGCTCAGTGGGTTAAGCCTCTGCCTTCGGCTCAGGTCATGATCTCAGGGTCCTGGGATCGAGTCCCGCATCGGGCTCTCTGCTCAGCAGGGGAGCCTGCTTCCTCCTCTCTCTCTGCCTCTCTGCCTACTTGTGATCTCTCTCTCTGTCAAATAAATAAATAAAATCTTAAAAAAGAAACAAAACTTGCTTGTAAAAAATAATCATGTAGTTTGTTCTTATTAGAACTACCCTGGTAAATTATATTAATAAATGTACTAATTTTGTCTAAAATTAAACATATTTGGTCATTTTCTGTTACTTAACTATCTTGACAGCTTGGACAGATTTGTAACTCGCTTGGAATTTTCAAATATTTATTCATAGCTAAGATCACTATATAGTTTTATTTTTGTGCTTCTAAAAAGATTTTTGGCCCCAGAGTTATGTGCCATGAACTGGGAAGTTTTCCAAATCTCTATGCACTGAAATAATTTAAATAGCATAAGAATGATCTCTCTCTGAGTTTTGAAATAACCTACTCATACAGATGCCTAGTCCTGGCATATTTTATGAAGTTAGTTCTTGGGCAACTTTACACATTTCATCTTTTAAATTAATTTCCAACTGCAGGCCACATACGGATATACTTTTGTTATATAAATTTTTACAAATATAGATACAACAAAAGCCTCTTTTAATCATTCCTGCTGCTCTTCCTGTCCCCATGATTTTGGTGTGGATCCTTTTGTATTTTCTTCTGTGTATTTAAAAGCGTATATAAGCACTCATGGAAATATGCAGTTTTCCTCTCTGCTTTATTTTCAGGGCAATTCAGTAATTCCAAATGTTTAACTTATCTGTTTTTTTCATCATCCTGCAATCTTTGCATGTGAACGTATGTGGCAGCTACGTCTGCTTCTGTACGGTACTGTTGGACGCAATGCGGTGCAAGTAGCCTGCGTTTAACTGCCTTTCGTGTTATCTTGTGCACAGTTATTGTTTGTTTATGTTTTCCAGTATTTCCTTAAAAGTTTGGGAATATTTATTTTCCCAAGATTATGTCCAAGTTTCATCAAGATTTCCTTCCTTCTTTTCTCCCTGCACTTACTAAATTGTACATTCATTCATTCAACAAATATCTACAGAATGCTTGCTGTGTGCCCGCTACTTTTCTAGAAGCTTAGCATATATCTGGGGGTGGAACGGACCCCAATCCCTAACTCATGCTGCTATTTCCGATGCATAGTTCATTTATTTATTTATTTTTAAAGAAGATTTATTTATTCTAGAGTGAGAGAGAGAGAGAGAGCAGGGGAAGTTGGTGTTGGGAAGAGAGACAGAGGGAGAGGATCTCGAGCAGACTCCGCACTGAGCATGGAACCTGACGTGGGACTTGATCTCACGACACTGAGGTCATAACCTGAGCAGAAAGAAGTCAGTGTTGGACACTTAACCGACTGAGCCCCCCAGGCACCCCTATGATGCATGTTTTAAAATTATAGGTCTGGATTTACTAGAATTATAAACATTATAATAATTATTGCAACCTTTATAGGGTATTTTCCTATAAAATCTTATCTACTTTTGTGAAATTTACTTCCTGTTCAGGATTATCTGTTTTTGTTTCCTTTCCCCCTGCTTGATTAGAATGCATGAGTTTTTCTAATTCATGTGGCTTTCTTTATCATCAGTTTTTGTCACGATGATGAGAGGCCCACAAGCAAAATTTATGTTTTTTTACGACTTTAAAGGGACTTATTTCTTCATTTATCTTTTTAACTGTATTGATTTCTCTTTTCTCTTTAATTTAACTGGTTTCCCCCCCTAAATTCTCAGGTTAGAGAATTTAGTTTAGTTTATTTACTTTGTTTCTTGGTTGTTTTAAAACAAAGGTGTTTCAGCGTGGTGTGCTCCTGTGAAGAAGAGTTGGCCTTGACCATGTGTGTTTCTGACGGTCGGGGGCAGAGACAGCTGTGCCGTCCGGGGTGGCTCACGCTGACCTGCTCCTCTGTTACACTCCCCACAGCCCCAGAACCGGTGGAAACCTCGGTGAGATTGCTCCGTGTTCCTCCGTTGGCGAGGAAGCCTGTGCTGAGCACAGGCAGCAAAGACATGGCCCTAGGTGTTGGCCGGTCGTGGCACATGGCACGGGGGAAGCATGTGGCCTGCTGACTTTAGTCAGGGAGGGGAAGAGAGGAGATGTATTGCCCCACGAGGGAGAGGAAACGTCTGAAACCAACGTACACGTACTCTCGCTACTTAAACTGCGTATCTGGTTAGAAAGTTTACAGTAGCTTTATCGTGAGTCTTACACTTCAGAAATTATATACGTTACGAGATGTGCATCTCCTTCCCAGTTTTCCATGGTAATTGTTGGTGTTTTTTGACATTAATAAAAGCTCTTATCATGCATTTAGTCATTTAGTGCATACCTTGCATTGTACTGAGGACTCCTGACCTCTTCTCTCCTTGGATCGCGTCCTCCACGAGCAACTCTCCAGTCGGATGGTGTGGACAGTGATCTGCAGTGGTGAGGTTGTGGGACGTGGGGACAGTCTGTGGCCCATCTGTACTTGAAGTCCGGGGACCGCCACTCCAAAGCCTGCACTTTTCACTGCTTAGTTTTTAGAGCACGTGGGCATTTTATTTTAGTTTCTATTTTACTTCGACTGCTCTCTTTCTCCCTTTTATCCACAGTCGAGGGAGAAATTCTCCAGCTGGTCCTCTAATTCGCGGGTGAGATTTTCTCCTGTTCCATTCCGTTCTCTCCCTCCATTGTCCCTTTAAAAATCCAGCGATCCTGTTTTGTTCACCCGGAAGCAGTATTCCTGATTGCAGAGTGTGCTGTCGTCTGAAATTTCATTTACGAAATTAAAATAGGGAAATAAAAGGGGTTTTCTTGGGCAGACACTGCAGTAAGTCTCTGCACAGGAGGACATTTCTGACCACACAGACCACTGCTCGCTCTCACCGTCTACATCACTGTGTGGATTTTCCCCGTTCACGTGGTGACTCGATTTGAGTCAGGTTCTCGCGCAGCTTCTCTGGGGTCTGATTCGTGTCTTTCGGAGCGAGGGAAACGCTGGCTCTGCTCTCCTTTTATTTTGCCAACGTGAGGGCCGGTTGTTGCGGGCTGGGCAGGGCCGCTGAGGGCAGCAGGGAGCCTCATCGCCGTTTGGACGCTCTCTGCTGGCTTCTTGCTTCTCCGTGTTGGCTCCGCACCCTCGGCTGCCTCAGCCTCCAGCTGCCCCCAAGTCACGGCAACAACCTTTGTCCTGGGGCCTGCCTGGGGCGCCTGCTCGTGTGACCTTCACCTCACCGCTAGGGAGGAGTCCGCACCCCAGTGGGCTGGCTCTCCCCACATACTCAGTGCCAGAAATCAGAAACACGCGATTTCTGCGTCTGTAACCCTGAGATCGGCCCCACGCGGCCTGGTTTGTGTGTCAGGATTGGCCATGGCCCCAAGGGTGTGGGGGCCGCTCGGGGACGTGCATGATGCATACTCCTGCACCCAGAGGACACTCAGAAGGCTCCAGACATCGTCCAGGCCAACCTTCTCCACAGCCGCCTTTGCAGTCCCTTTGTCACATGGTGCAGGCCGTGTGCTGCCGGGATTGAGCCCGCATGTCACGTGAAGGACCTCATTGTGGCTGTGGCATTTTCTGCCCTGTCGTCCGGGGAGACAGCCCAGGGGGAGATGTCCCCACCATTTCCTGTCCGTCTGGCCGCGAAGTGCTCCTGCTCACTCCAGGACGTGGCTCCTGAGAGCAGGGGTTTCAGGACTGAGAGGCAGATGTCCCGGGGAAACAGATTTTAATTATTTTGAGGGGAAGCTTAAGGGTAGAAAATGCCAGAACCCATCCCGTGAGGCTGCAGACCTGAGCCTCCTCCCACCTTGGGAGTCCTGCCGAGTTCCCCGAGGGTCTTCTCCGCTCGTGCTCGGCCCAAGGGTCGGAGTGGTGCTGGCGCTCCTCGCGGTGGCCGGCCGGCCGCTCCCAGCTGCAGGGGCCTCCGTGCACGCCGCGTCCTTGCCTGCTCCGGCTGACGTGACAACGTCCGCGGACTGGGCAGCTTCGAGGGCGGCGGAACGTGTCGCCCCAGAAGAGGCCACTTTGCCGTAATGCTCGCATTGAACTTGGAAAACAGCAGGACAAGAAGGACACTGACGCCCCTTTCCTTCCTGACAGCCGGAGATACCATACTGATGTGGAAGTCCCGTCCCCGGAGGGGAGACACTTCTATCACCGGCGACAACGCAGGGAGTCGGGGCCCAGAGAAGCTCGACGTGCAGACCCGGGTCAAAGAGCAGCTCCGCGTCCACGTGCCGTTGTCCCCATGTCTCCCGCAGCCGCCGCTCCCCGTCTGCGGGCGCCCAGCCCGTCTGCTCCCGGGTCTTCCTTTCCGGGTGGCCCCATGTGTCGCTGTCTCCTGCGGATCTGTCCGAGGCCCCGCCGGTGACCTAAGAGCACGGAGGAAGAGTTTCGCCTCCCCGAGAGCCTGAACCGCAGGGATTCATTCCTCACACCTGCAGGAACGCAGCGTCACGGTGTTGGTGGGTTCGGGTTCGGGTTCGGGTCGGAGCCTCCTGGCTACCAGGCAGCTGCCTTCTTGCCCCGTGGCCCGTGGCCTTCCCGGAAGCAGGGAGAGAGAGCCGGCTCTGGCGTCTTATCCTTCAAGGACGCAGATCCCGTCACGTCAGGCTCTACTCTCATGACTCACTCGGCACTGATGATATCCGTGGACACCTTGTCTCCACCACGGCCCTGCCGGGGGAGGGGGACCAGCCGCCCGTCCACAGCACAGACGAGGCACACATTTCACTTCTGTGTTCATCCCTGGGTTTTCTCTGTCCCAGGGGTGTCTCCACCTGCCCAGGGTCCACCCCCTCGGCGTCCCGCGGGCGTCCTGAAGGGACGTGTGCCAGCCTGAACTAGCTCTCCACACTGCTGCCCTGCACAGCCTCCCTCACCCACGGTCTCCGAGCCTGCTGCCTCCCTCGGCCCCGCCGCTTGACCTGGAAGATCCAGGCTCCCCCCGTTGGCTTCCCAGAGCCTTGTGCTCACCTTCCGCTTCCTGGCGGTCAGCGTCTCAGCCTGCCCCTCGGATTCCCCCTCGAGCCTTCTGCTGACGAAAGGGCCCCTTCACAGTCCCCAAACAGAACATGCCCTCTTTTTGTCTCTAGAATTCAGCTTATGAATTTGCCTCCGGAGTAGCCCATCGAGAGAGGATTAGAGATTTGAGAGTGTCGGGAAAATGCAGGAAGCGAGCCTAAGTAGCTAAGGACGGAGAGGGGACTTCGGAGCTCCTTATCACACGCCAGGATCTCAAGTTTCCTGCGACAGCAAGAGACACAGTCTGTGGTGTGCATCACAGACTCATTTTAACCAAACGGTTCTGTCCATCAGCGGGTGCTGGTCCCAGGCCCCCCCCCGCCCCCACCAGCCTCCACCGCGCCAGGGATTGGTTCTCGTCCTTCTCCAGCGCCGAGCGCAGGTACCACTTCTGTTCATGCACGGCCCGTGGTCGGCCATCTCGCACAGCTCAGCGTGGCATGGCCCCTGCCCGTGCCCCCAGTGCCGCAGCAGGGATGGTGGCCCCCAGCACAGGTTAGCGAATGTTGGAGGAGACGCTGATGCCGCACGGGCATGGGCCAGTGGTGTTCTCATGACGTGAAGGCAAGTCCCGTGGTCACACAGTCGCCCTCCAGGTGTGGGGTATGGACTCCACCAAATTCTAGTAAAGAATTAAGGAAGAAAAAAATGACAACCATACACACCATTTCAGAACACAGTAGATACGAGAACAATTCTCCAGTCATTTTAAGAGCCTAGGATGGCCCTGAGATCAAAACCAGGTAAGGGCATTAAAAGAAAAAAAACAACCGTAGAGCGATGTCCCTGTGAGTCGGACACAGACATGCGCAACAGAAGGTTCACAAAGCAGACGCAGCATCGGGCACGCACACACACGTTATACACACGCTACACAGACACGCAGTAAATACCACCTACCTACGTATGTAACGCACACATGTGTGCACGCATACCCGGTCGAGCGCAGCATCGCCCAGAGATGCAACGTTAGCATTTGTAAATACATTAACGTTCATGCACCAAGTTCGCAGGAATAAAGAGCTCAGGACTGCAGTCATTTCAGTAAAGGAACAACAGCCTTTGACAGAATTCACCGTCTGTTAGTGCTGGACGTTCTCGGCAAACTCAGAAGAGAGGGAACCTTCCTCAGCCTGATCAAGGACATCTTCAGAGGCGTGGCAGCGAGCTCCCCGCGCTCTGCTGAACAGCTCAGTGCTCTGCCCTGAGATCAGGAACGAGGGAAGGACGTCTGCTGAGAGCATCTTGGTTCACCTCTGGCCTGTGCGGCCCCGCCCAGGGCACCGTGGCCCGAAGAATAGATGAGAAAGGAATGCAGCTCCTCGCCGAACTGACCAACAGAAGAAAGACAAAAGAACAGAACACCACGGGGTGAAAACAGCTGCTAAGCCAGCAAACCTGTGTTTCAAGGACGAAGGCTAAGTGGATTCCAGGTGCACATCCCTGAAGCCGTCCCCGCAGACGCACAGCGAAGGCGGGAGTCGAGGGCACTTGCGGGGGTCGCGTGAGAGAGGCGAGCGGGAACCAGCGGAGAAGCGGTGCATGTGGGGGAGAACTGGCGATCGCTGTCTCTCTGGGAACGCGAGAATGCACGGGGCCGTCTTCATGGCGGGGCGACGTAAGACAAAAGCTTATCAGTCAGACCCCGGGAGAAGGAGGAGCTCACTCCCCACCTTCTGTTCTCTGCACTGTCGGCCTCTCGAGGACACGGAGATGACGCAAAGCATTCTTGAAGACGAGGAACGAGGCCGAAGCCCTGCTTTTCCAGGTATCAGGACTCCAGTACTGAGTCCTGTCTGTCTTCGCGCAAGGATGGACATTGAGTGGACGCCATGAGATGGGAGTCCCGCGGTGAAGGGTCTCGTTGTGTCAGCGCGTGACGGACCAGGCCGTGCTGTGAACTTGGCTCTCGCTATAGGAAGAGGCAAGAATGGTGCTGGGGAATGTTTCATGTTAGTGTCATCATCACTAAAGCCACGATGGGACACGGATCCCCCACGGCTGAAACGTGACACGAGAATATAGTGTGGACGAGGAGATGAACCGGTGGAGACTAACGCACTTGTCGGTGGGGATGTCGGTGGGTGTGACGCTTTGGAAAAACCGTCCGCATGTCTGTTTGAGACGAACGTGCTCAGGCTCCGGGACCCGCCCTTCAGTGAGTGCCCAAGGGCAGTTCACGCGTCACGCACTTGGGGAGACACACGTAGGAACGCCCAGCCCAGCCCTCCGATCCTCGGCAACAGCTGGGAGCCGGGAGCGGGGCAAACGTGGGATCGATGTGTTAACTAAGAGACAACACGCATGACCGTCAGCGTGGCTGGGTGTCACCAGCGTGGTGTGTCATGGGGAGGAAGCCGAACACAGAAGGTCCCTTGAGCTTGGCTCCCTTTCTATGAAGAAAAAGGAAGGCCAAGCTACCCTGCAGTGTTCAGCCATGACTGTCCGTGCGGTGCTAATGCAGGAGGGGCGAGGAACTGGCCACCAACCCGGTCGGGCAGAGACGGTGACTCGGGGTGGGGGGGCGTGACTGAAAGGGTGCTCGGGGGGTCCCTGGGGTCCTGACAGTGTCCCGTCGCATCACTCAGTGCTCGCTCACTGTTTGCTTCCTAAGGGCTCGTTAAGTGCACACGGATGTTTGTTGTGCAGCGAAGTAATTAAAAATAATAAAATGGCCAGATATACAATGCGAGTAAAGTGAACAGCCAGTCAGAGCCTTTCACAAGGACCTCACGTAGGCCCTGGCATGGGCCACACCAAACCCAGGTCCTGGACGTGGGAACTCCCAGTGTGGAAAGGAAGACCCAGGGAACGGGCCAGTCTGCATTCCCGGATGCAGCCGCGTCCCTTTGTTGAAGGTTTTGCTCAACTCCTGGCTGCAAGAGACCGGAGGAATCCCTCGTCCAGCCTTGCAAGGACCATTCAGGCCAAAATATGGCTTTGGAACTCCTGCGACACTTCCCTGTCCTTATTTCTACCTGCCACTCTCTGTTCTTACCACGTCTTTGTCCCACGGGCTCGCTCTCCCGACCCCTTGGGTGTTAGTAAAAATGGGGCAATGATAGTCTGGATACAGAGTTGTTATTCAAGAACCGAATTATGCAAAGAACAAAAAACAAGCAAACACGCCTTGCTGGTGCATGATAATTGGAACGGAACCCTCAGATGTGGGGTTCTCCATGTGAGGTCAAATGCGTTTTCCCAGCAAACTTCTTCCTCCTTGAAAAGACCATTTAGAAAACCTTCGAGGGGCACATTACCATTCCCAGAACCAGTGTAATTTTCATGGGTGATTTTGTTTCAAAGAGGAAACATTTTTCTAGCAGGGAACCAAAGGCAGAGAGCGGTAGCAAGTTAGGTCTAATGACAAGCGATGTGAACAACATGTATAAATGTTTAATTTGGGCTCAGACATGCCAGATGCAAATTTCCTATTTCCTCAGGCAGTGCAAATACCGATCACTTATATGATTGCTTGGAAAAAGGG
Source organism: Meles meles (assembly GCF_922984935.1). Classification (NCBI taxonomy): domain Eukaryota; kingdom Metazoa; phylum Chordata; class Mammalia; order Carnivora; family Mustelidae; genus Meles; species Meles meles. Next base: position 85,729,157 of record NC_060078.1, read on the forward strand.
TCAACTTTTGGTTTAAGAAAACATCGCTGAAATATTAAATATTTATGAAACAGAGTTATTGCAGTGGGAGGCCGAGACCCACGTGGTGGGGTTCATGGCGAAATCACGGCGACCCACCCGCACTGCGACTGGTTCCTGCAGTATTTTCTTCTGGCTGGCGGCAGGGTCTGGGCAGGACAAGGTCATTCGTTCTCCAGGAGAAAACAAAGCCGAATGTGGGTTGTTCCTGAACCCACAGAGACTGCAAGGACAGGATTTAAGGGAAGCCTTGGAGGAGGGGTGCCGGTCGTGTCCGTCAGTTCGTGTGCGTGGACGTGGGCCGAGGCCTATCATCCCACCGGGAGAGGAGGTCGCCGTTTTGTCTGTGGCTTGCTGGCTCGTTGACACCACAGCTCTGGTGGAGGGGACCTGTCATCCGTGCTCTACAAGACGACTTCTAGAAGGCCACCTCTGCCTGCTTCCTACGGACGGGAGCCAGGAGGGCCCCTGGGCCGTTCTGCCACATCCGCGAAGAGACTGCGGTGGGACCCCCTGATGGACTTGGGCGGGCGAGCCATTCCCGTTCACTTTAAATGTGTATAAAGGCGTCATACATCCCTGTACCCCACATACATATCGACCTTTGTAGATCACACACACGCATAAGCTCAACTTCCATGCGGCGCACAGAATGTCTAGATACTTCCACACGTCACGTCACACACACACGTGGGCGTAGGCGTGTGCGTACACCCGTAGCTAGAGGTATGCAGACACAGGCCAGCACACGCGCTCACGCTCGGTTTGGGACCGTACGGGTGGAGGGAGACACCCTCCAGACAGCGGCCTCGATGCCTTGTCTGCCGTGAGTGTCCCGATTCGCTCGGAAACCTGGATCCGAGCCTGGCACAGACCTTGCTCAGAACGTGCATTTTGTCTGTGACTTTCTGAGTCTGATGCGGAAATCTGGCCCTCCCGCCACTGCGGTGGTCACGAGTGTCTTCACCGGGGCTAACGGCTCCGGTCTGGATGTTGGCGAGGTCCCCGTGAGGCTCCTTCTTGCTGCTGGTCGCGGCAGGGGTCTCACACTTAGGCTCGTGTCGGTTAGTGACAAACCAGGTCAGTCTGTCCTGTTACGTGGTGACGGTGGGTGTCAGCGCACCAGGAGAGCCCAGAATGCAGCTGTGTGTCGGCTTCTTCGCGGGGGAGTTAGCCACCTGCTGATGACATGTCCCCTCTCTGATGCGTCCCGCCCTCTTCTCCTGGCAGCTTAGCAGGGGACCTGCGCGGGGGGGGGGGTGGGGGACGCCCACGCCTGCGATGAAGCCGCGCTGCTCCTGGCTGTGCATCCGACACGGGGCCTTCTCTTCTGTTTGTAGAGAGCTTGGGGGCTTCCACGCAGCCTGTCCTCCCTCCAGCCGCAGAGCAGACTGTGTCCCTGCTTTTGTCCCCAGAGATGTGCCCAGGGTCAGAGACCGTGCGGTGAGCCGCCCCCATCCACACGTGTCCCTCTGAGGTGGCTCAAAACGTCCTCCCCACGGCTAATTTCGACGTGTGGAGCCTGAGCCTCCTGTGGTGGAACGGGGGGTTTAGATGTCCCGTGAGACTCAGGCTTCTCCCCTCCTCCCTAAGTGTCTTTAGAAGTTCCCTATGGTCTCTATCCAGGGCTGACCACCTGGCATGCTTGCTTCCCCTCCCCTCACACACCTGTGCCCCGCTGCTCTGCGCCCCGGAAGCCCAAGGCTCGCCCCCCGTATCCAGGCGTGCTCAGAGCTAATGGGGCCGTGGTCACGGGCTTGGCTGCTCCTGATCAGGAAGTGGATGGGCTTCGTGGCCCAGTGCAGGACTGTGGCCTCGAAGCTCGCTGGTTTCCTGTCTGTACTTTCCTCCCTGTGGAGCCTGAGGCCTCTGTGACAATCTCCATAGCGTGCGGTAGAACCGCACAGACCCTTAGGAAAACCGAACTCCTCTCCTGACAAGCAGGTGAGTCACTGACGAGGCCTCTGGGATGGCCAGGGTGCAGTCATCATCTAGTGGACGGAATGTCTGCTTTCACGGTGGCTGTGATGTCACTGCTTGTCCCAAATCACTCATAAGCAAGGGCTGTTGGTCAGCAGCCCTGCCTGGCAGTGCCGGAAATGAGCTGGTGCCGTTGGTCGTCGTGAGACGAGGACACTGCAGGCATATGGAGCCCCCAGGCGGGCACACATGCTATCCCGAAGCACAGCAGGACACCCACCCCGGGGGGCCCCAGCTGCTCTCGGGTGTCTTCGCACGGGCTGTTCCCAGTGGCTTTTCTGGGTTCCCATGAGTCAGCGTCCCATTGCTGGGCTCCTTTTGGTCTTGTCCTCATGCTTTTCGCAGCTATGGACTTTCTAGAAGGATCTGGTTTTCTCCAGAAGGCCATGGGGGATCTGTGTCTCCCAAGCCTTGGCTGGCATTTCAAGGGCCAGCCGATTCCTGGACTTGGCAGTCCTCTCCTGTGCCCCAAACCAGATGGTGTCTCCCCGGCCACAGCCCGAGGGAACCCCACATGCTCTGGTCCGTTCTTGTAGGTGTGAACACTCGAATGCCAACTCACCTGGTTCCTTTATAAGTGAAACACTCACTGGGCTTTCACAGACGGCTCACAACCAGAGCAGATGGTGTCATTTCTGCACAGTCTCCCTCCCCGACACCGAGTTCAGCCGGAGTCTGGAAACATCAAAGAGAGGTATTTATGAGAAGTCCTTTGGCGACTGATAGACACAGTCCTGTCTTTAAATATAAGATTTGGAATGAGAGCAAGTGTAGTCCAAGTGTCGTGAATAAAACATAGGTTTGATCGTAAAACCTCGTGAACACCCTCGTGAGCCCGTGAGACGCCAGAAGCCTCCGGGAGGGACAGTTGGAAATGTAACACGTCCCTACCGAGCTGTTACAGCATCTGAAAACTGTCACGCGGGCTTGCCGCAGAAGCGCACCCCACGCCTCACGGTGACATTTTCTGCGATCTCTGTGATCGCCCACGGAGGACGCAGCCCTATGTGACTCGCACACTTCACTTCTGTGCACCGGACCCTAGTCCTGGGGACCCCTAACTGACTCCCCTACTGCAAGGTGACGGCCTTCTGCCCAGGCCCTGGCATCCTCAGAGCCCTGAGGACGGGGGGCCGCTCTTGTGGGAGAGAGGTGACCTCAGTGCACCCCTTGAGGAATCAAAGACGTGAACTTTAACCACAGCTGCACCCCTATAAAAATGCCTTCAGGTTGAGAGTGTGGTGGTCTCCCTTCAATTAGCTTACCAACGAGGACTCCATTTTAATTATCTAAATGGCTTTAATGTTTAATTTTGAAGTAATTTCAAATTTAAAAAAGGGTTGCAAGAGTTGTGCAGAGAACTCCCATTTCACTAATTTTGAAAAGAACTCCCAGATTCATTAATACTTAATATCTTGGCCTATTTACGTTATTAGTCGTTCTTCTCTCCTTAATTTATTAAGTGTCTAGGAGTCCATCGTTGTATAATATTAACATAATATTTATTACAGTGGTATTGGCAGGACAATAATGGATTTTAACACCTATTTTTAAAAATTAAATGGCTTGAAATATTTTAATATTATTATTGATCTCGACGCTCAGATGACCTCACGTGTACTCAGCAGACGCCCCTCAAGCCATTTCCTCCGAGCACTGACTAGTTCCTGGTGCTTTTTGACCATTCCTTATTGTTTTTGCACAAAAATATATTGCAGGTTTATCTTGTATTTTCTCTGGCCCAGTCCAGCAGTCCGTTACTTATTGAATTTAGCCGGTTTGTGGGAAACCATATTTAGAAACAAAGATCCGTACGCTGGGTGGTCTCACTGCTAATGGGCGTCCTTGATTCTGGGTCTCTCAGCTGCCAAAGCAAAGAAACATACCCTTGTCTCGGTCCATCTTCCATCTGTTTCTGCTTGTACCTACTTTGATATCTCTAAAGCCAGGGGCCCACGCTCACACCTCCAGGTCCACGCCTGCACAGCGGGAGTCTCCCAGCCAGCCTCCTGCATCGCTTGTCTCCTGCTTTGCCCACAGGGACTTAGCCCCTCATGTCATCATGGTATTGGCTTTGTGGCTCAGTCCTACAAATACAGAAAGCATTTCCAGAATTGCTGATTTATTCCACGGTGGAAAACAAACCCACCGAGGACGGCTTCTTCCAGTTTGTCAACTGGTGCCCTGAATTACTAGAAAATGATACAAGATAAGCAAAACAATCATTTTTAGCTTTCAACAGCACAGGGCCAGCACAATACCTGAAGGAAGGGAAATGAACAGAATCAACTGTGCTATTCCTCACCTTACTGCTTTGACGCTTCCGGGCTGATGTGCAGAAAAGGGAACACCGGACTGAGCCCAGCTGCCTTGCCGAGATGAGGAGGCAGCGCCTGTTGCTCTGAGAAGCAGAGACCACCAGGATTCACGGTGCAGACCAGCAACACAGAGCTTCTGAGTCTGCAGACGTCCTCTGGGGGCTTTGCCTCCATGTTCATGTGCAACTGTGTGGGGGCACATCTTCGTAGGGCCAAGCAAAGAGCCGCTGCAAAGCATTAGGTCAAGAAATTCCTGAAAGTCACACAGAGGAAATTTCATATCCCCACCAGCAAGATTGGAGAAGCCTACTAGTACATGGGACATTGGGTAGAGTCCCCAGAGGAATATTGCCTTAGACGTTATGTTAGCTCTCAATGAAAGGCTGTTCTGGACTCTGCAAAAAAGCTTAGACTTGAAAATAATCACTCCAATTTCAAGTAATATCACTGTGTGCTAGACCAAATTTCAACACTCCTTAGAGCAATACAGCACCCAATGACATTAGAATTCACAATGCCGGGCATCCAACCAAAATACCAATTATGCAAATAAGCATGAAAATGAAACCCATAACTGGGAGAAAACTCTATTGATGGAAACATTCTCAGAAATGACGGAGATTATGGAATTAGCCGATAAGGGCATTAGACAGTGCGTGCACACACCCGCACACGCATTAGTGGGCTTGAAGAGGTAGCCATAGAAACTAAACAAAATGAATCACGGAGAGAAGATGGAAAAATAAAGAGAGCACTGGAACATGTGAGAGAATATCAAGTGGTCTAGAATAATTGTAATTTGAATCCTGTCCACAGAGAATAGAGAGGAAGGGGTGAATAAAAATTATCTGAAGACATAATAGCTGAAAAAACTTTGAAATTTGATGAAAACTATAAACTCGCAGCTTGTGGGAGCTCATCAGATCTCCAGCAACAGAAACATAAAACCACACCAGGTCACAAGCTGCTGAAAAGAAGAAATATAAAAGCAGCTTATATAAGAGAAATACAGGCACATACCACATAATTATGTAAGACATGCAAAGACGAGAATGGTCACGCGCTTTGGATCAGAAGCACGGCAAGGCAGGAGAACATGGAGTGATGCCTTTAAACACTGAAAGAGAAGTTGACTCAACTGGGGATTTTATACACGACGAAGACGTCTTTCAAAAATGAAGGTGGGCTTCTGCTCCTCAGCACGGCAGGCTAAGAACCCAGCAGATAGCATTCCCTGTCCGAGAGCAACCATAACCCGGGACACGACACAAAGAAGGTTATGTCTGAATGTGCTGGGAAGTGGACAGAAGTTGAGACTCTGTTGAGTCTAGAGGGAAGGGCCGCCTGCTGCAGGAGTAGAGATGTGGGATCTGATGACAGGTCTCTGTCACTGAGGCTTAGCCTCTGCTCATGCAGCCGGCACACAGGTGCGAGGCAGCACCTGGAGAACCTATGATCTTCTAGCCCTGGGAACCAGAAAGGTCAGACTGAGAATTACAAACACCTCAGGGATAGGGGGATTGCCACAAGGAAGAGCTAGGAGAGGGACCCCCAACTCTGTCTACCGACATCTGTGATTAGGCCTCACACACGAGTGCAGAGCAGACTCAGTGCAGCTCAGCTAAAATCAACATACAAGAGCAGAGCCGCCTCCAGGGAGAGAGTTTGATGTTCAAACCAAGCCAGGTAATGACCTGCTCAGAAAAGGAGAGCAGTGGTTCCAGAATCTCGATATCCTCACACCCATGATGTCCAAAATGCAATCCAAAATTACAAGATATACGAAAATAACAAGAAAATGGAATACATTCTCAAGAAACAGGAAAACAAAATAATTTAACTAGAATCTGGCATGAACAAGCTGTCAAGACCGTATCACAATTATCCTAAATAAAGGAAAGTAAAACACATTTTAATTTCTTTACCTTCATCTATTACTTATGTAACACTCCTCCTTTCTTTGTGTAGATCTGAGTTTCTGTTGATTTGGGATACTTATCATATGGCTGGTGATCTCCGAGATTCTCAGATCTGGGGTTTGGTGTCTCTCATTGATTTTGGAAAATTCTCAGCCATCATCTCTAAATTATGGGTCCTGCTCTTTCTCTCTTTCTTTGTACTCAGGTGTCCCCATTATGAAATGTTACCCTTTTGTAATTATCTCATAGTCCTTTGACCTCTGTTTAATCATTTCCATTCTTTTTTCTCTCTGCCTTTCAGTCTTAGAAGTTTCTATTGATGGATCTTCAAACTTACTGATTATTTCCCTGGCCACGTCCAGTCTGATGAGCTCATGAGAGGCATTCTTCATTTCTGTTACATTGTTTTTTATCTTCAGCATTTCCTTTTGACTCTTTCTTAACTGCTGTGGCTTTGCTTACATCTGTTCCTGCTTGCTGACCACTTTTCGTTAGAGTTCTTAGCACATTAATAACAGTTATTTTAAGTTTCTGATAATATTCCAAACCTCTGCCACACCCAAGTCTGCTTCTGATGCTTAGTTTGTCTCTGTGGTCTGTATTTTGCCTCGTGGTAAGCCTTGTAGTGTTTTTGGAAAGCCAGGCACGACGTGGTGGTAAGGGGAATTGAGGTAGTGTGTGGTTTGTGTTTACCTGGCGAGGAGTCAGGCCCCTCAATGTTTGCTACAGCTGTGGTGTCGGAGGCCAGGTTGCCTCTGGTGTCCTTGTTCTTGATTTCTCTGCTCCCTTTGGGTTTCCCTGGAGATTTTTAAAGCAGGGTTCGGGGCTTTCAATTCCTTTACGTGTAACCCCTTGTTACAGAGGAGTGCTGTCGATGGGATGTTGAGGCTGGGGAGGGAGGTGTTCTGTAGTCCTGTGATTAGGGGCCAGCCCTGCGTTGGGTATTTTCTTGTCCCCAGGTTGGCTAGGCTTTGGTGGAGTTAGGTTAGGCTCAGCTAAAGCAGTTTTCCCTAAGCTCAAGCCTCTTAGGAAAAACAATGTCCTGGGTGTACTTCAAAATGGACAGCTTTCCCTACCCTCTGTGGGAGGCAGGAGGGGCTTTTCCTCCCATCTTCACGGTGAGCATCTGGTAGCTAGGGCTCCTGGAGGTAGGACTCACAAGTGTGCTCCTCCCCAAACTGGGGCCTCTTTCATGATAATTATTATTTTAGAAAATTTATTTATTTTTCTTGAAGTATAATTGAGGTATAATTTTGTATAATTAAAGGAAAGCTCTGCAGAGAACTAGAAAGTCTAGTTGAAAGGAATATTCAGGAGATGAGCATAACAGCCCAATGGACGAGACAAGACGGAAGAAGTGAGCATGAAGACATCAACAGGAATTATTCACAGCCAGAGCAAACAGTTTTCTGTCTTTTTAGAGAATGAGGCCTGTGTGCCTTGTTAGATTAAAGCAAAAGTTTCCCCATACATATAATTGGATTGCTGGAAGAAGAGAACAGAGAGAATGAGACACAAATATTAAAAAATTCGTTGAAGATGTAATGTCCAAATATCCTACATCTGATGTAAAACAGAGAGATTCTAAATGAATGCCAGGGGGAAACACACACACACACACACACACACACACACACACAAGCCTGTGCCAAAGCCCATCATTATCCGACGGTTGAAACGAGATAAAGAGCGCATCTTGCAAGCCAGGAGAGAAAAATTGCAAGGCACAGAGGAGGTGTGATGTAATTAGTGGCTGGCTTCCCCTCACCAACAGCGTGGGACGGGGAAGCAGGGCAGTGCGTGTAAAGTGCTGAAAGCAAAGAATAAACTCGATTCACTGTTTTGTTCTTCCAACATCATTCAGTGGAAACATTCTTCAAAATTAAGGTAAAATAAAGACATCTTCCGACAGAGGAAACTGAAAGAATTTGCTGCCAGGAGACCTTTGCTGTAAGAAATGCTGACCTAAGTTATTCAGTCTGAAAGGAAACGCCACTGGGTAGAAAATTGGATCTTTCAAAAAGAATGAAGAACATCAGAAACGGTAACTCTCCTGGGTGTACTTGAGACCCGAAGACAGTGCACGGCAAATGCTGAGCCTTGTGCAGCATTAGTGATCGACCTAGATCCTGGGGACCCCAGGATGGAATACAGACTGCGACACGTGTCTAACATGTCCACCCTGAGAATGGTGGGGCGGGCAGGAAGTCAGCTCCGTCACTTCAGTGTTTGCCCCGGATCCCGTAAAGGTCAAGATGGAAAGAGCCGTGTGGACACCCTGTACTCCGGCGGGCACATTTGTGTCTCACGTGCGTGTGGCTTAGCGAGTCCGAGCCTGTCCCCCTGTGCGCCAGGGTTGGACGAACGAGCAGACCAGCTGTAGGTAAAGGAGCCGTGTTCCTCAGTGTGAGACAGGAAAATGCAAGTGAGTAGGAGAAGAGTCTACACACAGTGAACCCTGCTGAATGAGAGTCAGGCACTGGGAGCACAGGTTCATTTTCATGTATGTGCAGAGAGACACAGAGCTAGTGATGGTGGACGGACTGTTCAAGAAGAAGAATCGTGGTGTGCAGGCGACTGTCTAACAGTGGATCTCCGAAGCTCTGCCGCATAGGGCTGGCCCGGTTCCGTGGCGCTCTGTTTCCACCGTGGCTAATTTTGAGCTACCAACACGATGTCACTTAAGCTGCATTGGGAAGAGAGGAGCGTGGTTCACCTCTGGAGCCAGCAACATTGGGGCTGACGCTCTGCTGGAACATAACCGTCTGAGCCATGAAGTTCTCAATAAATTTCAGAGGCTTGTGAAAGTACATAGTACGTTTTCTAATGCAAGTGAATTGTACAAGTAATCAGTGACTGAAGTACATTTGGGAAAATCCCCACATTTTTAGAAATGACACAACGTTCTCTTTGTGTGTGTGGGGCGGGTATCAAGAAAGAAATCAAAGAAGAAATAACAAAGAACAGGAAGAAGTATATCCAACTCAATTTATGAAGCTGATGTTACTCTGATACCAAAATCAGAATGATACATGCTCATGAGGAAGATTGGTTTGTATCTTTACTTTCTTTTTTTTTTTTTAAAGATTTTATTTATTTATTTGACAGACAGAGATCACAAGTAGGCAGAGAGGCAGGCAGAGAGAGAGGAGGAAGCAGACTCCCCGCTGAGCAGAGAGCCCGATGTGGGGCTCAATCCCAGGACCCTGGGTTCATGACCTGAGCCGAAGGCAGAGGCTTTAACTCACTGAGCCACCCAGGTGCCCCTGTATCTTTACTTTCTTATAAGTCATACTTTCTTGTAAGAAAATAAAACCACAGAGGAATCTTCCTCATGAGCGTGTATACAAAATCCTCTACAAAATAATAGCAAGTTGAAGCCTGCCTTACATCAAAAGATAGTTCAGCCTGATCAAGTGAATTTTATTCCATGAATTTAAGGACGATTTAGTATTGAAAAATTAATCAAGGTAATTCACTGTAATTACAGAGGGAAAATGAAACCCATATGATCATCTTAAAAGATGCAGAAAACACATTTGGCAAAACTCAACATCTGTGCATAAAAATTACTCCTAGAAACCTAGAATAGAAGGGACCTCCTTTGACCCAATTAACAGTGTCTGAAAAAACCTACAGCCAGTATCATCCTTCACAGTAAAAGACTGATTCCGCCCCCTGCCCCCAAATTGCTAATATAATGAGGGGAGAATGAAATAAAATGAAATAAATTATGAAAGTCACGTACATTGGAAAGCAAGGACTACAACTCTCTTTGCTCACAGAATACATGCCTTTTAAAAAGAAATCTTAACGCATCTACAAAAAAAAGCTACTAAAATTAATGAGTGAATTTAGCAAGGTCACAGGATACAAGATATACCTATAAAAAATCAATTGTCCAGTTTTCCCAGCACCATTTATTGAAAAGACTTTCTTTTTGCTGGGAAAACTGGACAGCGATATGTAGAAGAATGAAACTCGACCATTCTCTTACACCGTACACAAAGATAAACTCAAAATGGATAAAAGACCTCAACGTGAGACAGGAATCATTCAGAATCCTAGAGGAGAACATAGGCAGTAACCTCTTCGATATCAGCCACAGCAACTTCTTTCAAGATATGTCTCCAAAGGCCAAGGAAACAAAAGCGAAAATGAACTTTTGGGACTTCATCAAGATCAAAAGCTTCTGCACAGCAAAGGAAACTGTCAACAAAACAAAGAGGCAACCCACGGAATGGGAGAAGATATTTGCAAATGACAGTACAGACAAAAGGTTGATATCCAGGATCTATAGAGAACTTCTCAAACTCAACATACACAAAACAGATAATCATATCAAAAAATGGGCAGAAGATATGAACAGACACGTCTCCAACGAAGACATACAAATGGCTATCAGACACATGAAAAAATGTTCATCATCACTAGCCATCAGGGAGATTCAAATTAAAACCACATGGAGATACCACCTGACACCAGTTAGAATGGCCAAAATTAGCAAGACAGGAAACAACGTGTGTTGGAGAGGATGTGGAGAAAGGGGAACCCTCTTACACTGTTGGTGGGAATGCAAGTTGGTGCAGCCGCTCTGGAGAACAGTGTGGAGATTCCTGAAGAAATTAAGAATAGAGCTTCCCTATGACCCTGCAATTGCACTGCTGGGTATTTACCCCAAAGATACAGATGGAGTGAAAAGAAGGGCCATCTGTACCCCAATGTTTATTGCAGCAATGGCCATGGCCGCCAAACTGTGGAAAGAACCAAGATGCCCTTCATAGGACGAATGGATAAGGAAGATGTGGTCCATATACACGATGGAGTATTATGCCTCCATCAGAAAGGATGAATACCCAACTTTTGTAGCAGCATGGACGGGACTGGAAGAGATTATGCTGAGTGAAATAAGTCAAGCAGAGAGTCAAGTATCATATGGTCTCACTTATTTGTGGAGCATAACAAAGAACATGGAGGACATGGGGAGATGGAGAGGAGAGGGAGTTGAGGGAAACTGGAAGGGGAGATGAACCATGAGAGACTATGGACTCTGAAAAACAACCAGAGGGTTTTGAAGGGGCGGGGGTGGTGGGAGGTTGGGGAAGCAGGTGGTGGGTAATAGGGAGGGCACGTACTGCATGGAGCACTGGGTGTGATGCCAAAACAATGAACACTGTTACGCTGAAAATAAAGAAATAAGTTAAAAAAATCAATTGTATTTTTGTATTTTATAAATAAATAATTATAAATTAAACTTTAGGGATACTATTTTCTAGAGAATAAAAAAAAATGAAATAAAGGCAATAAAAAAGATGTTTGTATTAAACCCCCACATGCCCACCCACGTATCCCCAGAACGTGAAATACTTAAGAATGGATTAAAGAACGTACGTGCATGATTGGTAGCTGAAAACGAGAAAATAATCTGGAAACCACAGAAGCCCTACATAAATGGTGAATGGACGCCACGTTCACATCACAGCAGGTTCGATGTTGTTGTCAGTCTCTTCCAAACTGATCTGTACATTCACACAGCTCAGTTGAATCCCCCGCAGGCTTCCTGTCCTAATGTTTATGTGGAAATTCGGAGCACTTCCAAAAACTTCGGGACAAAGTAAAACAAGGAGGAATCATATCACTGGATCGCACGTTTACTGCATAAAGCTCCAGAGCTCCAGGGTGGTGGTGGCAGATGGACAGAGCCAAAGAGCAAAGGGACGGAGTGTGTGTGTGGCCGCATGGACATGCATAGGTACATGCTAAGTCGCTTTTCGGCAAACTTGCCCAGGCGGTGAGAACAGGGAGGGTTGGGCTTCTCAGCAAATGTGCTAGAATGTGTAAGTGTGTGTAACAGCCCCCCGTGTGAACACTAAATACATTAAAGTTCTTGCGAAAGCATTGATGACAATACTTTGTGACCCTGGGGGTGGACAAAGCTTCATTTCTTAGGACGCAGAAAGGACACATGATAAGAGAATAAAAATGGATAAATTTGACCTCACAAAATTTTTAAAAATTGCTTTCCAAAAGATGTTGTGAGAAAATAAAGTGACCAGTCACACACAGGAAGAAAATATTTGCAAAACGCCACCCAGGAAGGTGTATCTACACTAGGGGAAGAAATATTACGACTCAGGAAAGAAATGTTACAACTCAGGAAAGAAATGTTACCACTCAGGAAAGAAATGTTACAACTCAGGGTAACACAGAAACCTCACAGAGGAAGAGCAAACTTTAAAACAGACCCTGTAGCAACGAAGACACACAAGCGGACAAGCGGGAGAGAACGCCCACACTGCTGTTCATGCAGGGACAGGAAGGTCCCCAGCACGCTGAGGTAGGCTTTCACACGCTTTCGGAGGGTCTCAGTGACAAAGCCTGACTGGTCACCCACTGACCCGACGCGAAGGGAGGGAGCCTCGTGCCTTGCTGCCGGGAGTGTTCTATGGAGAACTTCAGGGAAGAGTTTAGTCCTCCTCCTCCTCCTCCTCCTCCTCCTCCTCCTCCCCCTCCCCCTCCTCCTCCTCCCCCTCCCCCTCCCCCTCCCCCTCCCCCTCCCCCTCCCCCTCCTCCCCCTCCTCCTCCTCCTCCTCGTTCTTTTTTTAAAATAAAGTTAAATACCACCCAGCACGTGTCCCAGCAATCCCACTTCTCAGTGTTTGCTCAAGATCAGTGAAAATCTCTCTCCATGCAGAGACTTGCACACAAAGGTCCACGGAGGAGATTTCTGTAACAGCTCGAGCTGGAAAGAAACCAAGTGTGTCCACCTGCGGAGGAGAGACAAGCCACGGACTATCCCTCTGGGGGGCCCGTACTCTTCAGCAATAGAAGGAATGACTACAGATACGCACGTCGGCATGGGTGAGCCTGGGGAAGGCGCTGTGTCCTGGGTGAAAACACAAACCAGACACGAGGACTCCCCACCAGATTAGCACGGATCCGTAAAACGTGGGAGAAGCCAAAATTATGGTGATAGAAAGCGGTGGTTGCCTTAGGGGAGGGTTAGGGGACCAGTGTGACTGCAAAGAAGGGAAAGTATTTGTGGGGAAGGGTTTGTTCTGTACCGAAATTGTGGTGGTGGTTAAAAAAAAATTATACACTTCTCAAAACTCACTGAATTTCCCTTAAAATTGGTGGCTTTAACTGTAAGTAAATCATGCTTCAACAAAACTGATTAAAGACTATGAAGCAAAATCACCCCAGGGAGCTGGTCATCCCACTCTCCCCGCAGGCCAGCACAGGTGGGTGACGGCCAGGAGTCCTTCCGCTGTCCTTGTGCACTCGTCTCGGACACACTTGTCAAACTCCTCCTTGGGCCAGACCTTGAGAAAGGGACAAGTTTCAGTGGCTCAGGGCCGCGTCCTGCTCCCGGGGTTGGTGTAGAGGCCACGGCGGTCTTGCCCTATTGGCTCTGGAATCTCGTCCAGGTCCAAAGCTCTCCTTTCTCCCAGGGGAGTCCCTGAATCAGTGGCCATAGCGTCCTTCCCCCCAAACCGTCCTCACTTGGGCTGCAGGAGGGGCGTGGGAGCCCCAGTGGGTACTGGGGAATAGGATGTCTCCTTCTGCACCTCCTGAGGTCCCTGTCCATGATATCTTTCACACCCTGTGTCCCAGCCCTGCTCAGAGAGCAGCCGCAGGCTAACTTCTTGTTTTCCTTCTTGGCCGTGGTGCTCCCTGGTCACCGATCACACGTGTGTCTCCGCGTGTCCAGCAGGCTCTCAGCTCTTGGGTGCTCAGCTCTCTCGCTGGAGCAGCTTGCAGGAATTGGAGGGAGGTAAGCTGGGCTGGGGCGGCGCCGGACCCCCAGCCCTACACCTCCCCATTCCCTTGTCCCTGCCCCTGTCGGACCCAGTTCCACGTTGGGTGCGAAGGTTGCACCTGCAGGGACCTGACCCACCCAGGGGCGAATGAGAAAAGGATGAAGAGTGGCTCTCACTCCCCACCCGGAGCCTGGGACACACAGGCCAATGTTCCCCACTCTACCCGCGGGGTGTCTCCGTGCATATCAAGGGAGGCCTCAAATGAAATGAGTTCAATTCCTGTTATCCTGAGTGTTGTCCTCTGGGGAAGAGAGAAATTGGGCCCCGCTGAGCTCAAGCGGCCTCAGCAGGATGGTGACGTGTGTGTCCCACAAGCACGTGCAGGACACGGGGCTTGTCACCACGGTCAGGTTCCATGTCTGGGAGTCTGAGCCCTGGATGTGGACTCAGCATCCTTGGGACCATGGACAAGGCAAGACGCTGCCCCAGCAGCTCACAGGATGGAGACATGGGAGGGGACAGATGGCCGTTGGCCGGGACTCCATGCCCTTAGGGCTGGAACCACTGGGCATCCCTGAGCTCTGCCCCAGCCGCACCAGGAGGATACTTCAAGCCACAGTCCACAACGTCAGACAAGAGACATTTGATCCAGATGTGAACGTCATCTTCTGGAATGCGGTTGGCCCAGACTCATTACCATGCAGTTTGTGTTCCAAAGACTCCTCTCCTTTTGATCTTGATGAAGTCCCAAAAGTTCATTTTCGCTTTTGTTTCCTTGGCCTTTGGAGACATATCTTGAAAGAAGTTGCTGTGGCTGATATCGAAGAGGTTACTGCCTATGTTCTCCTCTAGGATTCTGATGGATTCCTGTCTAACGTTGAGGTCTTTTATCCATTTCGAGTTTATCTTTGTGTATGGTGTAAGAGAATGGTCAAGTTTCATTCTTCTACATATCGCTGTCCAGTTTTCCCAGCACCATTGATTGAAGAGACTGTCTTTTTTCCATTGTATATTTTTTCCTGCTTTGTCGAAGATTATTTCACCATAGAGTTGAGGGTCCATATCTGGGCTCTCCACTCTGTTCCACTGGTCTATGTGTCTGTTTTTATGCCAGTACCACGCTGTCTTGGTGATCACAGCTTTGTAGTAAAGCTTGAAATCGGGTAACGTGATGCCGCTAGTTTTGTCTTTGTTTTTCAACATTTCCTTAGCAATTCGGGGTCTCTTCTGATTCCATACAAATTTTAGGATTATTTGCTCCGGCTCTTTGAAAAATACCAGTGGAGTTTTGATCGGAATGGCATTAAAAGTATAGATTGCTCTAGGCAGTATAGACATTTTAACAACGTTTATTCTTCCAATCCAAGAGCATGGAACAGTCTTCCATCTTTTTGTGTCTTCTTCAATTTCTTTCATGAGTGTTCTGTAGTTCCTCGAGTACAGGTCCTTTACCTCTTTGGTTAGGCTTATTCCCAGGTATCTTATGGTTCTTGGTGCTATAGTAAATGGAATCGATTCTCTAATTTCCCTTTCTGTATTTTCACTGTTAGTATATAAGAAAGCCACTGATTTCTGTGCATTGACTTTGTATCCTGCCACGTTACTGAATTGCTGTATGAGTTCTAGCAGTTTGGGGTTGGAGTCTTTGGGGTTTTCCATATAAAGAATCATGTCATCTGCGAAGAGAGAGAGTTTGACTTCTTCCTTGCCAATTTGGATACCTTTTATTTCTCTTTGTTGTCTGATTGCCATTGCTAGGAATTCTAATACTATGTTGAACAAGAGTGGTGAGAGTGGGCATCCTTATCGTGTTCCTGATCTCAACGGGAAGGCTGCAAGCTTTTTCCCATTGAGGATGATATTTGCTGTGGGTCTTTCATAGATAGATTTTATGAAGTTCAGGAATGTTCCCTCTATCCCTATACTTTGAAGCGTTTTCATCAGGAACGGATGCTGGATTTTGTCAAATGCTTTTTCTGCATCAATTGAGAGGACCATGTGGTTCTTCTCTCTTCTCTTATTGATTTGTTCTATCACATTGATTGATTTGGGAATGTCTCCAAAGGCCAAGGAAACAAAAGCAAAAATGAACTTTTGGGACTTCATCAAGATCAAAAGCTTCTGCACAGCAAAGGAAACAGTCAACAAAACAAAGAGGCAACCCACGGAATGGGAGAAGATATTTGCAAATGACAGTACAGACAAAAGGTTGATATCCAGGATCTATAAAGAACTTCTCAAACTCAACACACACAAAACAGATAATCATATCAAAAAATGGGCAGAAGATATGAACAGACACTTCTCCAACGAAGACATACAAATGGCTATCAGACACATGAAAAAATGTTCATCATCACTAGCCATCAGGGAGATTCAAATTAAAACCACATGGAGATACCACCTGACACCAGTTAGAATGGCCAAAATTAGCAAGACAGGAAACAACGTGTGTTGGAGAGGATGTGGAGAAAGGGGAACCCTCTTACACTGTTGGTGGGAATGCAAGTTGGTGCAGCCACTCTGGAGAACAGTGTGGAGATTCCTGAAGAAATTAAGAATAGAGCTTCCCTATGACCCTGCAATTGCACTGCTGGGTATTTACCCCAAAGATACAGATGTAGTGAAAAGAAGGGCCATCTGTACCCCAATGTTTATTGCAGCAATGGCCACGGCCGCCAAACTGTGGAAAGAACCAAGATGCCCTTCATAGGACGAATGGATAAGGAAGATGTGGTCCATATACACAATGGAGTATTATGCCTCCATCAGAAAGGACGAATACCCAACTTTTGTAGCAGCATGGACGGGACTGGAAGAGATTATGCTGAGCGAAATAAGTCAAGCAGAGAGTCAAGTATCATATGGTTTCACTTATTTGTGGAGCATAACAAAGAACATGGAGGACATGGGGAGATGGAGAGGAGAGGGAGTTGAGGGAAACTGGAAGGGGAGATGAACCATGAGAGACTATGGACTCTGAAAAACAACCAGAGGGTTTTGAAGGGGCGGGGTTGTGGGAGGTTGAGGAAGCAGGTGGTGGGTAATAGGGAGGGCACGTACTGCATGGAGAACTGGGTGTGATGCCAAAACAATGAACACTGTTATGCTGTAAATAAACAAAACAAACAAACAAAAAAAACCATAAAAAAAAAAGACTCCTCTCCTGCAGGCAACTACGTTTCTGGGCTCTGGGGGACTTGCCGAGCACCTCTTATGTGGCCGCCAGCCTCGGTCCACAGTGCCAGGGGAGCCTTGTGACCTGGTGCACTCACAGGGCAGCCTGGAGCTTGGAGGGTGGCAGGGTTGCATGCACTGCAGATGACCCAGGGGCACCGAACTGTGGTGAATGGGGAACTGGAATAATGGGCCCTCCCCTTAGATATTTCTGGCATCGGTAGGATGTCACCTTCCAAAGTCTGCCAAGATGGCTCCAGCTTCCATCTCCACAGGTTCAAGCATGATTCCCATTCACATGAAACCCTCCGAGGTCCCTCCCTGTCACTGCGTGTCCTGGGTGTCCTGTCTCCATCCCTAACCCACATCTCCTTCACCACTTAACTGCCAGCCCAGAGGACCTCTGCTAGAAGGCAATCTCAGCCTCAGTTGGAAAGTGACCAGGGCTGGGGAGAGGCAGTTCCCGGACCTGCCCCCTCCCACTGCTGGCAGGGATTGCCCCTGGGGGAGCACAGAGCTGAGAACCAAGGAGTTCGCCGTGTTCCTGAGCGGCCGGGCCTGTGCACATACAGCCCAGACTGTGGTTGTGAAGGGCAATACCACCAGGTCAGAGAAGAAGATATTGTGGGTCTAAAAGGCAAGCCCCAAATAATGAAGTGCGGTGATGAGAGCGCAGTTGCCTCCCACCAGCCCAGGTGAGGTTTCCCCATTGGAAGGGGCTGGAAGGCCAGGAGGGAAGTGCGTGGCTCTTTGTTGGTGCACAGGCCAAAGCTCTCCTGTGATTAGGGCCCCACGGGAGGCGGGGCACCGGGGACACAGGCTCGTCCCCCTTCCCCTGCCCTGCACCGGGCTGAATCCCTTCAGAAGCAGGGCTGAGGGGCTACGTGCTCAGTGGACCTGGCTTGCTCATGGGGGCCAGCGTGCCCCGAGTGTGGCCCGGGCAGGCATCTGAGTGGTTTCTGTGTCACTCACTACAGAAGTAAAACAGGTAGGGACACACCGAGCCATGAGGGCTGGCAGGCAGGGGACACATGGTGACCCACAGAGAGATGCCGAGCTCCAGGGGACCCAAGGGGCATGGCCGTGGGTGCAGATGTGTGGGAAGGAGCATGCAGCCTGTGGCCATCAGGGCCCCATCCCGCTGCTGCCAGCGAGGGTCAGCGCTGACCTGCAGACCAGACCCTGCTCCCTGATGCCCAGATGGTGGCCAGGGGTGCCTGGAGCCCGGTGGTCTCCGAGGAGAAGTGCACTCCCGGTGCCGTGTGGTAGAAGGTCTGAAGACAGTGGGTACTGAATGGGAAGGGAGAAAATTCACTTTGAAATTGGTAAGATTCAGTAACTGCCTAGGAAATGACACTGTGAAGACTGGAGTCTTCTCAGGTAGAGAGAAATGCACCTGCCTTCTGTGGCTGTGAGCTGGTTTAATCATCCTAAGTGTCTGATCTCAGCCCACTCGATTCCCGCACCCCCATGTCAGCCCCCCAAGAATTGTGGGTTTAAGAGATGCTTCTTGTCACGTCTCTGCTGCTCCCAAGGGACCTTGGTGCACCCTGCAGCTCACTGGACTGGGTGCTTTCTAGGGTCAGGAGGCAAGACAGCGCCAAGATCCTACTTGTGGAAGGAAAGCTCCCTGCCCTTCGTCCTTGTGGAGTGGAGTGCCACAGGGCCTCCGGCCGGCACAAAACCCCAGGTGGGGGAGGCCTGGCGGCTTGTCTTGAGCCCTGAGGCCCTCTCCCTAACCAGCAGCGAGGCTGTGACCATTGGTGCTGCCTTGGCCCACAGCTCCCACACTCCAGAACAAGCTGTAGGTTGAGTGGGGCAGCGAGGCCCAGCAGGAGGTGACCGAGTGTGGAAATCCACAGATGCGAGGCCCGTGGTGGGGGCAGTGAGACGGCTGCCCTACCCCTCCGTGCCCGAGGAAGGGCGAGGAAGTGGCATTTCCCAGCTGAACTGTCCCTAACGGCTCCGTTCTAGGATCAGCCCCGCGACCACATGTGATGTTAACAAGTTTTCATTTCTCGAGACCCCCCGTGTCCGGCACGGCAGGGGTGTGTGTGTGTGTATGTGTGTGTGCGCGCACACGTATGTTGTTTTCAATAACCACGTGGAAAACATGATCTGTTGAATGCAAAAGTGGACATTTTTTTCGCCCAGAGTAGTATCTTAAGACATTGGGTGGGCGCCCGGGTGGCTCAGTCGGTTCAGCATCCGACTCTTGGTTCCGGCTCAGGTCGTGATCTCAGAGTTGAGCCCCACGTCGGCCTCCACGCTCAGCGGACAGCCGGCTTCAGATTCTCCCTCTCTCAGTGCGCCTCCCCCTAATGCGCTTGCTCTCAGATAAATAACTTAATCCCAACAAAAAGACACTGCGGCATCAGTGTGGTACGGGACACGGGATGATGTCGTTCAGGATGAGTGGTTTCCAGCCGAGACTGAAGACGAGACGACCTGCTTGGTGGGCTCACGTCGGCTGTCCTCCTGATAGACGTGGGCGTCCCCAGGTTGTGGCTTCTCACATCCGTCTTCTTCCTCTCGGGGAGCCCCTCCTTCTCCACTTGCTCTTATCACAAGTGACCTGTGGCTCCATGTTCCAGAACATGGCTCCTGTGTGGCAGGTTCCGGGAGCAGGCGTGGCCCACGTGGCTAGTGAGCGTCACTGTGGGATCCTCCTCAAGGCTGTGAGCAGCAGCAGGACGCCTCGTTGCGCTGTGCCTCACAGATGATCCGTATTTTACAGGTCAGAGGTTTGGGGACACCCCGCATTGGGCAAGTCGAATGGGGCCATTTCTTCAAAGGCGTTTGCTCACTTGGTGTCTCCGTGTCACATTCTGGGAATTTTCACGGTGTTTTAAACTTTTCATGATTATTTTAAATTCTGACCTAGAACCAGTGATGGTGATTTGCTGACAGCTTGGACGGCGGTTAGCATTTTCCAGCCATGAAGTATCAGCCTGAGGTTGTGCGTTGTTTTCCTAGAGGGGCTGCTTTGCTCACATAAGGGGCTGCACACTCTGTCGTGGGAGCACGACTTCCCAGCGCACTGGGAAACCAGAACGTCGTGTGACTCGCTTTCTTGAGACGCCTGCTCTGTTGCGGTGGTCTGGAGCTGGACTGCAGGGCCTCCCCGTGTGCCCGTGGGGCCCGTCGGGCTGCACGTCCTACAGGAGGCTCGGCTGCCTCTCTGTGTCCCAGGCGCCGCCTGGCTAGCTTACGTGGTCACTGGCCGGAGTGTATGAGCGCGAGAGTGTGGTGGTAGGAGTGTGTGAGTGTGCCTGAGAGCACGTGTGTGTGATGGAGAGAGTGGGACAGTGTGTGCGGGAGTGTGTGTGTGCGGGAGTGCGGGAGTGTGTAGGAAGGAGTGTGCTTGAGAGTAAGCATGTGTGAGTGTGATACGGAGTAGTGTGTGTGTGGGACTGAGTGTGCTTGAGAGCAAGCGTGTGTCTGAATGTGTGATACTGAGAGTGAAAGAGGCATTGTGTGATGGAGTGTGCAGGAGTGTGAGTGTGTCTGACACAAGTGCGTGTGCGACGGAGAATGAGTGTGTGCACGTGCTTGAGCAGATTGTGATGGTGAGTGCAACAGCGGGTGTGTAGGAGTGTGTGGGTACGCGTGTGCGGGGATGTGTGATACTGAGTGTGTGACAGTGTGGGCGTGTATAGGTGTGTGAGTGTGTGAGTGTGTGGTACTGAGATGGGAGTCGTGACTGTGTAGGAGAGTGTGTGTGTAGGAGTGTCTTGAGTGAGTGTGTCAGTGTGTGGTGCGATGGCCGCGGGGAGCAGAGGCGTGTGTGTCAGGGATCCGGAAGCACAGTGAGGTGCGAGCGTCGGTGTGGGAGCCTCGTGCGTCCGTTTCGGGGCCGGTGCCGTCACAGGAGCTTCCGGACAGCGGGCCGGTGAGGACAGACACTGGTCACGTTCGCTGCTGACGGATGACCTTGAGGCCTTCTGTCTCTGGGGGACGGTGAGGCTGGTGCTCGCAGGCTTCAGAGCGGAGGTGGGAAGGGTGAGGGGCTTTGGGGGCCTTCGCGGGGACCCTCCCCAGAGGGCGGCCCGGGGAGGAATCACGTGCGAGGCCTGAGGGAGTCACACTTGTCTTCTGTAACGAACAAAACGTGGCTTTGTGATGATGGGCTCGGGGAATCGCCCCCGCCGTGCGGTGCCAGCCCCCCGGTCATTCACGGGTGTGCGTATCAGACACGGTAGGTTTCCTTGTAAACGTCGGATCTGATACCATAACGCTGTGGCTTTTGTCCAGAGCGTCATCGAGAACTAACGGAAGGAGCACGGCAGGATCCAAGTGCTGCTTCCACTGAGCTGCCCTCCCGCAATCTCACCCGGGCGTGGGGGACACTCGCGCTCGGTGGGAGCTGCGGTCTGTCGTCCGAGGTCCGGGTGACGTTTCCCTGGAAGTCGCAGGGGTTCCCGGCAGAGCCGGGCTGGCCCGTCCGGCCCTGGGGCCCTGTGAGCCGGCAGCCGGGGGGCAGCGGCCCTGCGGCAGCACGTCGTGTCGGAAGGCAGCGAGCAGGGGTGGATGCCGGCGCGGGCTGCGAGAGCTCGCCTCGCAGAGGACGGGAGCGAGCAGATAAGGCCGGTGTCAGAGCCGCGGTCAGTAACCCGTCTGGCAGGTTTCCTCAGTCTGCGACGCTTCCATCTTCTCCGTGAAAAGTGCTTTCTTCGCCCACCGAGAGCAGACCTGTCACTCCGAGGCGGGAGTCAGCGCCAGTGGGGGTACGCCGCCCCTGCTCGCCCCAGGGGCACTTGGGCCCTGGGACCCTGGCTTCGGCTCTGGGCTCCTGCACCCCCCCAGCAGCGGGGAGACGGGAGTTCGCCCCATCCCTGGGCTGTCCTAGCAGAGAGAGTGGGGACCATCGGGACGATGTCTGATCGGATTAGAAGCAGACTCTCAGATCTCAAACAGTCACGGCCCCGAGGGGGGCACGCATGTGGGGTGCCCAGGGGTCAGGGCTTGGGAGCAGGGGTTTACTGGGGACAATCCCGGGAAGCAGGCAGGAGGGAGCAGAGAGAGCCAAGCCAGAGCAAGGAGCATCTCCAAGGCCCCTACCATGGGTGGGGGCTCCCCCAGGACTCCCGGAGAAGCCCCAGGACTGTCGGCCTAAGGGGCAGAAGGCAGGGACACCTCATAAGTGGCCGAGGGAAGTCTCAGGGCCAACGAGGAGCCCCCACATGTCCAGGCTGTGCCCGTGTGCATGGCGTCCATCACCCAGTGAGGGGATACAGAAGCACAGGGGACCCTGGGGGACAGTCCCCCCAAGGAGACAGGCACCCACGGGACCCGCACACTCAGATGCCCACTGGCCTTGGATTCCGTGTCTGAGGAAGAATGTGGAACGCGGCGCCCGGGGCGTCTGCTCCCCGAAGCCCCCGGCTTCACTGTGGAGGAGCAGTTCGCCTCCAAAGCAGGTCTGCACTCAAGAGCTGAGAATGACCACTGTGCTTTAATCCTTCAAGGTTAACTAGCTAGCTGACTAGCTAACTGTTGACTAGCTAGCTAACTAACTGTTAACTAGCGAACTAAGATAGTTTCTGCAGGAGTTAAATTCTTTAAAGCTCGAGCAGAATCTTAGAGACCCCGAGAACGGTCTACACGGTCACGGTCGGTTGACCCAGAACCCTTTTCTTAAGAGCCACGTTGCCGATTCATCTTCAACAGAGTTTACTTTCTGATTTTCTCCCAGACCTCACCACAGGAAGTTCCCCCACCCCAGTACAGAGGATGGCTCGTTTTACAAACCATGGGCCAGGCACAAAACGTGAGAGTGCAGAGAAATTTAGGTATAGGACAAGGGTTGTCTCCGTGTCTAGTGGGAATTGCAAGTCGGGTCCTAAGTGAGGAGCCCAGACACGTCCAAGTCAGCACCTGTCACGGGGCCCTTGGGGGCACAGAGTGGATCTGGGAGTCTCAGCCCTCCTGGGTCTCGGTGCATCTGGGCGAGCGGCACAGGTGGGGACCAAGTGATGGGCACACCGAGTTCCCGTGCCCTATGCCTGGCCCTTGGAGCCCATGAGACCAGAGGGGACTTTACCAATAGCCCGAGAAAGAGCCTTCACCCGCTGGACCAGGCGTGTTCTCAGTTCCCTTTAATGAGCTCGTGTCGGTGAAGCACTTTGTAAACGAAATGCTCCACGCGGGGGCTGGTGTCACGGAGCCCATTCCACTGGCAAACGTTCCCCCGGGACTTTTGAAGGTTCTGGCACAGTGTGGGGTCTGGAGTTAGAGATGTGGCCAAGTCAGGTTTCCACCCCTTGGGAACACACAGCAGGGAGACCCTCACGGAGACCAGGGGCTGGGGGGGCCTTGGGGGAATCCCGGCAGTGGACCCACCTGGCTGAGTGGAGCAGCCCCTGGCCCCGGGCATGAGGAGCTGGAGGGACACCCTTTGGAGGAAGCTGGGGCTCATGCGTGGGGCTGGGCACGTAGAGATGCCATTGCAGGTGAGACGCGTCGAGGAGGGGATGACCACGTGTTGGTTGTGCAGATGTTTGCTAGAGAAATTGCTCATTTCTGAGGCCAGGCTGGGCACCAGGGCTCAGCCAGGAGAGTGAGGCTGCGTGGCGCTGGGGTGCCCAGGGGCAGGGAAGCCGTGGAGTCACAGGGAAGCCCTGCCTCCTACGGCATGTATTCCAGGGGCAAGTCATAGCGCATGCCACGGAAGACCCGCCCCAAGGGGCCCTATGGGGAGAAAGCGTTCTGGGTTAGAACACAATCGCATTTCCCTCCCTTCTGGTTCCCAGCTTCAGCTACAGACCAGGAGCTCTGTCCTGGGAGCACAGACTGGGACAGGTGTGTGGGGGGGTGCTGTTCCCAGACGTGCCCAGACCCCTGCCCTTCCTTGTTCTGTGCACACAGCCGCCTCTCCCCAGATGTGTGCAGTTCTTGAGCATGTCAGTCAGGGGTCTCGGGAGAAGCAGAACCGGCAGGATGTGAATATACACATGTATACGCTTCTCTATGTACATAATACGTAATACACGAGAATAACAACATAGTATACGTGTAATATACGTAACAAGATCATATGAAACAATGTATATAATGTGTTAATGTATAATTCATTGTAACACAAAATATGTATTTTAAAATAGATGTATTTATTTATTTGTTAGGAATTGGCTCACGTGATTACAGGAGCCGGCGAGTCCAAAATCTGCAGGTCGGGGACCCAGCGAGGATCGAGTCCAAAGAGGGTCTGCTGCAGACTCCGCTCTGGCTCTGGGAAGGTCAGTCTTTTGTTCTATTCAGGCCTCCATGTGACTGGACCAGGCCCACCTACTTGAAGGAGGGTCTTCTGCCTGTCAGTGTCATCTCATTTAAAACAGCCCAAAGACAAACCCGCAGTGATGTTTGCCCGTATGGGGGCAGCATGGTGCAGGTGAATTGCATGTAAGGTTAATTACCCCATGAAGAACTCTAACAGGAAGCTTAGGGCACCAGCCTGGAGCATTAATGTCACCCGACACCCACATTCTTCTGCTGGCTGAGCTCCAGCTGTGGGCATGGGGGGGGGGGTCCGCTGGGAGGGCTCTGGGACGGTCTTTGCAGGTCCCCAGTGCCAAAGGTACCCCTGGGGATGTCTCAGGGGGCAAAGGGGGGAAATTGACTTCTTCACCTTGTGGGTCTGCTGAGTTCCAGAAAAAATTGAAATCCCAAAGCAGGTGCCCATGGAAGGAAGTGATTCCAGTGACTCCCTGCTGTGAAGGCACCGGGACGGATGTCGCCCGAACCAGGGTCCTCCTGCGACCTAGGCTGCCTGTTGAGCCACTGACATGGGCCCTGTGGTACTAGAGACACAGGTAGACTGTACCCAGGACATTTGTGCCTTGGAAGGTCTTGGTAGGGTCCGGATGGGGATGGCCCAGGTCAGCCGGGGATGTGGACCCAAGGCCAATTCAGCAGGTGGCCTGATGCTGTTGGACACGTGTGGCGTGCAGATGGGCTGTGACTCTCCACACTGTCCCACTGGCTGCCTGGGGACTTTGGACGGCTCCTCCCACCTTGCCTTTACCTATCGCTGTAGGGGCT
Organism: Meles meles; assembly: GCF_922984935.1. Taxonomy (NCBI): domain Eukaryota; kingdom Metazoa; phylum Chordata; class Mammalia; order Carnivora; family Mustelidae; genus Meles; species Meles meles. The sequence goes on from NC_060078.1 coordinate 85,754,369, forward strand.
GAAACACACACAGTGTTCTTCAGCTGAGCTCGATTTGATTAAAAAGTGTTTATTGCGCTTTTGGGATGGGTAAGGCAGTGTCCCTAGTAGCTGAGCTATTTGCAGGTTCTTATATAATCACTCTAAATGCAGCCTGATCGTCAAGGAGAAAGAGGGACCTCCTTTGCCTATCCCGCTCCAAGGTGGTAGCTGCTAGACACAGGGCGCTGGACGGTTTGAAGGAAGCTGCCACCACCGCCCCCCCCCCCCACCGCCCCAGCAGGCTTCTTCCTTCGGGGGCCGGCAGGTGTTTGCCGCAAACCCCACCGGAACCTCTTCGTCACTTTCCCTGGAAATGCGATGCCTTTGCCCCATCAGGTCCGGGGGCAGGTGTTCTATGGCCCCTGCCCCTTACGGCATTTCCTGCACCGCCTGGCTTCTCGGGCACGCTAGCCAACGCTCTCCCGTCAGGGGTGCCCACACGCGCCAGGAAGCACGGGGGAAAGGCTTTGGAAAGGAATGACACAATTCTCTGCCAGAGGACATCCTGTGTGAGCCAAAAGCTTGTGTTTTTCCACGAGGTAAGAGGATTTAGTGGTTCACAAACAGCCATCTGTATCCATCTTCGAAGTGAAAAGGCAGATGCTTCTTAAATGCAGGGTCTTTGGGGTGACACAGCTCCCGCCTTGCTGGGGTTTCTGACCCCGAGTACGTCCCGCGAGGCCTCCTCGCAGGCGGAGGTCAACCCACGGACTCTCAGGGCGCCGGAAGGGCGCAGCGAGGTCAGGCAGTGCAGCGGCTCAGGCTCTGAAGGCTGGGTGGGAGCGGCTCGTGTAGACGAGTCCACGGTGCTGTCTTCCGACCCCAGGGTTCTGGGCCAGTTTGAGCATCTGTAGATATTGATCTGGCCCTGCTTTCCCGGGGCCGAGGGTGGGTGGTCCCGAGCCAACATGGAGGCTGTGGGCACGGACAGGCCTCACGGGGTCCTCTGGCCCAACTACGAGATCCTTCCATTCAGAGCCACCGGAACCAGGGCACAGTTGGACGCGTGCTGGCAGGCACGAGCAGGACGCTCTTCCTGTGGAGCTCCTTGGGGGTGACCCAGCAGGTCTCTGGAGGCATCAGCAGTACACCCCAGACGGACAAAGCCAGCGAGAGCCTACCCGAGGCTGGATGTTTTCTCGGGTCGGATCTGACCGTTTACAGCGTCTGTCCACCACCTCCCCCTCAGTGGGCTCCCTGGGGCTGGCTGTGGCCGATGGTTCTAGATCCTGCTTTTGCTTGGGTCGTCCTGTGGGTGAGACCAGGTGAGAGACAGGGCTCAGAACGTATGGAACAGACAAAATATCGGGCTGAGTCTGGTGATTCCCGTGGTTTAAGTTTCATGATTAAGTTTTGTGAGACTGAATCAAAGATGTCCTTCAGCAGCGAGGTCTTTCCTGCGTCCTCCTTCAAAGGGAAAGCCTGCCGTGTGGGTCCTACGTGCTGGTGTCGCAGGTTATGGGTGAGACAATGAGAGCCAAGGGCTTCCAAAGCAGAGGGGGACGTCGCTGAGGCTAGATCAGAAGCGAGTCTGTCCGCCGCCTCTCGGCCGGCTGTGCCGGGTGTTCCGGAGCCCAGGGGCTGTGCCAGCCCCCAAGCATGCTGGCTGCAGGGAGACGGGGTCAGAAAATGATAGGGTCTCTTGTGAGGAAGAGTTAATTCACTCCAGGACTTTTTCTGTTACAATTGGTTTTATTAAAGTAGAACTGTATTAATTACTTGCAGAAATTTAAAAAAAAAAAGAAAAAGAGAACGCAGAAACAATCGAAACCATTTAAGCTGGCTTGGTGTGCGTGGTCTCTTTCCTTTTGTGCGATAGGAGCCATCCGGATGACCTCGGAGGGCAATCCTGGGGCACGTTATAGCCCCAGGGAGGAAACCACGGTACCTGCTCACTGTCTCGTCCCCGGGGGGCACAGAGTAGGCCCCCGCCCTGTGAATGAGTGAGAAAAACTGGCGGGTAAAATGGAGAACACTTCTGTCCCCTGTCCCTGTCCTGTTCCCCTAGGCCTGGTCCCTCCCACTTCCTAGTCTCAGGTTTAGTCTTCTGTGTTGCTTTGCCTGGAAACGCGAGTTAAAGCAGATGGCGCCAGGCGTGGTGATTAAATTATCTGTAGCCTCACAGTGACTGCACTTGGAGGCAACAAGAAGATTCATTATGAGGAGCTAAAAGCCCTTTTCCACTTTGATGTGAACCTCTTCGTTGACATGAGAAATGTGGTTGCGATTTGGATGTAGTTATTCACCGAGAATCTCCAATTTAAGAAAATGTTAAGTTAATTTGCAACTCTGATGTCAAAGATCCACAAGGAAAGAGGATGCTTTAAAAAATTCTGAAATAGCATTATTATTGAAAATAAAACTGTCCCTTTTTGCTTCGTATTGAGAAAAATTCTCCCATTTTACAAAATTAGTGAAGGCAGCGTAGTGACTTCCCAGAATCCAAGGACCGTGGGTCTGTTCTAATCATGCAATATTGATGAGACCATCTGGGATGACGAGGAAGACAACGTCTGTGCAGCGGGAGGGACGTCCGGGAGGTTCCATCGTCACTGAGAACAGGAAGGAGGATTGCCAGGACAGGGACAGAGCCGCGGTGACTCTGCCGGTGTGACTGGTCGCTTCTGGTGCCCGGAGGTCTGTGACAGGGTGGCCAGGGCCATGAAGGGACCTTTCTTGGGAGAGCGGATGGCGCTTCAGACAATGAGACAGATGAACGCTTCCATCTGGGAAACGCTTTACTGATTACGAAATGAATGACGCCCGAGACAGGCAAAGCGAATGAGCCGGCTCTGCAACGGCGAAGCCCCCGTCCTCCTCCATCATCCCACCCTCTGAGCCCGGACCTGTCTCACTCCCCTCTGTGGTCTGCTAGCAGAGGGACTCACCTGACCTGAGGGGAGGACAGTCAGGGCAGAGACGAGGTCCCGCAGGAAGCAAGGAGAGACAGCGCGCTTCCCCCTGTCCTTGGAGGGGCTCAGGCGAGCCCACTCGGAGCCGTCAGGATGGGAGTCAGGCGGGTGCGGGGCGGGAAGCAGATGGGGATCTTGGGGCCCAGGAGGGCAGGACCGGTGTCGGGCTGCCGGAAGGTTCAGCTTCCAGATGAACAACGTCCATATTTTAGGACAATTTCTTGGGATGTACTAATACTAAAAAAAAAATACCCCTGCTTGTTCTTTCAAATTCAAAAATAAAATCTTAAAAAAGAAAGAAAGATAGAAAGAAAGAAGGAACGAGCGCTAGAGTACAGAGAAGCTGAGGAGTGGCCCAGAGCCGCACAGCTGGGAGGTCAGTGAGGCAGGATTCAAGTCCGAGCCAGCTGTCCCCCGAGTCGAACCCCAACCCCTGCGTGTCGCCTGACTGCACTGGGTTCCTGAAGACAAAAAGTCCCTGGGGGCTCTTGGGAGCTTACAGGTGAGCAGGATAGACAGACTGTAGCAGGTGAGAGGTACAGAGAAGGCTCTGGAAGCCTGCAGGATTGGGGGGGCTCTTGGGGAAGATGTATTTATTGTGAGACTTGAAGGCTGTTCGGGAGGGGAGACAGGCAAAGACATTCTAGACAGACTGACCTGGCCAGAGCCCTGAGGGGCAAGGAGACCCCTCCAGGAAAAGGAGCAGCTGCGTAATGTGTGGGGTTCAGTACAAAACACAGACGCAGAGTCCCTGTTCACAGCTTATTAGGAATTTAAAGATGGCGACAGGAAAGCGTAGAGCCAAGCCCGGAGCTGCGTCCTGTCCAGAGGCAAAGCACCCGGTTGGTGTACATGAGACGAAGGAGGTCGTAGGCAGGCAGGGTGGTGAGCCGAGCCGGGGAGGCCACGTGCAGATGACAGACTTCAGTCCAAGGGTCACCGGAATTCGTGGGGTTTCCAGATGGGGGGGATGTGATCAGACTGGCATTTTAAGGGAGTTCGCTGCCCGCTGTGTGGAACATGGGTTGGGTTGGCTGCCGGTGACTTGTGACAGCTGTCACTGCTGTGTGGGGGAAGCATGCCGATGGCTTGTCTGGGTGGGCTGGGGTCCGCGGAACACAAGGGGTGGCCACGTGGGAGCTCCTTGGGGGAGGACGTGTTGTCAGGAGAGTGAGGGGAGGGAACCACGCAGGTTTCCAGGGCAGTGGCTTGGGCCAGAGAAATGATGGGGAGAGAGCTGGGGACGGGAGGCAGGCAGGACTCGAGAGGCCCCCGGCTCACCCACGTCCCTGCACTGGAGGAAGTGGCTGCGATGGGGGTCTGAGCTCAGACACGTGCTTGGGGCTGGATGTGCCTACGTGCGTGGAAATTGTGGGTGTAGAGCTGGTGACCACCCCCGGCGGAGAAGGCAGGCAAGAAGGAGACTGGGAGGGGAAGCCAGGGAGAGCAAAGCAGCATGAATGATTTGTGCTGCCAAGTGCCGGAAGCAAGAAATGAGCAAAGAGCGGCGCAATCCCAGATAAACAAGCTTTGCTCCTTGGACATGTTACAGATTCAGAACGGGTGTGTTACACGTCTGGGTGGACGTGGCAAGGGGCCGGCCACATCGGACGGCCTGCTCCAGCTTACCTCCGAACTCGTGGAGGTCGGGTGTGCGGCTCTTGTGGTCTTTCCTCTCTCGCTCCTGCTGGTACGAGGCGGGGCTGCGTGTCCAGACCTGAGGTTCTAAGCAGAGGTCTTGGGCGCCATTGCTGGGCTGGAATGTTCGAGGGCCGGGGAAAAACCCCTCTGTCCCCTCTGAGATTGACTCTGCTGCGCTGGTTCCATCTGGATTGAGGACCAGGCAGATGACTATCCGAGTTATTAACAAACACTCATGGGCCTAGGAGAAGAGAGAGAAACGATGCTCGTGTTAGAAACGACAGAGATGTCACACCCGCATGGACACTGGACCCGCTAAGCAGCGTCAGTGAGGCTCTGCCACCGCAGAAGGGGCTGCCTGCAGCCGAGCTCTGGTCTTGGGGCTGAGTTTCCAGGGATGCACCAGAAGGACCGAGAGCCGCAGTCACGCAGGGACACTAACGATGCTGAAACACCGGGGTGGGGGGGGGGGAGCCGTGCTGGAGCCGTGGAGGAAAGCGTGGCTCCGAAAATTCTCTTCTGAAAACTCTCAGGCTGGAGAGGTAGGAGGAGAGGGGAAGGCGGCGCGGGCGCGGGGCTCGTGGTGGTCCAGGAAGGACTCACGCGAATCTACCGCACAGTTAGCGGCAATAAATCAACGCTTGAAGTGAGAGGGAGAGGGAGTCCCGGGCCGAGCACGGAACTAGCCATACAGAAGAAACGCTTCGGGGCTCTTTCAGGATCCAGAGGGAGAGGAGAATTATATATTTATACATTAATTGACCACAACCAATGGTTTATTTTTAAAAGTGAAAAGTTGATTCAATAATAGAAAACTGATCGATGCAATTCATTACATCAGGAGGGCAAAATTCGTTATTTCAGAAGTAAGTCATGAAATTAGGTCGTGAAAGCTAGAAGGGTCTTTGGGTAAAATTACCGTTCTGTCTATGGAAACAAGAGCGCCCCAGGAATGACGTGACTCCGAGCAGCCTTGCAGAGGCGGCGGAAGATCACGGGCCTCGGGCAGACCGTCTCGCGTCAGTGCTGGAGCAGCAGAGGAATTCGCACGGGACCACAGCAGCCGCCGGCCGGCGTCCGCTCTGCTTTCCTGAAGGCGGACCCCTCCTTAGGGAGCGGGAGTGGAGGGGGCACTTCTGCGAGCCCAGCCCTCACTTTCCTTGCCGCAGGAAGAGGAAGACCTGTCAGAACGGGGCGGGGGGCATGAGCCACGCTCTTCCTGACGGCGGGGGAGCGCGAATGTGGCTTCTCCCACGTGGACCTTCCTCTGGGCGCTACTCTCTCTGCTCAGATCTGCCCTCCTTGGTTCAGGGCACTCTCTGCCTCTTCCGTCAGGATGTTCTGCCCAACACCTTGCTCCCTACTGTTTTTCTCGGTCCTGCCTGTTTATGTTTTGTGGGTTGGAGTCTGTAGGTAAGAAGGGAGGAGCGTGAGACTCCGGGACCAAGTCCATGCCGACCCTCCACCACCTTGGTGCCCAGCACGGTGCCAGCGGATGCTTCCTCGAGCATAGCTTTTGCGAACTGGTGATGCACTCATGGAGAGGGGCTGGTGGTGTGGCTGTGAGGTGTGGTGTCCCTGGGTGGGCGGCTGGTCTTCCCAGGAAGCTGGGGATGGAGTGAGGCCGGCTGGGATTTGTGCCGGGGCCCCGGTGGGAGAGAAATCAGGGAGTGATGGCTTGAATTGCAGCTGTGGGCTCAGACCTCGGGGACCTTGAATGTAGTGCAGGTCAGCCAAAGCCCTGGAGACCTGAACACTGAGAAGAGGCAATTTTGGGGGGAAGAAGCCCATGACAGAGGTCAGAGACCCCAGAAACATAGGGCAACCTTCCAAAGGCCATGGGCTTCTCGGAGAGGAGAACACATGACAAGTCACTTACAGTCTTGACCGATGATTTCCCCGGCTGAGTCGCAGTTCACAGGTTGTTACCTCCAGACAACAGGCGCGAACTGGCTGGCACTCAGAGTCAAAAGCCTTTTATGTTTCTTCCATTTTTTCTCATGTGTCCTCTGCCTTGTTTCCTCGAGCTAACGCTGAGTGTCCGCATCCAGCCACCCTGTAACCAGCTCAGGTTCTAGATTTGAACTGGGGGCAGGCACCTGCCCCACACGCAGTGACCATCTTCTCTAAAACTCGTGGGGAGGAAGAACTCAGCGGGGGAAGGAGTGAGGGAGCTTCCTCTGTCCCCGCAGGGTCCGCTGGCAGGAGGGACACCGGGGGCTGCACACGGCAGGACCCTCTGACCAGACCAAGGGGGAAAAGGGACAGCTTGAGGGTTAAATCTCCTCCGACTCTCATATACACAGGGAAAGAGCTTTGATTTTCAGAATTTCATAACGGAAGAGAATGCATAAATTAAGAACACGCTGACACCAGTTTTATGTTATTACATGTGTTTTGAGGAATTTTTATGTTGGCCCTGAGTCTCATTATCTAATCATTGAAGAATTCTGGGTCCACAGTGCTGGGTGTGATTAAATAGGACATTCAGGCTCGTTTTGTGGGGTGAGGTGTGAGTTTGAGCTTGGAGTCGTTTTATCTGGCGCCTTGTTCCAGTATCTCAGAGGTTCCCGGGGGCAGTAGTGGAGATGCCCCTCAGCAGTGTGCAAGCCGGGTGAGAGATGGCCCCTCCGGTCGCCTCCTGGTGTGGACCCAATGTTTATGCCCTTCCCCCACCCCATCCTGTATCGAAGCCCTAACCCCAATGTTATGGAATGAGGAGGTGGGGCCTTTGGGAGATGATGAAGGGCACATGATGTCATGGGATAGAGCCTGCATGGTAGGATTAGTGCCCTCGAAAGAAGAGAAATACCAGAGTTGGCTGTCTTTGCCATGTGAGGTCACGGTGGGCAGGGGCCCTCACCAGAGCAGAATCTTCCGGAACCTTGATCTTGAACTTCTCCGTCTCCAGAACTGTGAGAAGTAAGTGTCCGTCGCTGAAGCCACTGGTCTATGGCACTTGGTTATGGCAGCCCAAGCTAAGACACCTTCTCTGCAGAGACAGCGACTACCCAGAGGACGGCAGACTAGGGAGTGACCCAACAGGTCAGAAGAAGGAGAGCCCAGGCTTCTGAGGTGGGCTCATTGGTGTTTCTCGTTTGAAGAGCACATCTCCGACACGGTTTTCTGATGGAGAGATTGGAGAGCTAACCTACGGCTTCCACCTCCCCTGACTGTCACGCCTCCCCTGTGACCGGGGGTTATGCTGTGAGTGTACGAAGATCCTCACCTACAAACCTCTTCCATTCAGTCTGCCTCGCGTGTCCCTCGCGTTCCTTCCATGCATCCCTGACCCGATAGCAACGCACGCTGCAGCCAGCCCTTCTTCCTCACTCGAGGGAACAGACGCACGGCTCTCCAAGGGCAGACGTCATCCAGCTCTGAACCTCCCACTTGGCAGCGGGCACGGTTCCCCTGAGCTGTCCACAGACAAATGCTCTTGTCTCTGTGACTCCGACTCAGTCCCGAGGGCGGATGGAACTCAGGCCGTCTTGGGGGCACTGCAGGATGGGCTGAGTGAAGCGACGCTCATGGAGCTGGACCTGGGGAATGACCGAGAGGAGTGGACAATTCCTAACCTCTGAAACAGCTCCTCTACTGTGCAAATGGAGCCCGAGTCTAGACTCTCCAAAGCAAGTCGTCTGCATGCTTCACTGGTTTCTAGAAAGCTTGGGGGCTGAGAGGGGCTTGATGGAGAAAAAAAATGTTAACATTTTTGAATATGAATGCCTGTTACATTTGCTGAAATTTAACAGCATGTATTTAGAGTGGGAGACTGAAAGAAAGAAAAAAAATCATAAGCGCTAAAATAAATAAGAAAATAAAATAGATGGCCTGTGACGGTACTGCCCAGGCTATGTACGACGAACACTTTGAGGTGAGCCTTTTTAACCATTTTTGTGGCTATGATTTTATTACATTTTTATATAAAGATGGTGTGTGATGACATGTCTGCTTTTTAGATTGGGCGGAAGGTACACCAGGAAAACACTAACACAGAGAAAGCCCCTGTGGCTATTTTATCAATATACTAAATTAAACTGCATTTTTTACTCTGGCAAAAAAACATTCAGAAAATATATGCAAATAAGTATCAAGGAATACATCTAAAGGAGATGTGTAAGAAAAAAAATGAAAATGTGCTTAAAGAGTCATTGAAGGAGACCCGGGTCAACGGAGAGATCGTGCCAAGTGCGTGCAGGGAGACACAAGGTCATCAATTCCCAGAAAATGAATTTATAGATTCACTGCATTGTGATTTTTCTTGTGTCAAGTAGTATTCTCATATATTATGGTTCTAGTGAATTCTTTAAAGAGTTCCATGGTGTGACATGCCGTGATTTACTTAGGCTCCCTCTAATTGCTTGACATTTGGATATTTTCTGTTTTTCGTTAATGTAAAATGCACTGTCTTGAAAACCATTGAACACAGTTTATCAAATGTATTTCTTTTTTTTTAAATTATGTTCAATTAGCCAACATTTCTAATTATTTACTTGGTGTACATTTTTGGAGGTGAGATTGCTAACCCAAAAAGCACAGACATTTTTGGTGTTTTTCCCCCAATTTGCCCGCCAGAACTTTGCTCGATTTTCACTCTTCCTCCAATCTTAGCTATTTCGTCGCATCCTAACTGTGGGGCCGTCATGGAATTAATTTTGCGTAATGGGACAGGCAGGATGTACCCTTCATTCGTTGCCCGACCTCGTGCTCCGCGGGGCCGAGCAACGGCCCAGCCCAGGGTCTGGTGTGTATTTGGTGTGTGGTCAGTGTTTCTGAGGAGAAGCGTATAAGGCTTGTTGAGACTGATAGACCCTTTCCGCTGTACTGACGATGGGGTAGAAGGATCTGCAGGGTCGGGCGTTCATCCTGGACGGTCCAGATGCGAGCGCAGAACATGGGCAGCTCTCAGAATGCGCCGTGTTCTCTACTCGGCAAGCAGCAGAGCACAGAGGAAGGAGCCACGAGACAGGAACCCCCTGACTGCTTCGTGTTGCTTCTGGGGGCTCAGTGTGCCTGGTCCGTGGAGGAATTAGAGTCAATGGCCTCCTCGGCCCACCGTGGCGGTAGGGTTCCCTGTGCCATCTCCTGACTTACTCCGTCTCATACCACAACCCAAGGAAAATTGTGAAGCCGCAGGACAGTGATTAGTAACACACGTAAAGACTCAGACCCAGAGCGCAGTACTGGGCAAGCGCCAACGCGGGAAACAAGTGTCGGACCAGGATTTTAGCTATTGCAAAGGACCGCCAAGGGCCCGGGCAGTTACTGTCCCTCTGGTAGCCACTTGCCCTCTGTTAGGCCTGGACAGTGGATTCACTGTTCAGAACAAGCAGACATTCCCCCCAGTCCCAAGGTATTTTTGCTGTTTTGTAAAGTAAGCCATTGACATTAGGGTTATATCTGTGCTTTGCAAAGGACAGGAAGTGCTGGGCCTCATTTTAGGATCGTATCTACCATGGTGTGTTTTGCTGACGGGAGGGCAGGCATTCCAGATTCATCGCTTACATTTTCTGTGGCATGTATACACCCCCTGTATCTCCATGTTAGTACATTTTCCAGAAAGTGGATCAAAAGATGAATACCTATTTCTCTTGGCAGCCATCAATGTCTTGACTTGGGGGAAGTCTCCTGGAGACCCAGAGTGGGGTGTGTCCGGGAGACCCCCGCTGAGGGGTTAGACTGGAGGCAGTCGGCCTTCACACGCCCGGGTTGGCTGGAATTGAGTGCACGTTTTTTCTCAAGCACTTTCTAGTGACCGAGGAGGGTAGTTTCATAAAACTCAGGGCAGGGTTTTAATGACATTCTACAAATGGGAAAAGTTTATTTTTAACTGTTGCTTCAATTCAGTACATGAATACGGCCTCTCAGTTTAAATCCTGAAAGAAATACATTACAGATTGTTTTAACCAAGGCCTTACCTACAGTAGCCCAAACCCAAACCCGACTGAACAGCCCAAACCCAGACCCCCAGATCTCCCCGTGTGGGCTCGGTCATCCTGAGATGGCCCCATCGTGTGCAGTGTGGCCTCGCTTTGCTGATTGGGCAGAGTTCATGATCAAGTTACAAGCTGGATTAACAGAGTCTGCAGTGATGGGGGGCTGTGCTCAGGCCCAGTGAGCAAGCCACAGGGTCAGTCCAAGAGCCATCACGTGGCTTATGAATGCGGCTCGTACCAGCCATGCATGAAGGACAGCAGGCCCAGAGCCCGCTGAGTGGCCGTGCTGGCGGAGCTTCAAGCCTCGGAAAAGGTGCGGAAACAGGAACCAGTCCGAAGTGGGCTGGGGAGGTGACGTCCCCCAAAGCATGCAGCTGGGGCTTTCGAGAAGACTTCCGCAGACCAACATGGAACGGAAAGCCTCGTGACTAGTAGAGGCCCAAGCGAACAGACACTGTAGAAATGCCCTCTTTGAACCAAAAGACATTTCCCGTCCAAAACATAATCCTGTCTCTTCTTTTACCCCTAAAAAAAGCATAATATATGAAAACACTTCAGTTTTAGCCAGCGCCAGATAAAGGGGAGTGGATTACCGGGGACTGTGATAATACCAAGGATCAATATGGTAATTACAGTTCAATACAGAGAAAATCGGAAGCCTCCCTTCTCTGGAAAATCCAAGCACTCTTTCCTTGGTTCTGTTCCAGGTGTTCGAGAAGCCCGTCCTTCCCTTACGGGGCCCTGGGGGCCGCTGGGTTGGAAGCTCGGTCCACCACCGATGGCCGGAGGGTCTGGAAAGGGTTTCTGCAGGACCCGCGCAGCAGAGAGCATCATCGCTTGGAGAACGGTCCAGGAGCCACGCTTTAAAGCACTGTGTCCATGTAATCATTTTCCAATCTGTTTCCCTTGTGAAATTCATTACTTTTCGTGGAAACAAATATGTCAAAATATCATGTTCGGATGGCATTTGGAGATTCCTCTATCTTTAGCAATAACGACTTCACATCCCTTTTCCCTTTGAAGGAGAGCTGATGAGCCTCTCCTAAGTCGGGGTCTTGACCTTGGGGCTGTTTTCTTGTCATCAGGCGGTAGACGCCCTTAACTGGTTCAGGACGCCCTCCAGCTGGGCCTTGACCGAGCTCAGACAACCAGCGGCTGTGCGGAGAAATCAGAGCCGGCTCGGCTGCTTTTTCCAGGGCAAATGAAGTCTTTAGAGGAGAAGCAAAGTGTCCTATTACCACTCATAAAACGTGCCAGGTCTTATTATATGGCTGCGCTAACGTGTTCGTTAGGAGAACTGGCTCTGCCGAGCGGCTGCGTCAGAGCGCACAGGAGCTTTTCTGCCGGCTGGTACGTGTCTCAGCCGGAAGCACAAAGAACTAGACGGAGCACCACGTGAGGACGGCCTCTCTGTCCCCGAACTGCCTCTGCTCTTCCCGTGCCTCGGCATGAGCAGGGAGGCCGGTGGCATGGGTGCCCGGAGGCAGGATCCCATCACCTCGTTCCTGTTCCCGCAGGCACTGCTCCGCCTGCCCCGCCCCCGCCAACCTCTGCCCCCGTTTCTTACCGGGGCACTCCCTGCGTGCAGCAGGACGATAAGGCAGTGGATGCCCAAAGACTCCCAACCAAGTGTCCTGCGTGGTTCTCTACAACACCGGCCGCAGAGGCATTCTTGAGTGTTGGTTGGTGAAGTCCAGCCCTTCACGAAGATGAACGGAAGCCTCAACCCAGCTGGCGCCTGAATGGGATCAGACCCCCCTCCCCCCCCGCCCGGCTCCAAGCATGGTGGTTGTTGGCGTTTCCAGACACCCTCCCTCTACTGCAACGATCGAGTTTCTGGTCGTCCCAGACTTGCCTTCTCTCCTCCCCACTCCTACCCCGTCGAATCCACCCTACGCACAAGCCCTGCCCACGCTGCTGGACCCCAAATCTCTCCCAAGAAAATGGGAGTGGCTCGTTTTCTGAGTCGGCTGCTCCTCCGAAAGCAGTTGTGGATGAGATTCGACCCGTCGATACTTCGACCGAGCCGCACGTTTGCAGTCAGACCCTTTTCTGTCCTCCTCACAAACACATTTCAGTTGAGAAGCGCAATTTCAGACCCGAGGTGGGACAAACCATCCAGCGGGACTTGAATGGAAATGAAAGGAAACAAAGCAGGATAATTCGCTGGTAACGACAAGACCTCGAAATCCATTCTGCGGTCCAGAGGCAGAACTCACTTACGACGCCCGTGGAGACAGGCCCATGTCGTGGTCTAAGCCGTGGCCGTGTGTTGTCGGTGGCTGAGGAGGGACTGGAAACTGGTTCTCGTGGTCCTCCAGGCGACGGTGGCTTGTGGTGGTCTTTCGAGCAGTAATTCATGAGCGTGGGTAAGAGCAACACAGAGACATAGTCCCAGCTGCCTTTTGAGTTCCCTCCATGGGGTGTCTGGCTTGGACCTGGTTCTGGTCTTCGGGGTCAGTATACTTTAGGTTGGATTGTCCACAGATGAAGGATTTAAAATAATTATTAATTCATTTCTTTGCAAGTCTTATTTGCACACTGATTTTGGATGAGACATAATACAAGGCACAGAGATAAGAGATGAACAAAACGGGCCTCGTGAGGGGTAGAGCCTGTGTGCGACGGCAGCCAGGGTCCGAGTCATCGCCAAAGCAGCTGTGCCGGGCGCTGCGTTCTCCAAGCTGTAGACTGGATCAAGGGAGGTGACCTCCGGGGAGGCCCGAGGATGTACAGGGTCGAATGACCAAGTAGAGAACTGTGCGCTTCATCCTAACAACACGGGGAAATAATGTTAAAGTCCCTAAAAATGGGAAAGATTTTGGCCAGCAGGGCAACATGATCGGATTGACTTTTTAAGAGACCGGTCCGTTGGGTTGGAAGGAGTGAGAGTGGACATGGATACTCCGATCGGAGTGGACAGAAGTCTTCGGGGCAGCCATGATGGCGGCGTGGACTGGACCAACGAGGCAGATGTGGACGAGAGAGACTTAGGAGGTGAAATCTTCAGGCTGTGGTGTAGGACGAGCTTCAGGTAGGGGATAAAGGATTGACAGGAGTTTGGAATGGATTTTAGAGTCCTGGTTTGTCTCACGTGGTTCTAGTCGCTAAATAAGGAATGTTGAGAGGACCAGCGTCGGCGGAGGTCGTGAGTGAACTACCCTGGACACACACGTGATGAGACGCCCATGAGGCTGGTAGGTGCCTATGGGTCTGGAGCACAGAGGGGAAGCCTGGGCTGGCATAGAAATTTATGATTAGCCTGTACGTGGCAATTAAAGCCATGGACGCAGGTGGGATTATCTGCAGAGAAGGTATAAATGTGGAGAAGGAGCTTTGACAGTCTTTGACAGTGAGTGGCCTGATGAAGGAGGGAGGGTCTGTCGATGGTGATGAAGCAGCCGGGAGGATGTCGGAAGGTGGGCTTTGTCCCTCATCCCAGGAAGAGAGTCTCCACACGGAAAGTTCTGCCCAAAGCACTCGGCCCCGAATCACAACTTACACAATTTACAGAGGCTGCTACGATTTCATTTCTTCAGCGTTCCATGGCGTGCAGTTTAATAACACGTCACATAGGCTGTGCCGCGGCGTGACAGGCAGTGACAGCCCTTGGACACATTTGGGAAGTTTACTTGGCGTGACAAGAAGGAATATAACATTATTTGCAATAGATAAACCAATAGAAATAAAAATGTTTATTTCCACCAGGAAAGCGCCCACGTGGCCCTGGCTGTCACTCAGCAAGTGGAGAGGGTCTGGGTGGGATCCTCCGCTCCAACCCCAGCAGCAGCCTCCCCTCACCCCCCACCCCTGCCCCAGGTCAAGCCTCATGTGGATATCAGGGCAGTCAGGAGGGTCCCCGCTGCTTCCCAGGTCCCACTCTCTGCTTCATTTTTCTTCAGTCATCAAACAACTATGTTTGGGTTCATAAAGATTTTTCAAAAATGTCTCTGCCTCTGACATAGAAACCCCCTTCTGAATGTGGGGGACACCACCAGGGAGACACCTGCTGATTCTGTTGGTGTAGACCAGTATCCTGTTGCGTGTTATGCCGGGTCCAGTCTCTTCCGGGGTAACTGGGCATCGCACGGGCCTGGGGGGCCCCGTCTGAAGTAGGTCACTTCCTGTCACTTTGCTGAAGGGCCGATGCTTGGTCTTTCCCCCTTTCTCCCTTCATTCATTCACCAAATATCCACTGAGCTCATCCGTCTCTGACTCTTTCTGTGTCTCTGGTACCGTCTCTCTCTTCTCCCTCTCCCCCTGCCATCTCTCACCAAACATTTGCTTTTTCTTATTGTGTCTGCTGAGGAATTCACGTGCACGGGGGTGGGGGGGCAGACAGCACGGAGGGCGACAAGGGGTGGGGCTTCAGACCGCAGCGGGGCTTCCCAGGGGCTCCCGCCCTCCACTGGGAGGCCTGCGAACGCATCGGGGAGGACGGCCCGTGAGGACTGTGGGCAGGTGGAAAATGGTGCCTTTCAGAGCGGGTCCCCTGAGAGCGGCGCCCGTGCCCCCTGCTGAGCTGCTGGTGCGTAGAACAACATAAAAGACGTCGTGGTGTGAGCGCAAACCTTTCATCAGGCTTGTGGTTCTGTGCCTCCAGCACCTGGACAGAGCGCGGCCTGGGGCTTCCGGGCTGGAGCTGGCTGGGTGGACGCAACCAGGCTCACGCGTCCACGGCCTCAATTCTCTTTCAGGGGTGTCTGGAGTCCCAACGTCCAAGGTGGTGTCTGGCCCTGGGGCTCGGGTGACTCAGATGGCGGGACAGGAGCTGGCCTGGCTGTCTCTCCACAGAGCCTCTCCTGGGGCTGTCAGGGGCTTCCTCAAGGCAGGGCAGCCTCGAGGGTGGTCAGGTGCGCAGCACGGCGCTGGCTTCCCCTGGAGAGGGCGTCCCAGTGGCGACAAGGGGGCACCGCCGGTTTCTCATGGCCGGGACTTGTCCCTTCCATTCTGTTCCGTTAGTCACTGCAATGACGGAGCTCACCGAAGACTCGAGGGGAGGGACTGGAGACCCACAGGTCACGGTGGAAATGTCAGAGAAAATGTGTCTTCTTCAGTCTGTCACAGGAGCTCCTGCCGGGCAACCATGCAATTCACTGGTTTGTGTCGAGCTCACGGAAGAAATCAGTTTAGGGAGAGACGGAGCAGGAAGGAGAGAGGAAGAAGCCGAGATTGTGCGCCGGTTAGAACGCCAGGAAAGCAGCTGAGGGGACTGAAGGGGATTACACGGCACCGAGGTCAGAACATTAGTAAACAGCAACGCAGACGTGTCCCCCCAAACCCACCCGTAGACTCCAGGATGGCATTTCCTGAAAACTGAGGATTAAAAGAACTTCTCGTTTTGTCGGATCCCTCCACATGGCAAAGCTGCCAGAGGGAACCTGCGGGAAAATCCCGGCCACACTCCCTCCCAGGAAGGGTGGCTTCTCTGGGTGGTCTCTGCTTCCCTTGCGCAGGCTGAGATCCAAGTGGCCTGGCACGCGTCCCCCGTCCCTAGGAAGCTCGGCAAGAAGTGCTGGGTCTGGTTGTAGCTGTCCTTCGGCTGGGTTGTCCCTCAGGCCTCGTCACGTCGCCCCTCCCGCTGTCCTCCGCAGCCACACCCAAGGGCTGGCGGTGGCCTCTGGTCTTTTTACGTGTGTGTAAACACATTTTCATCTTACGGCATCGAGGCTTGGGTAGAAGGAAACATGCCCGTCATTCAGACGGAAGGATTGTTTCACCGAGGAAGACGATCTGACAGTGGCCGTTTACAAATTCCAGCCGCCGCGGTGTGGAGCTGACTTCCGCGGGCAGAGACGTCCCCGGTGAGGCGGCGGGACTGAAAGCGGAGGCCCCGGGCGTTTCCGAGGGATTCCCAGGACCGGCTCCCGCTGTACCTCCCAGGCCGCACGGACGGGGGCGGCGTTTCTGCTTTTCTCCCGCCCTCCACTGACTGGGAGGCCTGGGAACGCATCGGGGAGGACAGCCGGTGAGGACGGTGGGCAGGTGGAAAATGGTGCCTTTCAGAGTGCCTGGGAGCGGTGCCTGCGAACCTGCTCAGACTCCATCACCGACTGTCTAACGCGCAAAGTGGATCACGCAGCTGTCACGGGCGAGGCTGCGGCAGGGAGACGAGCGCTCGAGCCGTCACGTCCCATCTAAGTCATTGAGTCAGTGCTTGAGTCAGTGGAGATCACGATGCAGAGGTTTTCAAGCGCATTTCCCAAATTTGCATCGCGCGATCTTCATTACGGAAACTGTCACCATCCTGTCCTTAATACGATCGGAGAATTTTTCTCCAAGGAGAAATACTTCTTCTCACAAACCGGAGCGAACGTCCCGAGAGCAAGGAAGACACTCATCAAACGTGTTTAATCTTGGGCGCAAATGGGCACCTTCGGCACGGCCCTGGGAAGGCTGAGGCGGGCGGCTGGGCAGAGGGTCTTGAGCGGTTAGAGGCGAGCCGCCAGGGCCTGGGCTGCAGAGGGATGCATGGGGACGATCGACAGAGACCCTCCCAGCTGTCTCTCTCACTCTCCACCCCTCACTTCCTGCTCCAAACCCTGGTACTATCCGACTTCAAAGTCTAACCTGTTACAGAGCAGATACTCCGAATCCCTTCTTCACAGAGAGGGAGTCCTGCGTTAGAAAGAAAGAACTCAGCCTTTCGTGTGACCCCAGATGGAAAGCTTGATTTCTTCTTGGGCAGGGGGTGGGCCTGACCTTTCGGGGCCTCACATCCCCCAAAGCAGCAGGTTTGCTGGCTCCTGGGTCCTGTCCCCATCCACTGCTCAGGGGTCTGCAAAAGCTGTGTGTGTGGGGGGGGGGTCGTGGGGGTTTCCCAGGAGGGAGATAAGCAACGCCCGCCCTGCTCTCTCCGTGGCCCTCCCCACCCCCTGACCCCAGCTCGGTGGGTAGCATCACCGGCATGTAATGTAAGAGCACGGGGCTGAGGTCAGAACCCGGGCTTGTCCCCTCCGGATCTCACCCGTCTGTCCCCGACTCTGACCTTCGGAGATCTAAAGGACCTTGCGGGGGCTTCCCTCCGTTCCCTTGTCCTGTCCAAGATACTTTCGTCCCTCACCTATGGCTGATTTCTCTGAAATGGTTTCTCTTTCCTCACCTTCCTCCCCACACTGCACCTCTGTCTTCCAGAATCATTTCCTAACAACAACTCTCCTTTCTCTCTTTCTCCCTCCCTCCCTCCCTTCCTTCTTTACCTCCCGTCTGTCTGTAATTAGCGTAGCGCCATCGTCATATCGTGTCACGGACACATTCCACTGTGTACTTGAAGCAAAAATAAGCCACATGCATAGGAAAGACAGAAGGGTTTCAGATGCCCAGGCAAGGAGCGCGTGGCTCAGACGGACAAACACACGAGCCTTCTGTGCACTCTGTAGGACGTGGCTTCCTTGCGGCTCTCCCTGGGCAAACGACTCGTCACAACGTGAAACTGCTGTTCATGCTGCGGTGACAGCCGCTAGGCGCTGCCCCGTGACTCCTGACCCCCGAGGTCCACTTCCTTGTGTGATCCCCTCTCCCTGAGTTTGGGCTGCATCTGGGGGCCACGAACAGTGTCTGGAATACGGCAAAAGCGATGAACAGCTCACAAGGGGTCGTGGTGTTGGTATGGTGTGGTCTCGCTTGCTGTTGTGCGAAGCCCTATAGAGAGACCCCCTCCCCCCTCCCGGGAAGGAGCCAAGGACACATCCGGCCAACAGCCAGAGAGAAGCCAGAGAGGCCGTCAGAGACCCTGTGAGGAACTGAGTCCTGACAACGATCATGGGGGTGAGCCCTAGACAGACCCCCCGTCCCCAGGCCTGACAACGATCATGGGGGTGAGCCCTAGACAAACCCCCCGTCCCCAGGCCTGACAACGATCATGGGGGTGAGCCCTAGACAGGCCCCCGTCCCCAGCCTTCAGATGAGACCTCAGCCCCTGCAAGCATCTTGGCTGCAACCCTGTGAGAGACCATGAGGCAATGGTAGGGATTTTCAGGAATAATCGCCTGGGAACAAATTCAGGTTCCAGCACTTCCTAGCTGTGTGGACTTGGAGCAGCACCTTCTCTGTCCTGTTTTCTCCTCCAGTCCGTGGCTATATGGTGGGTCTCCACGTGACAGGTCTCGCACAAGGACTGAATGAGCGACTTCTCTTCAGATGCTTGGGGCTGGGCCTGGTGTATGGAGAAGTGCCCGACAGATGTCTGTGTTTGTCGTCTGATTCCTTCCATAGGAAATCTCCACAAGAGGCAAATCTTTAGGGACAGAAAGGAGACGAGTGTGGGTGCTTGGGGTGGGGGACGAGGGGACAGCTGGGGTAGCAGCCAACAGACAGGAGCTTCCCGTCTGGACGATGGAAATGTTCTAAAGCTGACTTTGGTAATGGCTCCATGACCAAGTACACAAAAACCACTGAATCGTGCACTTTAAAGGGGTGAATTTGTGTTGATTATATTTCCATCAAGATGTTGAGTCAAGAAGGAAAAGAGTGGGGCGTGTGGGTTAAGCCTCTGCCTTCGGCTCAGGTCATGATCTCAGGGTCCTGGGATCGAGTCCGGCATCGGGCTCTCTGCTCAGCGGGGAGCCTGCTTCCTCCTCTCTCTGCCTGCCTCTCTGCCTACTTGTGATCTCTGTCAAATAAATAAAATCTTAAAAAAAAGAAGGAAAAGAGTAATTGTAATGCTGCGTGACTTTTGCCTAATCCCAAGTGCATGGGTGGGAACTTTCTACGGCTCCCGTGGACCCTTCTCGTACGGTTTCCCACACACGGGCACTCTGGGCTCTTGCCAGGCTCATGTAGTCAAAGTGACCCGATGCTCTCGTGTCCGTCCTGCCGTCTTCTCTCTCTGGAGAGGCGTCTGCACTCCTTGCCTCCCCCGGGCCCCCCACTGATCATTCTGAGTTTGGCTCTGGTGACTCACCTCAGTAGCCCTAGAATCTTGGTGGTGCCCCCACAGCAGCGGGGTCCCCTGCCTCAACAGATTAGCTCTAAGGAGCCGTTTTCAAATATGGCAAAACGAGATGGCTCGGCGCAGCCAAGGTGATGTTGTGACCTGGTCGTAGAAACCCTCTTTGGTTTCAGCTGGTTTTATAGTCACGTGACGTGTTGGCGATGGTCAGCTGCTTGTCCTGTCTTAGTGCTCTCAGGGTGCCCTTGCTGCAGGACCCCGTGACCGGGTGCCACAGCCATCGACTGCTGTAGGGTGGGCGGGGGTTGGCTGGTCTGGGGTGGACCCGGCCGGTCCTGGCGGGATCTGCTCCTTCTCTGCGGACAGGCTGCCTCCTGCCCCTGTGGGTCAGCCGGGGGCCGCGCTCTCCCATGTGCTGAGCCAGAGAGGTGTGGCTCCTCGTCATCGTCATCCCCTCGGGCCTCACGGGCCAGACCGGACACGAGCGTCTCGGGGCAGCAGGTTGAGCCCCACAGTGGCAGCACTCAAGGCTCTGGAGATCCAGGCTGACTACGGTGCTGCCTCTTCTGCCTTGGTCTTCGGGCTACAGCAACTCCCGTGTGGCCCCAGGGTCAGGAGGCAGGGACGGCAAAGCTGCCTTGTTCCCGGAAGTGACCTCAGTGGCGGGGAGAGTGGACACGGGTGGAGGTAAGTGTCTGAGCATGTGGACACAGGGTCACGTGCTGCTCTTCTGCTCTGCGGCGCACCGAGCAAGCCACATCGCCGGGACCCCGTGCCTTCCTGTCTCTGGGCTGGCTCCGGTAGTGGACGGGGAGCATGTCCCCTCGCCCGGCCTGTAGGGGCGTCTCTGGAAGTGGCTGCTTCTCCTTTTTGCCTCCAACTCCCGCTGGACGTCGCTCTCGCCACACTCCCCGCTGTCACCAGGATGCCCTCTCCCCACGGTCTAGTTCCCACCCGAAGGCCCTGGATCCTGGACCCTGCCATGGTCCTTCAGCCCCTGGGGTGGGAGCGGCTCCCGCAGGCCTGGTCTTTGCTTTGCCTCGTCACTGGCACAACGATTCCCTCTGTTTAGAGTTTCCCTGGCCGGATCCCAGCTCAGGGTGCTCGGCAGACCCCCCGCTTCCCTGATCTCTGCGGAACACGATCTGCCGTGGGTCAGGTCGCGGTTGTGCGGCTGAGAGAGACGTGAGGGTGTTTATTGAACACAGCGGTGGGTACAGAATAAGCCACACTGGTCCTTTCTTTCCTCCAAGCAGGCGTTTTTGAGGACAGAAAAATAAACGTGGATGACGAAATTATCTTTAGTTACATTTTCTGTAACTTTAGACTCGTCAGGATACACCACGTCTGGCCTGGCATGACCCCGCGCGCCAGGCTGTGCCCTTGGCCACGCTGCTGCTTGCCGCCTTCCAGGACAGCACGGAAACGTGGACAGGGTCCTGCCAGCTCGCTGGGCAGGGAGAGGAGCTCTCCGGTGCGGGACCGTGAAGAGCTCAGACACTTTCCGCATCCAGTCTGTATCATCTGTAGGAAACGCTGCTTCTCCAACACTTTGTTGCAAATGAATATTCATTTTCTCTGAAAAAAGCAAAGCAAACAAGACCTCTACTTTGGAAGAGGGCTTTTTGCTGTGAAATACCCACTTGGAACGGTCGTGCAGATTGTTAGCTTGGCTGGTGCATGTTCCTAGCACTAATAAAATTTAATTTAAAATAGTAAACTCAGTGCCTTCTTGTGACACATATATGGGTATTACATAATTATGGAACAAATGGCTTTTCTAGGGAGGTCATGAAAGCCCGTGATTTAGTACACACAGTGCTGAAGGCGCGCAACACTTTCCACTCCTCATTAAAATCCGACAGTCTACACAAATCATCCCGAGCGCGGGCAGCCTCCCCTTCCCGCTAATGCCGGTTCTCAGAGCAGCTGGGAGGACTTGGGCTTCCTCTGTTTGACAGACCAGGGACTCTGTGGGACGGGCTTCTCCTGTGACCACAGAGGCGCTGTCTGGAGCTACAGGAGTGCGGTCGTTTCAGCCGCCATCAAGCCGAGTCTCGGGAAGCTAACGGCCTCAGGCCTCAAAGATGCGTGAGGACGAGTTTCTCATCACCTGTAGCCCTACAGCGCTGGGTTCATGAAGCGTCAAGTCGTGTTTCAAGTCCTTCCAAGGTGCTTCCCGTTTTGTTCCTGTTTTCCTACTTCTGCGGTTTCGTCCGTCCCACTCGTCGTCAGGGAAGACTCTGCCACCATCACTACAACCCCCACAGGCTTTCCTTCTTGCCTTCTTGGCACGAGTGCGTGTGCTCTCGGACTCCTACGGCGTTAAGACCGAACAGTCCTGTTGCGTTTCTTGCCTGCGATGATGAGAATGACTTAGTAGAAAGTTCTCCGTAGATTTTCCCAAGGAAGGAATAAGAGATCCAACTTCTTCCCGAGGGTCAAAGCCTTATCTGTGAGCACCTGTCACCTGCCCCTGAAGGCCCCGCTGGTCCTTTTTTACCAAATCCAACTTGCATAGTTCTCGGGGGGCTGTTATAAATCACCTCGTTGGCTGTTCCCCGACGTGGACTTCCCTCCTCGTTTCTGTTGAAACGGGTCGTGCCTCCTTCCCACAGTTACCGCAGCTGCTTTTGAACATTGAGTCTTCACCCAAATTATAGATCTGTAAAGGTCTTCAGAAAGAGTAATTGCGAAAGTCGTGGATGATCTCCTGCTACAGACCGGCACGGTGTTGTCTCCTGGTACGCTGCGTCTGATTTTGTGCTTATCTATGCCGTGAAGCTGTGTCACGGGCACAGCCGCCCCGTGCTCTCGATCACTTTCTATAACATCCATGGGAGAATTCCTCTGTCTAATAATTTAGATGTTGGACAGTGGGAGGACGACGTCCACACGTGCGCTGAGTTCCTGGCTATCTTGGGAGCTCCTCAAGGGCAAGGACCTGTGTGAGGACGACGTACCTTTCCTGCATCACCGTGTTACACCAGGTGCTGGAGGGCACAGTCTCTGCACAGGCCGTAGCAAGCACAAGGTCACGACTGCAGAACCGTGTCTCGCCTGATGCTTGGCTGGACCGGAAGGGACCAGAGACTGCCCGGCGTCGGTGAGTGCTGTTCTACATGGATTCCAAGGGCACCTGACGCGAGCCCTCCAGGCTACGCGTGCCTCACTTTCACATGTGGGTTGAGAGGTTGCTTCTCATGCGCTTGTGTTAACCGGTAATGATTCACACCCACCCTTCATCAAACAAGGGTTGGCCGAGCGAGTCTACATTAAGATACTAAGCACTGCCCGTATCAGGATCTTCGAGAAATTCTCCCTTTCACGCCTCAAGGAAGTATTGATTACAGAGATACTAAGGTCCCATTAGAAGAAAGGCAGAGGCCACCCTGGGGGTCTTGGAATGCTCACAAATTCCTCTCTATATGGAACGGAATTCTGTCATCGCTCTCATGGTGAGACAAGTGTCCTCCCAGCACCATCTCCCTGTGTGGCTTCTCGGGACAAGAGATGGTTAACGAGCCTCCACAAATCTTTCCCTCTCACCTGGGATTATCTCACTCACAGACGCATTTCAGGTCAATTTGCTGAACGTAAAATTATGATTTGTTGATGTCTCACATTTCAGAGAGAGATTTTATTTTGGGGGAACTATTAGAGAACAATGACTCCTAGTAAGGACTTTCTTTGGGCCTGTGAAAGATTTAAGAGTTTTCCTGGTATCTCTAGGACTCGAAATTAAAATGCGTTCTCGTGAGTGATTCCATACCGCCATCTTGGCAAGAGGACGTTAAAAGAGATAAGAGGCAAAATTGACACCCTCATCCATGTTTTTCATATTCTACAAATATAAAAATATACAACCTTCCAACAGTGGGAGCCAAATGCAGAGAAATATGCTTTTCAGATCAACCTGAAGGAGAACATTTGAAATGAGGTCGATTTAATGAGTCTGAAGCCCAGGCTTAATTCCCACAGTCCTGTGGATCAACTCCAAAAGGATCAATATATTTTATTCAGTCTCATATGGTGTCTGCTCTTGTCTGTGAGATGTGAGATGGGTTAATTGATGAGCTGATCACCGTCTAGCTGTTCCCTAATTGTTTTATCAAGAAGCTAACATGCTTTCTGGCTGCTGCACCATATTCCTGCTGGAAGTGCTGAGCTTTGACAGTGGATTCCAGGCAAACATTTCAGACCAAAGTGCCTCACCCTTTGTAACTGCAAAGCCACCGATTACTGGGAGTGTCACTTGCTGGGGCATTTCTGAACCCGGGCCTCGCGGGGAACGGTGTGATGGATGATGATGCAGTCCAGATGCTTCTGCAGGGATCTGGCCCGCTGGTGTTCCTTATGGCAAAGCAAATCTCCAGCTTCCTTTTGGTTTCTTAGGACGGAGGACAAGCTCTCTGAAGGACTGTGAAGCTCTGAGATCCAGCCCTGCAGTGTCCTGGTGGGCACAGGAGCCGCTCACCTGAGCCACACTTAGATGAGGCTTTGAGAATGGGCTGAGCTCCAAAAGGAGTGGGAACCTCACATTCCAGCTCCTGAGGTCTGGGCAGGCTTGGGGCATAAGATCCTGGCTACCTTGTGTGCCTCCAGTCAGCTCCAGCCTCCCATGTGGCTGAATCCATATAGGAGTCTGGGAAAACTGCTTCTCTGGTTCACAAATGCATCAAAACTGGGAGGTGGGAGACGGACGAGCGTACCCGTGCATGCACATATGTGTTTCTGTTTCATAAACATGTTGACGGTGCCGGTCCGGCTCATGCTGTGTCCGCAGGACTTTGCAGGGAGTAACTCCTTTAATGCTTCATGACTGAGTCCTCTTCTGAGGCAGGTTATCCTGAGACTAGCCTCATCTCAGCGTGGCTCAGGTGAGCGGCTCCAGCGCCCACCAGGACACTGCAGGGCTGGATCTCAGAGCTTCACAGTCCTTCAGAGAGCTTGTCCTCCATCCTAAGGAACCGAAAGGAAGCTGGAGATTTGCTTTGCCATAAGGAACACCAGCTATAAGGAACATCTCGCAGGTGAGGGAAGTGGGCTTCCACGTCTGTGCTCTGCGTTCCTAGACCACGCCCTCCTCGCCTGCGGCCACCAGGGCCACACAGGAGGGGCGGGCTCCCCCGAGGAACAGGGGCTTCTCCTTATTTGCATTTGCCCTGGTTGGGGTTCCCCAAAGGAGGCCGTGAGATGAGGATCCCGGTGCAAGTGTCTCTGCAAGGGGAGGTGGGCTGGGGCTCAGGGCACTGGGAACAAAGGCTTCATTGGCCCCTACGGCTCCCTGCCCATCGCTGAGAGCGGTGCGGATGCCAGAGACCCTCGAGGGCTTCACCTGCCAGGGGAGCAGCGTTCTGTGGGCGCCCTGTGCACGGGAGCGGCAGGGTCCTGAGGCCACGCTGCGGTCACTGCACCCCCTTCCGTTAGGGTCACCACCGTGCGGGACGTCACCTCCAGCCTGACTGCCCTGGTGGACAGAGCCGAGGACTGAGAGGCTGGGGGGCGGGGGGGGGGGGACCTGAGTTGTGCGGAAGGAGAAATGCACGAAGGGAAGACACGAGACGGGGCTCTGGAAAGACTAGGAGACCCGGGCAGGCCGGTGTCCCCGTGCCTGTCCGCAGACGTGTCCTCTCTGTGCCCAAGGAGGATGGCATCAGGAAGATAGAAGAAAGGCAGAGCGAGAGCAAGGTGGCGTCAGCGTCTGACAGCGTGTGCGGGCCGCGGCCACCGTCTGGGCAGTGTGGCCAGTAGGTCCCTGCCTGCGGGGTTCGTCCAGGGTGGACTCCTGTGCCTCAGGGGCTCGGGGCGGAGAGCGGGAAGGAGGGTCACCGGCAGCTGGGCAGGCGTGGTGACGTCTGAGAAGAGCTACAGAACCGCGAGTGGAGGGACCCCTCCCTGCTCTTAGAGGGAGCTGGTGGTCATTGTTGACAGGTGACCGCCTGCTGAGTGACCCCGGGACCCCTACCGGGCACCACCACGGCCGGGAGTCGGAGCTGTCCGGACCCCCTCCTGACCCTCACATGCTCTTACCCCCGTGCTGTCTTCAAAGCACCAAGTGTGAGGCGAGGGGAACCCCGAGACTCCCGGCGCCCATCCTTCTCCTCCTAGGACTCTCTCCATGCCTTTCAGCTTCCTGTCCTCCTGCTTGGTTTCTCAAGGCAACAAGGACAGGGAAGAAAAGCCTTTTTTTGGAAAAGAGCGAGCAGAGGGCATCCCACACAGGAAGAAGGAGGCGCAGGAAGGGGACGTTTCTTTGAAAGCAGCGATGCGAGCACTATTACAGAGCCGAGACTTTAAAAATAGACCAGACCAGACACGCGGTTGTTTTCTAAAGAACCAGGGGCTTCGGTGAGATAAAGACTGTCTCCCGCACAGAGGACCTCCCACTGCCCTGAGCCTTTTGCCTGCACACTAGGGGCTCGGTTTACCAACAGGAACTGTAGCTTAAAATCTGCCAAACAGATCAAGTATCATTTTCCTATGTAAATAAAATGATGGTGATGAATTATTCAGGAGCCGGGCCCAGTCATTTGCATGCATTCATCATGTGCACAGATGTATAATACAGTATGTCTCTCTCAAGATGTTTTCTAATATTTATGAAAACAATTCATAAAATTAAACCCCATTAGTTCTGGATTAGCACTTGACATCCGTCAGACTAATGACTCTTGTTGCTAGAGGGGACGCCTAGAGCTTCAATACCCACTTAATGGCTTCTTCTTCTGATGACTGCTCCGCAGAATTATCCCCACTCTCCGGTGCAGGGACGACTTTGTTCCCCTCGAAGTGTATTTTTTTCTGGCGTGCAGCTCAAACTTCCCATTTCTGGTGGAAGCTGATTCTTTGTTCAGTTTCATATTTAAGAACAGTCATGTCAGATCAAGTTTCCTGGAAGACGTCGATAGACGTGATCACGGCCATTCATCAGCGATTGGGCTTTTCTGCTTCCCCAGATCACCGTCGGCGTTGAGTGTATGAAGTGATCTCGCGGCCGGTGCCGATCCGATTACCAGGCCCAGTGGGGTAGCAGCCTGTGCTCGGAGGAGTGCGTGGGCGTGTCCCCATGAGTGTCCCTGGGCTGCTCTCGCATCACCTGCTCGGGGTGAGTTTTAAGGAGCCGTTTTCACTGGCATCTTCTAATTCCTTATGCTGCCCTCGATCAGTAGATGTTCTGTGTTGTTAAGAGGCTCAGACACCTCTGATGTGATGCTCAGTGACTCCTGTAGGAGAAACAGGGCTCGGAGTCCGGACTGCAGGTTTTAGGGTGCCACCGGGTCTAAAAATCTATGGTCTTGAGGTCAGCATCTCTGAGACTTTGTTTTACTGGCAAACAAACACAACAGGGGTCAGACCATGTTCCTGCCAGACTAGGTGAGGCCAAACGGATGTTTCCATCCAGGAATCTGTTTCGGAAGTACCCTGGTGTCTGGGGTACGATGGGGTACGATGAACTGTCATCTGCAGAGATCAGTTTCTTTAGTCCTGGTCCGAAGGGCCAAGGCCCACCCCGGGGGCGAGAGGAGGAAGCAGAGCCTGCCACGGACACAGGTCAATGGAATGAGCCAGAAGGGGTCCTAGCACGGAGGCCATGGCAGTGCTGGGGTGTGTGTAACAGAGATCGTCATCACCGTCCAGAGAGAATGAGGAGCAGCACGGGGCCACGCAGCACCGCACACAGGGCTTCAAGGGACCACAGTGCGGCCAGCAGAGGACCATGGCCTCCAGGGGGCAGCTAACCTGAAGCTCAATGCTTTATGTCAAGGCGGGGAACCAGGAGAGCCCAGTGGGCACCAGCAATCAGGGGGAGGGGGTTGGGGCTGAGCAGAGTGTCACCAGTTGGGCTCTTGGGAAAGACGATGATTCCAGCAGTCACTGTGCGGGACGCTTATTGGGAGCCCTTCGTAGACCCTGCGGGCCCCATCAGCGTGAACTTCGGGGCACGAATGGCTTGGCCTTTGTACTGCCTCCTCCGTTTCTCAGTGACATGGCTATGTCTAAGGACATGACCAGGTCACGGGGCTGAGGCCGGGCCTTAGGGGTTCGGAGCCTACGGGTTGTCTACTGACCACACTCCCAGGCGCTGGGCAGCAAGCCTTCCTTGCGGGGGCACCTGGGTAGCTCATCCCCAAGTCTGCGTCCCTGAGAACTTTGCCTGTGGACCCTGGGCTCTGCTGTTTGAAAGGTCCTCATCTGCCTTCCTGCGTTGTTTTTGCCAATTCCCGGGAAACTGTAAGCCCCTGGAGAGCAGGGGCGGCAGGTCGTCTGCTCACCAGGTGTTTCCTGCACCACCCAGCGTGTTGCTGGACACCCAAGCTATGGAGGCGGAGGGTGCTGTGGCAGCCAGGCTGGGGACCCACCAGGGCAGCACCCGCGCGCGCTCATTTCCAGGGCGCCCCGTTGAGATCCTGGTCTACACTGAGCACGAACATTGTTCTGACACAGGCGCTGTTTACCAGCAGATTCTGGAAAAGGCCAAGAATGCAGGCCTCCGGCATGCTGATTTTACTACAAAGGGAGACTTTGAAAGGCCAGAAGCAGAATGCTTGTGGACAATCAGGGCTGGAAGGATAGAGAAGCTGCCCTACTGGCCCCATCTCGAGTCATCCTTCTCTGCAGAGCCATCTCTGGGCACGGGCCCATCCCCGTGGAGAGCGCTGGCTGGAGTCCCAGGGACCCATCTGTCTGCGCCCGAGGCCCTCTCCCTGCTCCCGAGATGCGGCCAGACAACTGACCGCGGCCTCCCTCGTGCTGTGGAGCCGCTCTTCATGTCTCCAACAGGATAAAGGCCCTGATGAAATATTTATGGAATTTTAAGGGCTGCGCCTCGCGTATAAAGTAGTACACTTTTCATTATGTTTTCCACTTGTATTTTTGTGTTTCCAGAGACCGGCAATTGTTAACGATCACAGGGTTTTTTCTCGGTATGTCCTCTCCCTCCAGGCTGCTTCCTTGTAACCTCCTCATATTAATCAGGTTTTGAAGAAATAGTAACACAATTCACCGATTGGGGGAAAAATGACTTTTGAGACAAATAGATAAATTAGCCTAGAGGGTTTTCAGAGGCTGTGATCTCTCTGTGCTCCCCCGTTCATCCTGGGCGAGGTGACTCGGATGCGGGTATGAGGTTCAAGTCTCCCCGGCGCTCACTCCGAGTGCTTCTCTATCTGCCGTCCACGTGGCAAGGTCAGCCCCCCTCCCTTCGGCGGCCTCCCCTGCAGCGTGGGTGTGTGTCTGGAGCTGCACTTCCCGGGACCCCGGCCCCAAGGGGTGCCCGTGAGCGCAGTCTGCCCAGGGCTCAGTGCCGCCCAGGGGCTGGCTGCCGGTGGTTCCCCACGTTTGCAAGCAGCTGTGTGCACCGCAGGCAATAGGCCTTGGCCGACAAGTGGTCCCGGGAGTTTCCTGGAGTGCTCTGTGAGGCGCCCGGCTGGCCTGACGAAGGCTGCGCCTGATGACTCGGGGCCCTGGACGGTGGTGTTCTGGTGGGTTCCGCTGGGGTGTTCCTGCCATGTGCTCCTCTGGCCTCCTGATGGCCGCGAAGGCCTCTCTGTGCTCCGAACGCGTCATGATGAGAGTCTGTTTCCCTGATCGCACCACGGCCATGAGTGCGCTGACGGGCAGCAAGAAGCGTGGTTTCAGCGAGCAGGACGCTCCCGGGCTGGCCCGGAGATGGGAGGAAGAGGCCAAGGGGCTGCGGGGAGCCGGGAAGGAGGCCGAGCAGCGTCACCCAGCAGCAGGGCTCGGAGCATCCTCTGGGCCCCTGCGGCCGTCTGGCTGGAGCTGAATCGAAGTCAGAGGTTGGCCCGGCCCGGCCCGCGCCCCCCACTCCGCCCCAGGGGCAGCCCAGGCCTTCCCTGTGCTTTCCAGGGGGTGAGGCGGGGCTCGTGGGCTGGGGACCCCGCCTGGCTTCTAGTCCCGGTCTGAGAGGCGGGGCGTGGCTTCTTCGGGTGGAGGGACCCGTTGGTAACCTGCTGGGGAGGTTGCAACACACCAGGCAGGTTGTTTTGTTTTGTTTGTCAGCAGGTTTAAAAAAGCACACTTTTCCCAAGATAGAGAAAGCACGACAGAAAGCAGCCCTCGGCACTACCCGGCTGCCGTCGCCCACCCGGGCCCCTTGCCCACCGCGTGAACCACCTCATTCACCGGGACCCGTTCACCGAGTCTCTGCCTCCAGTCGCTGGCTGCTTAGGTCCTGGTCGGTAACTATGAGCGTTTGATGTCAAAACACAGATGGCTCCTTTCCTCCATCAGCGGCGACGCTCTGACGCGGGCTCGGTTAGTGGCCACCCCCGGACCCCAGGCCTTCGCCACCCGCCGCCTCGCGTGTCCCTGATTCCTGTCACACGGAGGCACAGAAGACGCGCCGCCTGTTGTGACGGTCCCGAAAGGCAGAGCTGAGGCGGACGGGGAGACCCTGAGCCCCGAGTGGGGCCGTTCTGCGAGGCCGTCCGCATCGTCCCCAGCTCTGTCCCCTGTCTCCCTCTGTCCTTCTTTCTTTACCGCTCCCTCTTTCCCCTCCTTTCTCCCCTGGTCTCCGTAGAGGTGGGGGCTGCCCCAGAGGTAGACATCAGCGGTGCCTGTGGGGTCACGCTCTCCCTGCGCAGGGGCGGTGTCCTTGACTTCCCGGTCAGGACCCGTCCCCTCGAGCTCCTTGTTCTGCCCGACCGCTGGGTAGTTCAGGTGTTTGGAGAAGGCAGCTACGCTGTTTCCAGGAGTCTTGGGCAACCTGGAGCTTTGGGGAAACTGTCCCCTCCTGAATCACGCCCCACACATGGTAGGTGCGGTCCTGGCCCAGGCCGGCCTGGCCCCACGGTTCTTGTGCTTTGGGGCCAGGCTTGGGCATGGAAGTGGGCATCTGTGACCTGGTGGCCCCTTTCCAGGGCCTCTAGGGACCCGGTACCCTCTTGGTCCAGAGCTGAGGCATGGGTATCCTTAAGTCAGAGACCTCTCTACCCCACCCTCTCTCGTCCCTGGAAAGCACTATGGGTACTTCCTTCAGGGAAACGTGGATCTCTCTTGCTCCAAGCTGTCCTATGCATGGACCTTCTCAGTCCAGCTGGACCCGTCACTCTCCCCAGTGAGCCTAAGCAGAGATATGGCCATAAATATTGTGGCGGGGAGAGTAGGCTGGGGGGTTGGCGGGCGGGATTGGGGGCTGTAGGTGAGAATAAGGGCGGACAAGTTCTGTGTCGTAGGCTCTGTTCTGTCCCCTTGGCATGAATTCATGGCTTCTTTCTGGAAACACCATGGATTTATCTGTCACGGAGGGTAGGCAAGACCCAGAACAAACTGCCTGCCAGGCATGTCTCAAGCTCCTCGGACGTTGGCTTCTGACTCAGTTCGGGGCTGTGGGCAGGCACCTGGCCACCTGGGCTGCACTGGGCCCTGCTTAGCTCCGGGACGGGGCTGACAAGGCCCCCTCCGGCATCATACACTGTTTCTAAGGTTGCCATGGTGATCCTCTTCTCTCCAGCCCATCAGGGAAGGGAAAGGAGTGTGGCAGAGAGCCACCAAGGGTTTTGGGACCAGGGGCCTTCCACTCAGGGCGCATCGTCCGGAGTACTGAGCGGGAACAGGACAGCGAGGTGCGTTGCCATCTCGGGGGGCCTCTCGTGGGGCCCTTCAGGGCATGTGAACACAACGGAGTCAGGGGTGAGGGATTTCCCAGGACGGAGAGTGAATAAAGTGGTCATAGCCTCAACCAGCAAGAAGTAGAAGTGAGGTCTGGACTTGACTCTGCTCTTGGAGCAATTTGGAAGAGCGGAGTCCTCGAGGGGCGCTTGGCTGCTCTCTCCGGGTTGGCTTGGTCCTGGTGTTACAGGGCGCCGCCGGGCAGAGCAGAGGGAGCAGGGGGTGGCTGGTCTGGGGACGGTCGGGGCAAGCTGCCCACCCCTTTCATTCTTTCCCTCTGGAGCCCCCAGGCCAAGGAGGGGCAGGAGGTCATACCCCGCAGCCTCCTTTCTTAGGTGTACGTGGGAGGACGAGACACCGTGCCCAGGGCCTCCTGAGCCAATGCGGGCGGCAGAATCCGGCAATCAGGGACCGGGGGATGCAGAAAGGAGGAAGGAGACTCGGCTCTGAGTGAGATGGAGTGAGTCTGCGTCCATCTTGACTCCTCCTCTCTGAAGCCGTGGGCAGTGACGGAGACTATCCAAGCCGTTTCCTTGTCTTATGGGCGTAATGCCGGGAACCACTCCTGAGACGTTGGACGACGAAGCCGGGTTCCACACGTGAGGGAGCTGGAAATGGTCTCTTTTCCCATGCCATCACCCTCCGTCACAGCACAGAGAGAGCGAGGAGCCCCTGAGGGTGAGGATGGGGACGGGGACAGGGGTGGGGCAGGACAGGATGAGACCGGACGTGTGGGGGACGGGTTGGGGGAGGGGAAGGGAAGGTAAGGGATGGGCAGCAGAATCGGACTGGATGAGGTGTTGGTCCTGAGCTGTTGGTGATAGGACAGGGAAAGAAGGGGGATGGGGTAGGACGAAGGGATATGAAGGGTTAGGGATGCGGTGGGACGGGGAAGGGTCGGGGAAGCGATGGGGACGGGCTGGCCGCTGTACCTCTCAGCCACTCCCCCCGCGAGCAGGCATGCGCGGCTTCTCTCAGTACCTTCTGTTGTGTTTACGGAGGTTCATCATGGGCTCTACCCACAAGGGGGTAGGGATCGAGTCGGCAGGGACGCCCTCTCATGGTATCATCAACCCTATTTGCAGCCAGCATGGTGATGTCGGGACGCTTCAGGAGTCTGCCGAAGTGTTCCAGAAAAGACGTTTCGTGTGCCCTAAGAAACAGTTTCCTCTCGGGCAGCTCGGGACTTGCCATCAGGGTCAGACCGATTAGGAGATGTACCCCCCACACCTGCGTTCCGAGCCCCAGAGCAGTTACCGTCTGAGCTCTGCAGGGGTGTTTCTGTTTCGGTTCCCAGTAACCACCCACCTGTGACCACCAGGAAGCAGAATGAGACAATTTCAAGCTTCCTGCAAATCTGGGAGGGGCGCTCAGAACGTGTGGGAAGTTCCCCACTCCTGTGCCTTCTTTCTGGTCTCTGGAGCGCAGGCGGGAGGGAGGAGTCCCTCCAGCAGGTAATAGGAGCAGCATTTGAAAAATATTTATTTTTTATGTGTAAGACTGAGATATTTTAGTAGAGTTTTCCATTTCCGGAGAAACTGAGCAGAGAGCACAGAGTCCTGCGGCCCCGCCCCACGTCCGCACATCGTGTCCCTGTTGTTAACATCTTGCCTTCGTGTGGCACGTTTGTCGCGGTTCGCAAGCAGCGCTGACACCCCGTTACCCACTCTGCTCCGCGGTTTACGTAAGACTCACCGCCTTCCGTGCCGGCCTTGGGTTCGACACTGCGTTTGCGTAGTGTCATACACACACCGTTATCTCTGTTTCCAACAGAACGGCTTTACCTTCCCCCAAGCCCCCATCAGCAAGAGCCATTCCGGAGCTGGAGATGCGGTGGCGGGCCAGCTGCGCAGGTCCTCCCTGACTGAAAGCCAGTCGCCGGTGCCCGGGAGCAAGGGGGGGTCAGCATTACGGCACAGCGTCTCGGTGACCAGCCCTGGATGCTTCCTCTCCAGAGGTAATGCTCGCCGAGGCCCCTCTCTTCTCCCCCTCTGCACCATGTTTTGCACGAGGCGCCCCGCGGGCAGCCTGGACCGTGCACATGGCAGGCGCCGAACGTGGCCCACCGGCAGGGCTTCTGAACTGGTCCTTGGCCGCCTCTGGTCATCTCTCCCCAGGCAGGATTCTGCGATGCCAACCACACTCCATGCCCTGGACCCTCAGAATCTCCTTATTCAGTCCTCTGTCTCCCCTCTAAACCCCCAGGCCAGACGCCTGCTTTCCTCCTAAAACCACCCCTTGCTCACCCTGACCCCAATGTCTGTGGAGCCTGCACGGCCCCGGCGATGCCCGCTGGAGGAAGTAGAGGCCGGGAGAGTGTCCCCAGGGCCCAGGAGCCAGCGCACGCTCTCCCAGTCCCTCGGGCTCCGCAGCCCATGCCTGCTGTTCCAGAAACTTCCTAACCTCCTGGGCAGTGGAGGCAAGTCCTGCCTGCCTGTCTGGCTGCTGCTGGGAGCCCCGTGGAGCCGAGGCCCTACTGGGTGACCAGGAGCCTGCAGGACCCTTCAGCTTCCCTCTGTGTTTAATGTCCTCCTGCCCCACGGGGCTCAAGTGGGGCCTCATGACCCCATGGCTGTGCCTTGCCCTCCTTGCCCTTGGGGACACAGGCACCATTCCTTAGTCATCGAGGCCGTCAGCTTTCTAGAAACAGGCTGTGGCTGGGGAGCTGACTCCAGGCTGCTCATCGCCGTGAATGGACCCCCGGGCCGCCGGCTCACCCTAGCTCCTCCCGCTCCTTGTCCTGTGGGCGCAGCGGTTTCTAAGGGGCCGTTGTTGCCGCTGACTGAGGTTTATTTCTAGTAATTGTCCGTGTTTTATTCAACACTGACTCTTGGCCCCTGTCTGTCACAGACATGCGTGTCTGTGTGTGTCTGTGCCCCCGGGGTGCACCCCCGCACATGTACAGACACACCGTCCTTGGGCCTGCCTTCCCGTTGTCCTGACTCTGCTTGAGGTGGTGGGGCGGGACACCACGGGCCGTCGGACCCAGCCCTGCAGGTGGTCAGGCCTCCGGAGGGCAGGGGAGGCAGGGGACCATTGCCGAGCACCGTGGTCTCAGCGGGGAGCCAGCCCCTGCCTTTGACCTGGGGCAGCTACGGGACAGGATGATGCTCTGGAACAAGCCGCGTGTGTTGGGGGGAGGGGCTGGACTCGCGGGAGATGGGGACACGTTCCATGGAGGACAGCAGAGACGCAAGGGTCGGGCTCTAAAGCAGTAACCCCTGAAAGCCACCGTTTACCCCCTGATAGTCCACAGTCCTGGAGGGGTGGGGGCTCGGACGTCTACGGGGCAGACGTCCTCGGCTGCAAGGGGCCCGGAGGGGAGGTGAGGGTGTGCGACCCGAGGAAGAGAATGCTCGCACTCGCTCCCGCACACGCCATGGTACTGGTGAACCGTCACATCCAGTGAGGGACCACACTCTGCGTTTCACTGCTGGGAAGGGTCCAACCGTCACACCACACCCAGTGAGGGACCACACTCTGGCGCTTCCAGTGGGATGTGTTGGCAGAGCCCCGTTCATGGCCGCCGATGCCCGTGGAGCACGAGGAAGCCGGGAGCTTCCCGAGGGCAGCACAAGCCTCGGGGGCTGGTGACTAGACTCAGCTTGAGTTTCGGGCCAGAGAGCGAGCACTCTGTCATTCCTGCGTTCCTTCCCTCGGAGCGCAACCCTCGCTCGCATGTTTCAATTTCTCTAAAGTCGGAATTTCTAATTGGCTCAAAATACACAACAGGGCTGACTCCCGTCCTGTGCTGGGACAGCGGGGCAGCCTGCGAGGGAGGGGGACCTCCCCGTCGGGTCGGTGTAGACCTCGCTCCGGCAGGCTCTAGGGAGCGGCAGCCTTCTGGTCAGCGACGGAGACTCTCTGACTCTCTCTCCCCCCTGAACTGGGATGATTCCTGCAACTGCCAGATGGACCTGTGAAGTCGGAGAGGCCGTCTGGCCGGTCTTGGTGCACAGACACATCCAGCCCTGACCGTGTGGTCAGAGCCCTGCCCAGAGCCCACGTCATTTTGCTTTTCCTCGTGCATTTGATCACACATGGTATTTAGGTCTTGTGTCTTCGTTGACGTCAGGAATGAGTATAAACATGAGGAAGAATCTCACATCACGTGCGAGCCGATAGCTCCCTTCTTTCCTTGTGTCACTTTGGCTTTCCTGTGTTACTGCGACCCGCCAGCGTAGTGAGCTCCGCCCGCGCCGCTTCTGGCCTCGCTCTGGAACCTGGAGCCGAACGTGTGTCTGCAGGGACTCTGCTGGCAGCGTGATGAGGAGCTGCACCCCAGCAAGACACCTTCTTGGGCTATTGGCGTCACCCTAATGTGTGGAAAGAAAATCCTTCTTGAAGGTGCAAACAATGACTTAAGCACACGGTACAAATGCAGGGCATTACTACCCGCTGCTCCGCGAGCGGCGGCGGTCGATCGCTAACTGCTTCTTGCACCTGCTGTGAGAGCTCCGAAGAGAGGACCGGGACCGCCGGCTGCAGCAATAGCATCTCACAGGAAAGGCCTGTGGGGCTTTGTATGTTTTTCTTTTTTTTCCAACTAAGTCACCGTCTGAAGCTAAATATGAGGCTTTAAATAGATACTTGAGAACTTTATTCTCTGGGGTATCTGACTTCACAATGGTGGCTCCCCCCCATTGATCAGATTCTTTTTTTTTTTTTAATGATATTCTCTCGACACACAATGGTTTCAGCCACAAAATCCCGCTACAGTTACAGCTGCGAGGAGAAGCCCAACACCCACACAGAGCCCCTTCCGGCCGCAAGACGGGGGGAGGAGTGTCGTCCACGCCACTGCCGTTGGGACGGAGAATTTTAAATGCTATCTCACGTGCCAAGGACCTCAGTCCTCAGCCTGCACCGGGGGAGCGTGAGCGTTTGTGTTCCTGGGACCGGATCTCTCCCTTCAGAGGGCGAAGGGGTACAGAACGGTCCCCCCAAATAGGACACTGTCTTGTTTTAAAGCTGAAGGCCATGGACAAGTAACAGACGCAGGCTGGGCGCTCCCGGCTCGTCCCTAGGCCTTGTCAGCGGCGGGCTTGGACCCAGCCTCCGGTCGCAGCCGTTCCTTAGCAACTGCAATTCGGGATGTGTGCGTGAGCGTGTCAGTGTGTGAGTGTGTGCGACTGTCAGTGTGCGTGAGTGCAAGACTGTGAGTGTGTGCGAGTGAGTGTGCGACTGTGAGCGAGTGAGCGTGTGTGTGACTGAGCTGTGTGAGTGTAATAGTGTGTGACTGTGGGTGCATGTGTGAGCGCAACAGTGTGTGAGTGCGTCTGTGACTGTGTGAGCTGTGAGTGAGCGAGTGAGTGTGAGTTTAAGAGTGTGTGTGAGTGTAAGAGTGAGTGTGAACGAGTGAGTGTGTGTGACTGTGAGTGTGAGTGGGTGTGAGCCCACCTTTGGACTTCAGATTCTCGT
This sequence comes from Meles meles, assembly GCF_922984935.1. Lineage (NCBI taxonomy): Eukaryota > Metazoa > Chordata > Mammalia > Carnivora > Mustelidae > Meles > Meles meles. The sequence goes on from NC_060078.1 coordinate 85,790,827, forward strand.
TACGTGGGAACAGGGACATCAGCAGGTGCTCTGTGTCAGGATCGAGGAAAGGACCCGGTGAGAAGACACTGGGGGGTTCTTTCCCGGACGAGGACAGGGGTGGCTCTCAGCAGCCGATCGTCTTTGGGAACGGTGCAGAGGGCCTCGCGCAGCCAGCAGGCAGCCCGGGGAAGCCCGCATGGCCCCAGATGGGCTCCCGCACCTGGGACCGTCCTTACTCTCTGGCCATCCTTGTGGAGAGGCTGTCTCGGGGTGGGGGGGGTGGCTTCTCCAGAACAGGGCAAAGCTGATCTCAGCCTTGGTGGCTGTCCCACTGGGGATCTGGGCCCCAGGAGATCAAGTCCTTCGGCTCCTGGGCTTGCTGCGGGCGTCCTCCTCTCTGCTGGGGACAGGTGGGGGGGTCGTTCTGGTGGCGGGGGAGGGGGCTGTGCTGATGTCTCCGAAGCTGCCACCGGGATCCCCGCACCCGGCTCCTCCTGCGTTCACAGCCCGTCTGCTGAGGATGGCTCCGTGCCAAACTGACGTGGTTGTGACCTCGTGGAAAGTGACTGGGGCACTCTTCTATCCCAGCCAACGCAGAGCTGGCCGCAGGCTGGGCCGGGAGAGTGACCGCAGGCCTCTGCTGGGGAGCTCCACAGGCCGCCCGTGGAGTGCTGTACGTCGTTCATTTTCACGGCGATCTGCGAAGGGGCTTCGAACTTGCTGAACAGTTTGTCTTCCAGAGTAACGATCAAACGTGACACGAAGTCCCTCCCTCAGCACAGCGACTGTAATCATCGCTACTTCAGATAGCGGCGGTTACGCAGCCCACGGGACGCGCTCGGAGGAAGGGGGTCAAGTGGAATGCGCGTGTTGTGCCGTCGTTCACGGGCGTGTCCCAGCAGCTCACCACGTGCGTCCCTGGTGGGAAAGGTTCGTGTGTGGTTGTGGCGTGTCTGACGGCTTTTCCCCAAACCCAGCAAACTCGCCCAGAGAGCAGGGTGGGCCCAGGAGGAGCACAGCGGGGTCTGTCGGGCTCCAGGAGCCAGCCCCCACCTCCATCAGCTCGAGAACCCCCACCATGCTCCACACCCATGCCGTGTGCTCCCTTCCTCTCACGCAGAATGCTGTTCCTGGCGGCCACGTCTTCCAAGTGGCCACTCAAAGGGCTGCTGGAACCTGATCCCAGGCACCGGCTTTTTCTCTCTCCCACTGATGCTCTTGGCCTGACGCTTCTCAGCCCCCACCTCCGGCATGTGGAGACCGTCCACCCCCTTGGCCTGAGGCACACCAGGTGGGCATGTCCACATTTCAGGTGGCGTGGCCCCTGCAGCCCCCCAGACAGGCCCGGCGGACAGATGTTGGCAGAGCAGATGTTCCCACGGGAGTGGTGTCCGGGGGGACTAGCCTGGGGTAACGGGCCCTCCGGGGGCTTCAGACCGACCCCATACTCAGCCTGTACCGCCTGAGTGCTCTGCCCTAAGGAGGGCTGTCCTTGGGGTTCTCTGTTGGAGTCTGGTGTGATCCCCAAAGGCACTGGGATACAGCCCTGGACTCTCTTGGGTCTACTGACCGAGGATTCAAAGGACCTACTTTTGAGCCCATGTGGGACACTGACCTGGGGAGCCTCGGAGTGAGGTGTGCTGTTCCCGTGTGGGGGCCGTGAGGTCACCCGGATGGAGCCCCTTGTGGGGATGTTGCCTTTCCTGGTTGGCCCAGTGCCCCTGCGTGTCTGCTTTTGGCTGTGCTGCTTGTAGACCCTGGGAGGGAGCGGGAGTGGGGCAGGAGCCGGGCAGCCTCTCTGCTCCATGGGGCTGGTGTGGTGGGACCGCTGTGGCCTCCTGCGGACGGCACGGTCAGGGTCACAGCCGCTCAGGCCAGGGCTGCAGAGCACTGGCCATTTTATGGCCCAATTTGAAAAGAATCCCCAAGCTGTGTTTCTACTTTCAAGCCATTTTAATTTATGCTCTAAATCTGATTTCACCCAGATCTCTCCCCTAAGAGCCATGTCCTTGTCCTGAAGGGAGAAGCGGGGTGATCAGGGAATAAGATTGACCTTTTTACCTTAAAAATGTCTCTACGCATCCCTCCCAGTGACTCAGTGCACAGGACTGTAGCTCCCACGTTTTTCTAGGTAACGGGCTCCTCCTTAAAATTGAAGTGAATTACAGCCAGTGCTCCGGCTTGCCTGAACAAACAGACCGCAAAGTTGAACCGCAGTCGACTCTTCGCAGATGAATCCTGTGTGCGAGAGAACCCTCCATCTCCACCTCCCCGAGTCTCGCTGATAAACCGTAAATCCATTAGGGGAGACTTCCCTCTGCCGCCTGCAGCCGCGGGTCTGCAGTGCTGGGGTCGCCTTCCCGAGGATGTGATTCATGTGGGCTGGACCAGCAGGGGACAGCCGTCTTCCAGTTCCGTTCTAATTTCCTCATGATCTCGGTACTATTTATTGTACAAACAAACAGGAACCTGTGCATATTTATGGGAAGTGGCGGGGCTTTCCATCTGAGCAGCTGCATAAATCCACATGCCCCGAAAGGAAGGAGACAGGCAAAGTCCGGCTTGGCAGGGACCTTGGACATAATTTTCAATTAAAATGGAGTCGGGCAGAGCAGGATTACAATCACGGCTCATTTTTACATCGACTCGCGGGCAGGTAGGGGAGCTAAGCTCGCCTTTGCCGTCTCATCAGGCTCTCGGCTCGAAGACGCATGCCGTTTGGGGAACTGAAAGGAAGAGGGTCTTTCCAGGAGCCCCTTGTTCCCAGGGCCTGTTGTGCACGGCAAGGGGCGTCGCCAGGAGAGCGCGTCAGTTCTCCCGCCGGGATGATGGCCCACGTGGCCGCTCTCTGCCAAGCAAGTGGGAGTCCATGGGACGGACCCCGAGCGGGGCTTCCCTCCGAAACCGAGCATGGAGTGGAGATGCCGGCGTCTGCCGTCGGGCTCGTGGTTTGTTGTGCTCACGAACATGGGAACAATTGCGTCTTTCCTGGTTCCGCGCGTGCAGAGCGCCCAGCTGTGAAGGCCGTTCCTGGGGGGTTTGGCTTCCACAACGTGGAGCCATCACGAGTCCGCTCTGGTCTCCGCAGCGAGGCCTGGTGCTGAGGGCCGATCGCCTAGGCCTGGGTTCAAATCCCGACTCGGCCGCTCAGCCACGGTGCGACTGTGGAAAAGAGACTCAGAGCGCTAAGACCCAGTTCCTCAACTGCAAAGTGGAGGTCATGTCCAGCGCCCCTCCCTTCCGGGGACCCGAGAGGACATGACGGCAGTCCACAAAGCCACTCAAGAACGGTCTAAGCAGAGGAGTCCGCTTCAACTCTGTCTCCACTGTCCCCGAGTTGCGGGGACCCTGGTTTCAGGCACAAGCAAAGAAGACCGGATCGGCCCTGGGGGCTGCCGCAGGGGCTCTGGGGGAGTTCCCAGGTCCCAGGTGTGCGAAGGTGTGTGTATGGGAGAGCCCCGTGGCACGGAGGGGCCCGTGCAGTTTCCACAGCCGGGGATGAGGCCTGGCAAGGCACATTGGGACCAGGTCCCACCCCACTGTGTGTTCCCAAAGTCACACGTTGAGATGTCCCCCCTGGGGTGATGGTGTTAGGACGCGGGGTCCCTGGGGGTTACGTGATGAGGATGGTGGCCTGTGATGGGACCAGGGCCTTGAGAAAAGACACCTGGGGAGCTCTCTCGCCCTTGCCGCCACAGGGGGATGCAGGAAGGGACGGCCAGGCAGAGGGCTCTTCTCAGACCCCCAGGCTCCCTGGGCCGTATCTCGGGCTCGCAGCCTCCAGAATGGGGAGGAGCCCAATGTGCTGTGTGCAGGTCATCTCGCCCGCGGTGGTTTTCTTACAGCGGCCTGAGGGGACCGAGCCAGCCGGCGATTTTCTTCACCCCTCTGAGGTCCCAGGCTCTGCTGGTCTGTGGTGCCAGCGCGGCTGTCTTTCCATCCTCTCCCCCTGGCATCCCTGGGCCCCTGCAGTCCCACAGCTGCGAGGCTGGGAGTGTCCTGAAGGAGAAATCTGAGTGGCCTCTGCAGGGCACACAGTAGGTGCTTAATAAGTGGGACTCGACGGGACTCTAAGTGCTGTTGGTGGCCGGACCTTAGCACACCTCTTGCGATCACTGGCGTGAGCGGCCGTCCTGGGGACCAGGTGCCGTCATGGAAACAGAGCAGATGGGGCATCAGAAGGGCCCAGAGGTTTTCTGCAAACAAGGTGAGGTGCGGACGGCACGTGGACAGCCATTCTGCGATCCGCAGGGCTTATCCTGGGGAAAGAGCAGTCTTCTTCTGGGCCAGGACAGCTCTGAGTCAGGTTATCGACTTGGGCAGCCGAGCACCTCCTAGCACGTCGCACAGCCACGGGGGAGAGTAAACACAGAAACGTCCCTGCCCTGGGATTTTAACCAACAGGAGAGGGGCGTCAGGCTCCCAGGGCGGCCAGGCTTCCTGCCCAGGACACGTTACAGGACTCGGTGGTCCGTTCCTCCCGGGGCTCGGGAAAATGCCCTCACTCCATTCTGCAGGAGGAATGTTTGCATACGCACCCATGGGAAGGCTGTAGGGCCATTCTTTGGATTCTAAAGGTTATCCAAGGTCAGACCCCAGGGGAAAGGAGGAAGAGGGGGGTCTGCAGTGCCCTGAGCTGTTGGCAGAACCAGGCAGGTGGTGTGTGGGTGGCAGAGCCCGCTGTCACGAGGGAAGGAGGGCTTCTGTGATGACGAATGGCTCACTAGAGGAATGGCTTCTGGAATCAAGTGGGGGCCAGAGCCCCGCTTCAGCCGTGGGCTCAAGGATGGGGCAGTGGGCCCATGGCATGAGGGCTGTGGCCTCAGATGGGCAGCCCAAGCTGGGGGCCCGTTTTCACTTGCCTGTTGTCATAGAGCGTTCCCTTTTGCTATCTGCAAGCGCTTCCCATGGAGCGGGCCTGTGGACGCCGCTGTTTCCGCTGCCCGGGGAAAATGTAAGAAATCCAAGGAGCAGCAGACCTAGCTTTCTTCCCGAAGCTCTCCGTGAAAGCTCTCCGTGTCTTTGGTGAAAGTAGTGCAGCAAGTACCAGGAAGGCCTTGGGTCACTAGCGTCCTTCCAGGCCCTCGGCCAGTGAGACACTCCTGTGAGGCTTGTGCTGACCCACGTGATGGGGGACTGTCCCCGGGGCCTGTTTGCTTGGGCTCAGGCCGATGGGCAAGGCAGTGGGAGCTGACGCTTTTCTGGAAGCGTGGAGTCTGCCCTCCGGACGGCTGTCCCATCCCGGCCGCGGGGAGAGGCTGCCTGCTTGACCACAGCGGAAGATGGGGCATGAGCATTCCTGCTGGGAAGGTCTTCCTGGGCCTCCGCTTCTGGAACAGGGGGAGCAGGCAGCCCGTGCCCCTCCTTTCCTCTCCCAGAGACCGTCCTGCATCTCCTGAAAGGCAGGGCTGGGAATGACGCCCTCTGGGTCAGCCGGGACAAAGCAGGTGACCTGCCTCTGCCCACAGAAGCTTCATCTCCGGACTTAGGCGCCTACGTGCGCCTACCACCTTCCTTCGTTCCCAGCGCGTTTCTCTAGAGATGCTTTATCGTTGAGGAGACCCGCACAGGAGCTGTACACACGGGGAAACGCTGCCTCATGTCCTGATGTTTGCACCTGCGTCTGGGCCTCTCTGGGGAGCACCGTGTCCCCTCGGGCAGCTCCTGTCTCTCCACAGGGAGTCAAGAAGCAGCTCACACGTTACCCGCAGTTCTGCACCCTGGGGATACACCCCAGGGCCCGCATCCTGGGCCTGAGCCCTGTCCATCACCAGCCGTCCTGAGGACCGTGTTCGGGGCCCCCGGTGGGAAGCCTGACGGAGGAAGTCAGAAGTGTCGGCCCAGGGCAGGACTACGGAGCTGAGGGAAGCACGTAGTATGGACTCAAGTCCGAGAGCGCTGCCGTGGGGCTGGGGAGATTCCCCGCAGCTGGAAACTGAACTTTGACTACAGAAAAGGGAAAAACTCACTGTTGGTGAGTAAATGAAACAAGGGGTGTTTGTGGTAAATAGCTCACCTAATTCAACAGCCCAGGAGCTCTACGGGAACGACCGAGGGCAGCGTCCCACGGGCCAAGCGTCCGCGCGCCGCAGCCTGGTTTGAACAGCATCATCCGGAGGAAGCAAGTGGCTGTATTCAGGGTAATTAATTTAGTAATTAGGAACCGAAACCAAAAGCTTCTAGTGGTCGGGCTGTCTATGCCTTAGGAGAGAGTTTCGTGTTCTTGCAGAGATGTGTCAAGGAAGAAGGGCGAGATAGGAGGGCAATTTCCTGTGTAGTTACAGCTGGAAAATATCTCTAAGCTCTTGCCATCGTGCGACACCCTGAGTGCAACGCTCCTTCCGCGTGACTGGCTTATCTTGACTTTCTGTGATAGGAAAAACAAAAACTGGTTACAAGGGAATTTGTGTTGATTTGTCTTTTTGAAACTACCGACTGTCATTTTTACTTACTGCACGGAACCTAACGCATCCCCGCGGGGCAGGAGGGAGACTCACAAGGAAAGGGCGGGCGCGGGTGACGACCGGGAAGAGAACGCCATCCATTTGGGATAGAAGACCTGTCAGCGTGCCCATTAGCGCCCTGTCCCCCCACACTGAATACCTGGCACGACACATTTGTCTTGGGTGGGACTCGCCGTCCCTTTCTCAGAGCGCGAGCCTGGGGCCAAATCCATTCTCCTGCTGTCTCGTGGCCTCGAAACCTCCATCCGGGGAGACGGGGACCTGCGTGCTGGTTTTCAGGGGATGGAGAGTCTCACGCAGCCAGCTTGCAGGCGGCAGCCCCGGACGCGCCGTCAGGACAGAGGACCGCGCGAGGAGGCTTCCGTCAGCCTCGACCTGGTCTGCCCTCCTGGGCAGTGGACGTGTTCGTCTCCGTGGCAAACGCGGGCCTCCTTCACCGAGCACTGAGGAGGAGAGACGGGGCCGCGCAGACCCTACGCACACGGCTGAGGTCCTCGGGTACCATCCCTTACCTGACAGCAGACTTTTGATGAAATAGAGTCGACAATGCGAGCCGGATTAAAATATTGACCCAGCTTTGTGGCCTGCAAGGCATACTTGATCAGCGTGACGAAACAGTAGACTTTACAGCTGTCAACACGCATGTTCCTGGGGAAGTAGTCACACGGAACCCACGGAGGGGGCTTAGCGCTCAACGCCACTGCTTTTCTAGGTCATGATGAAGACTGTGACATTGATGTGTTAATCTCCCCCTTCATGACACCAAATGACATTAAAAAAGAAGTTTGAAAAGTGTTTTAAAAACATGAATTTTTTAAAGAGAGAATAGCACTTGTTAGATTAAAATATAATTGTTCTTGGGGCGCCTGGGTGGCTCAGTGGGTTAAAGCCTCTGCCTTCAGCTCGGGTCATGATCCCAGGATCCTGGGATGGAGCCTCGCCTTGGGCTCTCTGCTCAGCGGGGAGCCTGCTGCCTCCTTTCTCTCTGCCTGCCTCTCGGCCTCCTCGTGCTCTCTCTCTGTCAAATAAATAAATAAAATATAAAAAAATGTAATTGGCCTCTGTTTGACCGGTATAGTGCGAGACCTAGGAGCTGTGCGTAAAACCATTTGGAGAAAAATCAAAATGATCTTCCCATGATATGTTTCGTTCCATTAATTTCTTCTGGGGTTTAGGCCATTTCACCGACCTCAGATTTCCCCACTCTGGGGAGGACAGAGAAATCACGGTCCTGCCGGATTCTCTGGTGCCTTCCCTTTTAGTTCTCAAGTGATGATTGTGAAAGCAGCCTGGGTGGTGGGGCAAGGCCCAATCTAGGCTCCTGCTCTGCGTTGCCACAGGTGGGTCCTGTGTCTATGGACAAATTACCCTTCTTCCATGGTCAGTTTTCAAACGTGTCAAGCTGGAGTAATGCGGCATCACCTTGCGGGACGGCTGTGAGAGCTGAGTGGGTCCGTGGGAAATGACTTCGCGTGGGAATGAACCTGAAGAAGCACAAGGAATGACTGACTCCATTATGAATCCGAGTGAGTATCGGCCGTCCTGGGCGCTGTCGTAGGTGTTAGGGCTGCGTATCCGTGCAGACCCCATCTACCTGGCCTTGTGTACCTCATGTTCCTCTAAAGATAGAGAAGAAAGAAGAAGAAATAAGTAAGGTATTACTGATGGGAACAAACTCTAGGGAGAAGGACAGAAATGGATGTGGAAGTTATTGATGGGCAATGGGTCCCCGTGGATGGGCAGTCAAGGAAACCTCATAAAGAGAGAACCTTTAAACCAAGACATGAATGATGAGATGGCACCATGTGACCGAAGGGCATGTTGAACAGAAACTCGCAGAGCCAAAGAAATTGGGGTGGGAATGAATGTGACTTGTTTTGGGAAAGGAGAGACGGCTTATGACCTCAAGGCTGGAACACCATGCCTTGTGTGCAAGTCTGGGAAGGAGTTTCAGAAGCAGGCCGAAGTCGGCATGGCGGGGAGATGGAGTTCATTCTGGATGGGATGGGGAGGCATTGTGGTGTTTGAATGCATGTTTCGTGCTCAGATTTTTGGAACTGGCTGTGGCTGTGTGGAACGAGGGGACAGGAGAAGGCAAGTTGAGAGGACGGGGAGGAAGTGGCGGGTCTCGTGATGGAGGAGAGGACAGGGGTTCAGGGTTTACCGCAGGCTGGGCAGAACCTGCACGAGGTGCTGATGACTGAGATGTGGAGCTGCCGGTGAGGAGGGAAGCGAGTGTAACCCCGTGGCTTGGAGTCTAAGACCTGGGGGGATGGGTAGCGTGCGGAGACCGGGGCACCTGCTGCTCTCGTCCCTTTCACTTCCCTGCTTCATCCCGGTGCACGCAGCACCAACAGGGTGATGAGGACCAAAGCCTTCTTGTATTAAATTTGGAAGAAATGAGAGGCACTGAGGCTAGACGGCATTTTGGAACTGTGCTGTAGGGAGGGAGGGGGAAGAGAGACGTTTAGCTGTTGTTTATGTCTACAGAAGTGACACCCTGTTGCTGTGCTGGTGGGAAGACCCGGGGTGAGGGGAAGTTTGGTCAGTGCTGAGAGGAGGGGCAAGTGTCCTGTGCTGGGGCGGGTAGGACCTCATGCCTGAGAGGAGGACCTGGGCTTTGCAACTGGAGGTCGGGTAAGGCATGTGGGCGCAAACACAAACGGAGGATGGATGTGATTGTGGGAGGCGGTGGGAATTCAATCCCAATTGTTTCTCCTTTCCTGACGAAATAGGAGCAAGGTCAGCTGGATGTGCGCACAGCACAGGAGGCGTGGGACATTTCAGGAGGCGGACTGGGTTTTGAGGGAAGCGTAGAGTGTGCAGGAGAATTCGATGCCGGGGGAGAGCACTGGGACTTCTGGACAGCGTTGGGGCGGTCTTGATGGCAGTGAGCTTGCAGTCGGAGCCCGTCAGTGTGGACCCGTGTTCGTACAGTTACACTCAGTGACGGAGGCAGCTGACATAACGCAGACAGAGGGTCAAGCTTACTCTGGCTGTAATTTATCCGAACAGGCCAGCAAAGGTAGGAGGGACAAGGGAGCTAGGCGAGTGAGTGCCCCACAGTGGTGTTAAACTTAACCGAGGGCTTTCCTTTGAGGAGGAGGCAGAGTGTGGACGCTCGGATGGGAGATAACCAAGCCGTGGCAACATCAGTGGGCTGCAGATGGCTGTGAGGCGGGGGTTATTGGAACTGGGGGAATGCAGGGATGAACTAAAGACATCGGTCAGGTTGATGCTTGATCCCGAAATTACGGAGGGGCTGCAGTGATTGGTGGTGACCTGTGTGGGCAGTGCCGGCAGGAGCGTGAAGGCGAGCAGAGTCACTGCAGGAGGGGGGTCCCTGCAGGGAAGATGCCAGAAGTTCAGAGTCTGGTGGGGGTGGGAATACCAGAAAAAGAGTACATCAGCCCATACTGGCAGGTTTATCGCCGAACAGAACCCATGGATCTGTGCAATGAGGAAACGGGTGCCCCTTCCCTGAAAAGTCAGATCAACGTGGCTCTGAGGTTTTCGTGTTAAATGGTGCCTCCACACGCATCCCACCCAGCTGCATTCTCTACGTCTCGCAGTCCTGGATAACTCCCAGGATGCTTGCACTTCCCTCCGGAACGTCCCTCTGCGCTTGTGTGTGAATGCAGCTAGCCCCGCCCCGCTCTCCTCCTGTGAGTGAGGTCACTGCCATGCTGTGAGCTTCTGGGGACTCTAGGACATCAGATTCTTGGGGGACCTGAAGACATGCGTTCTGGGCTTTGCTCCTATCCTGGATCCTGTTCACCCGTAGCTGACTCCCAGCCCTGCTGCTCCTGCTTGGCCAAAACCCTCAACTGCCATTTCATCCCCCGTGACAAGACCCAGGACATCAGGGCTTAGCTCATTTCCTAACCACTGCACATCCCGTGTGTCTCAGATAACACTGTGCAGCAAATGGCTGGCGCTCCTGCAGTACGTGCCTCTGTCCAAAATTCTGTCTCCATTCACTCCCTGAAGCTGAGGTGCGTCTCTGGCAGCTGAGCTGGGACCACGGGGTGAGTTAGTGTGTGGCCTGAGACTAGAACTTTACTCTCCCAAATATGCCCCCTAAACCTCGTATCCTCCTTGACAGTAGAAAATTGAACACCCTGTCACTTAAATGATGGCGGTAAGTATGCGTCCTGACACCAAGCCGCATTTTTCTGTGGCTTTTCCATGAGCACTCAGGATGTCTGTGAGTGGCATTATGGGCCTCAGCATTTCACACTTAGAACAAAAAAAAAAGACAGAGGTATAATTTTTGCTAATGGATTATTCCACTTAACATATCTTTTTCTAATTTTCTAATTATCTTGTTCATAAAAAATCATTGCTCCAAATAATGACATGAGATTCCTTTCTGTGTAGGCTTGAGCAATTTGCCAAGCCATCTGGGCAATTGATTTAATTAGCACCACAACTTCAACACGAATGAGGCCAGGGTGCATGGGCGCTCCCCCACCGTACTCACCGAACTACCCGTGTTCTAGCTGTGTTTGCGGAGCCAGAGGCTAGTGGAGGCTGGTGTCCCAGTTACACAACGGGGCATTCGATGCACTGTGAGTGGGTGCACAGAGCAGCCCTGAGGGGAGGAGAATGTGGGAGGAGTGTGGGTGTGGGATCCCCACTTCAGCATCCAGGATGATGACCTCATGTCTGATACGCCCTCAGGAGGCAGCAGTGCCTGTGGGAAAGGCCCAGTGTTTGAGTTGGATGGATGTTTGTTCACGGTTAGCAAATAGGAGTGGAAGGAGAATCGAGACACTGTGTAAAACCAGCCGGGGGTAAAACCCAGCCGGGGGTAAAACCCAGCAGGGGGTAAAACCCAGCAGAGGGGGTACCGGGGTCTGCTTCTAAGACAGCTCTGCGGTCTAATGAGGAAGCATGTTTCAGAACCATGGCCAGCGACCCCACCCTTCAGTCCCTTGAGATCTCAGTACGGGGCTCTAAGGGGGGACCTGGGACTCAGCACACATACAGGATGGATGAATGAATGTGTGGACGAATTCGATACCCAGTGCCGTATCCGCATCCAACAAACCATAACCTGAGGAGGATGAGCAGTGCCTAAAATTTGCCTTTTATGATTAGGGACACCCATAGGAACTGGGTTTATTTATTCATTGGAATGCTCAGTGTCCGAAGAAATATGTACTGAGTATCTACTGAGTTAAGGCTCCATTCTATATGCTGAAAATGCAGACGAAAACGAGAGACCAAGTCCCTGCTCTCATGGGGTTCACATGTTCAGTGAACAAGACAGACACAAATTAAGGAAGCGGTAACTATATAAGGGGCCGCTGCAAACTGTTGGAAGGAGAAACAAGGCAAAGGCAGGCAGATAGGAAGGAAGCGGTATTTTTTTTTCACTTTTTTAAAATTTCTTTTCAGTGTAACAGAATTCATTGTTTTTGCACCACACCCAGTGCTCCATGCAGTACGTGTCCTCCCTATTACCCACCACCTGCTTCCCCAACCTCCCACCCCCTGCCCCTTCAAAACCCTCAGGTTGTTTTTCAGAGTCCAGAGTCTCTCACCGTTCATCTCCCCTTCCAGTTTCCCTCAACTCCCTTCTCCTCTCCATCTCCCCATGTCCTCCGTGTTCTTTGTTCTGCTCCACAAATAAGTGAGACCATATGATACTTGACTGCTTATTTTAAGGCGGGTGTGTCAGGTAGGGCCCCAGCAGGGTAGAGAGGGGAACCTCAGAGTGTTTAAAGACGGCTAGTGGAGGGATTATTTGCAGAACTGTGTGAAGGGTGAGGGAGCCCAGCAGCAATGACAGAGCTCTTGAGACTGGAAATAGCATTGGGACATTTACATCTTTAGGGCCAAGAAGTAAAAGAAAAGAACAGTATTTCCAGGAACCAGTCAAAGCTGTAGCCATGGAAGAAAGTTTGCCCAATGGTGGTGATAGTCACATACCCATTGCAAGAGCCAGTGAGAGGGAACAGGGGCCAGAGCTATGGAGCTCTGACCTGGCTCTCCTCCCTCTGCATTTCGTGCTAGTGATGCGTTGGTTGAACCCAACCAGAAGCCAAGCCTTTTGTCTTAACTGATTGGAAGAATAGTCCCTATTTCTTGAGCTGGGGAATGTTGCAGGAGAGCTGTGACAAATCAAATATTTAAGCACATTGATTTCAAGCTCTCTGTTGGGAATGTTGGTGGCAATGTTGAGGGCCATAAGGTCCACAGGTATAGAGGGTAAGAGAGGGCAGGGCTGGCGTTCTATTGGGAGTTAGTACAGAAATGGTGTGTGAAGCCGCAGCACTACATGCAGAAATCACGTGGGGGATGAACACAGGCAGAGAAGGAAGAGGTTCCAGGTAGACCCCGAGAGCCAGCTGGGTGGTGAGGGTCCTGAGCACGATAGCAGGTGCTAGGATGCAGGAGCAGACCTGTGAGAGACGGAGAGCTGGGAGCCCGGAGTCGAGGGGTGGGGAGGAAGTAACCGAGGCTGGAGGTGTGGGTGGGAGACTGATCAATGAGGTAAGAGCTGAGGAATGGACATAAATTTGGCAACAAGAAAAGGGTCTCCTGGGGCGCCTGGGTGGCTCAGTGGGTTAAAGCCTCTGCCTTCGGGTCAGGTCATAAGCTCAGGGTCCTGGGATTGAGCCCCGCATAGGGCTTTCTGCTCAGCGGGGAGCCTGCTTACCCCCCACCCCATGCCTGCCTCTCTGCCTACTTGTGATCTCTCTCTCTATAAATAAAGAAAGAAAGAAAGAAAGAAAGAAAGAAAGAAAGAAAGAAAGAAAGAAAAAAAGAAAGAAAGAGAGAAAGAAAGGGCTCAGACAACAAAGAGAAATAAAAGGTATCCAAATTGGCAAGGGCTCTCCTGACTTTAACAAGAGCAGCGGACCAGCATTTCACTAACGTCTAAAATATCTGCATGACCGAGCAAGGGGGCCCAGAGTCTTCATGGTGGGTCCCCGAGGGCCTTGTGGAAGGGATCCCTGCCCCACCACCTGCACGGATGAGGGCAAGCCATGCTGAGACTCTCCAGAGCTCTCCGCGCACAGTGAAGGGTGCGCTAGCTCGGTTTCCCTCCCAGGCAGCTGTGTCTTCCGGGGCTGCATTCAGGAAGACCAGCAGCCACCTTGCAAGAGCTCACTGAACAAGGCACCGTGTGCCGTTTGCTGCTGTTCCTAAGTGCAGAAAGCACCAAATCACCTTGGAGGTATTGGGATTTATAGGTTTGCATGCTGATAATTTATAAGACAATGTCCACTTTCTCCTCATGGAAGTTGCTGGAACCTGTAGACGGACCGACAAGGAGAGTCAGAATGTTCCGTGCGCCCAAGGCAGGCACCCATGTCCAAGTCATGTCTTCTCATTTACCGATAAATCTGTACATGCTTGTGTCCGGTCCTCACCTGGGTTCAAGCAGCCGGACAGGTGAGAGAGAGCTGCACAGGCCGGTGGTGAGGACCAGGGCTCGGCCTTCTTGTAGATTTCTCCCAAACCTGGCGGATGGTGAGATGGCCGTCTGCTTCCCGCAGGGCAATTCCTTCACGGTCTTACAGTCAGGCGGTAAATATATGGCAGCTTCTATCTTCTGCCTAATGAGTCCAAGTTCATAAAATGGCCTGGGACGTGTTTAACCACCTGTCATTCGGTGGTCAGTGACCGGCCGGGGCCAGTGGGGCATGGCCACCATTTCGAGGGTCAGGGGTCAAGGGAGCGGGGAGAGGACACACAGGGAGAGCGGAGGCCCGGACAGCTCCCTGGGACGGCTCTTTCTGCAGAGCCGTGTCATCTCCAGAGCTTAGGGGGGCAGAGCAGCGGTGGCCACCTGGGCAGGAAGCTGGGGACAGGAGCTTGGGCTGGGCTCTAGAGAGGCTGGAAGCCTGGGGAAGCGGTGGACCGTGCAGCCCAGTGGCAGCCTGACGATGAGCCCTGACGATGAGTCCAGGAAGCCTCAGCAGATGCTCACCAGCAAAGAGCACGAAGGCTCCCCCGGGCTCCTCTTTCTAAGGAGCCCCCGAACCAGCTGTGTACGGGCCAGACGCAGCTGTACTTTCTCGCTCTGGACGGAGGGAGAAGTGGGCATTTCTTGGGCATCGTCCCCTGCACAGAATTCTAGGAGAACACAAACGTGTTAATTATTGAAGTCATGTAATTCCTCCAATAATTTCTGGGAAACTGCCCTAAGTTCCCACACATAGTCACCTTTAGAAGCAAGTCTGACTTAAAATTTCTGGTTCTTCAGAGACTGAATTAACATTTCCTGCATGGTTCCTTGGTAAGGAAACAAGGGAAATAAATGAAACTGGATGGGATCGGCATCCTGGGGGGGCCGGGGAGGAGGGGGGCTGCACCAGTGCGGGCTCCGAATTCTGCCTCTTCCGTCCGCTCAGCCTGGATTCTCGGCCTGGGTGCAGCCCATCAGGGAGCGTGGAGAGACCCCGGGGGCAGGCTACAAGAGGCTTCGCCCTCCTGCCCCGGCAGGATTCCCCCGTGGCCATTCTTCCATTCCTCCGACGTTCCCCCCAGCTTCCCCCCCAGGCCAGTCCCAGCCCCTGCCTCCTCTCCCCCTGCACCCCTACACTGAGCGCTCCGCCCCCTTGCGGAGGAAAGCGAGACTGTCCGCTTTCAACCCCGTCCTTTGCAGGACCTCATAATCTGGGGGAAGCATTCTCCAATCTATGGGCTTGTGAAGAGCCAAGGAAACCTTAGGTCCTTCTGCTGCCGGATGCCAGACCATCTCCCCGGTCAGACAGCCCCGTCCGACGGACAAAGCCCAAGGAGCAGTAGTAGTTGGGGTTGAGTAGTCGTTGGAAAGATACTGATCGGGGATCAGTTCTAATCGGGGATCAGAAGAACCTGGAGAAATGGAGATACGTTTTTTTCTGCCGGTCTCAGGGACCAAACCGTCAAGATGCGATCAACCTACACGCACGACTGCTGCGAGACTGCAGACTTGTTGGAACCAGGGTGGGATCCTGGCCCGTGCGTGTGGCCAGGCCCTCTCAGCTTCCCACGTAACGGCCAGAATCAGAAAGGGCAGGTCGGCGGGAGAGCTGGAGAGAACAGGCAAAGGGACAGCGTGGCAGAATATTGTTAGAGGAGGACACGAAAAGCAGCTGTAAAACTAGGCCTCCTGAAACGTGCGGCCTTCGGGGGCTAGCAGACCCTCCCGTCGCTAAGGACTGTGGGGGCATCGGATGGTGTAGAGATGCGCTCCCAGTGAACGGGGTGCCCTGAAAAGCCCAGAAAGGAGCCCAGCAGGACTTCTGCTCAGGGTCGTGGGTGGCCTCCAGTGGCCCAGGATTCACCCAACCCACAGCCTATCAGCCAGAAAGTTGTCCTCGGAGGCGATGCTTTCCCAACCTGGACAGAGCAGCCGCTGACTGGGGATGCAGGTGGCAGTGACCGAGGCGGAGGTAGCTGGCCCTGTTGGGCTTTAGGAGAAGCCCCCGCTCTGTGCGCCGTGCTGCCTGTCCCAGGATGGGCTCCATGCAGCGCTGGGCTCTGGGCTCGCTGCTCGGCTGTCCGGCTTTGGTTCTTCCTTGGCTCCCATCTGAGTCTGAGGCAGAAGCTGGTCCTGCCATGAGGGCCGGCATGTCCCCTCAGGGCCACTCATGTGCTGGAAAAGGACATTCTCTCCAAAACCGGGCCCCACAGGTAGAAGTTTGAGCCCAAGTGGGTTGTGAAACTCCAGAGCACCCAGGATGTGTGCATGGCCTGGCACACTCCCAGCAAGGGGCAGAGGCATCCCACAGGCAGTGGGCCTGGCTGTCTGTCCTCGCTCAGTCCCCGCTCATCTGCTCCGACGAAGCCGGGCTCTGTGCCTGGGTGTGTCCGAAGGCTGGGCCCGGGGCCTGCACGCCAGCTCCGTGAGTGCATCCGTTCTGATGCGAACCACTGCCGCCAAGTTCCTGGGGGCGGAGTCTGCTTCTTCTGTTCCGTAGCCTCCTTCTCTTCCTTCTCATCCTCCTGACTGCCCTCCCCGCGACATCCCCGTCCCCAGCTGCCCAGAGCTCTGCACGCCACTTCCCCAAAACCCTCATCGTGCCCGAGACAGCTCCAGATGTCCCCTCCCTCCCTGCTGGAGCGCATCCCAAGAGTTCAGGGGCCGCAGGGCTCAGACAGAGCACAGCAGCTGAAATAACCGGGAAACCAGCCCGAGAGATGCTCACCTGAGGCAGAGAAGCAGGTGAGTCTGCCCTGCACAGAAGTCTGATGCCCGGTGTGCTCACGAGATGCATTCCCTTTGCCTAACACCGGGGTCACCCCCCTCTTCTGCCTTTCCAGGGATGACCCGCAGCCTTTTCTGGCCTCCACGAGGCCTGCCGGGATTGACCCCCACAGGTGCATGCTCCAGCAGCTCCAGCGTCTGAAGCAGCGGTCAGCAGTGGCCTTCCGTCCTCGCTGCCCCCGGACGCCGGCTCCTCACTGCCGCGGGCCTTCGTGTGCAGGAGCCGGGGCAGCCCAGGACGGCCTCGGGGCGAAACCACACCTGCCCTTGTCAATCGAGTTTTATGGGAGCACAGTCTGCATGCTGTGTGTGGGCTTTCACACCGCAAGGGCAGAGTCCAGGGGTTGTAACAGCGCCAGTGCGGCCCTCGAAGCCTAAACGAGTCATCATCAGCCCGTTATAGTAGACGGTTGCCTACTCTGGTTCCAGGGCAGCGCTTCTCCGACGTCATGTGCTTATAAAGCCCTGGGAGCCTTATGGACATGTTAGGTCTGGGGGCTGCTGGGATCCTGCATTTCAAACCCCCCCCCAACATGGAGTTAAGTGGCAGGTGTCTAAGCAGTGGTTCTCTGCTCCGGCTTCACATCTGAATCACACGCTCGGGTCTCAGAAAAGCAACTCGAAGCAACGAGAACGGATTCGGTGGGGGAGTCACGTGAGCACCCGTTCGTGTCTTCCAGGGTCTCCTCGTGCACTGGGGGTCGGACACGGAGGAGTAGCCAGCGCCTCCTGACCTGCCAAAGGGAGTTCTAAAATCTGTGTCCCTCCTCGTGACACTGTGGCATTTCCCGTGGAGGGGCGGAGTCTTGGAGTCCAGGGGGCCCTTGGGACGCTCTTGGGGGAGCGAGGGCACAGTTCGGAGACAGCAGCACGTCTCTGGTGGAACGCAGGCCGCCCCTTGCCCTTCTCTGGCTCCTCAGGCCCATTGCTGTGACGTCCTGTGTCCAGCAGGATGGCTTTGGGGTGTGGACCCTGCCACTCTGAACACGGGCACGTGGGGCCAGTTGGGTGAGAGACTCCCCGCAGCACGTGCGAGCTGAGAGGCTCTTCCAGACGCGGCAGGGGACTTGCACGGCCTCAGCCACACCGGGAAGCCACTCTAGTGCGTTTGGCCACAGACAAGCCGGAGTTCTAAATCCACTCAGGAGGAAGAAGCCCGGTGTGATTTTTCTTCCACTTTCGTAAAATTAAGTCTCATCAGCCACACGATGGTGCGAGTGTACGACAAGTTCCGGGCAGGCTTCCCCTCATCACCGAATGCCTGGCCTGGGCGGAGGCTGAGGGGCTGTGCTGAGCGTTCCCGCCCCAGCACAGGCCATAAGGCAGGTATCGCCTGCAGAGAACTTCAAAGCAGTGTGATAAGAAGATACTCGGGGACCCTGTCCCCACCTTGGTACCCACCCGCTCTTTGTCAGAAGGAAGAGTGTCTCTCAGCTGACCAGACGGGACCGGCCCATGACCAAAGTGACAGTGACAATCTTGGACAGTCAGATCCTCCCGTCTTTTGTGTTCCCAGACGTGGCACTCCACAAAAAGCGCCTTCCACGTGCGACTTGGAGGAGACACACAGATGCCCCATTTACTGCGTCACGCCCCGTGCTTAGCACACCGCCTGTCCCCGCTGGTCTGTCTGGACCACATACCCATTAACTGGATCGGACCAAGGTTTAACCAGGTGTGAGAACTCATCCAGAATTGGTGTGAAGATTATTTTATGCTGAAGGCATTTGAGAGTCAAGTGATCTGGAAAAACGCCTCCTCACAGCTTCCCTTATGGGACTAGAATCAGTGACTTGTGGGGGGAGGCATCACATCCCTGGTCGGGGGGGTCTGCTCCCGGGAGAGAGGGCAAGCGCAGGCCCGCCGTACATCCCCTCTCTGGGGAGTTCATGGCCGTGAGGAGGACGGAAAGACCCCTCACAACTAGATGAACAAACATATCACAAAATGTTTTATTTTTCATTTGTTCTCCTAAAATCCACTTTTCTTTCCTAAACAACAACAACAACAACAAAAAACAAACCAAAAAAACCCCCCAAATCTGCTCTATTTCTTTTTGCTGTGATGGCCTTTTGCTCCCTCCTCCCCTGCTCTACTAAGTTAGGTATATAAGACTTGGATTCTAACCCTGTGCAGACTCCTCACTGCACATGCCCAGTGCATGTTTGTAAATAAATCTCCCATTCATCTCCATTTTGTCAGTTTAATTTACAGGCCCCAGGTACCGAATATAAGAGGGTAGAAGAAAAGATTTTCCCTCCTCAGCACAGAGTTCTGTCTTTCTTCCAGGCCGCGAACTTTGGCCAACACTTGAACACATCCCCTGATCAGCTGTCCCCTCCGCTGTCCGATCACAACACCCCACACCCAGCTCTTTGTGGCCTTGGTGAATCCTCCCTGGAGAAGAAAATCTGGGGCATCTGGGTGGCTCAGTTGGGTAAGGGTCTGCCCTTGACTCAGGTCATGATCTTGGGGTCCCGGGATCGAGCCCTGCATCAAGCTCTCTGCTCAGCGCGGAGCCTGCTTCTCCGTCTCCCTCTGGGTCTCCCCTTATTGTGCTCTCTCACTCGCACTTCGCACTCTCTCTCAAATAAATAAAATCGTAAAATGAAACCCCCTTTCTACCTGGCCTTTGAGAGTCCTGCAGATCTCATGGTCTGAGGGTCTCCCCGTCAGCACACGCCCTTCTCGCTACTGTAGTAACGCATCCTTTACTGTGATGATGCTCGGGGAGCAGTCCCTCCTTGCTAAGGTCCGAGTTCATTCCTCTTCGCCAGCAGTCAGACGCCAGCCTGGCCTGACCGCCACACCAGCCACGTGGTCTGGGTGGTCATGTGGCAGTGTGCTACCCCACGTGGCCAGCCCAGAGCTCGGGTTCCAGCCAGCAGGACGGGAAGTCCTCCAAACGCCCCGAATCGGGTAGAATGCGGGGAATGCAATGTTCAGTTCCGTCCTCCCGCACCGAGTGACAGAAGCTGGGCCCCATGGGGCTCAGCCCGGCAAACGTGCACGTGAATGCTTCGTTAACGTGACAACCTCAAGCCCCAGGGACCGAGGCCAGCAGGGGTGTGGTGGGGCGGCTCATCGTCCGCAGCAAGTATGAGAAGGGCTGCCCCCGCCGAGCTGCACACGCCCGACACGCGGGAAGGGCGCCTGTGGACCTCTTTAATGTGCCTGGAACACGTGCCCTGCCACCCTGGGTCTGCTCTCTGCGGGGAAGGGCAGTTGTGATTTCCTGGGTCTTCCCCCTTGTCCTTCTCGCCTCACGTTAGGAAACCCTCCCAGGGCTTGAACCGAAGACGGAACACAAGAGTGGGCTTTTGCGAACACGTCTTCCAAATTTACATTTTCAGGTTGAGGAGGCCTTGCCATCCCAGCCTTGCCTGGAATCAGGAGAAAGCTGGGGCTCCGCGGCCCAGGCTGCCTCCCGGTGTGGGGTGTGCCCCACGCAGCCCCTGACCAGCTTGATCCAGCTGCCAGGACGCCGCGGAGCTCGCGGCACGGGGTTTAGACTTTCTGAGGTGAGCTGCAAACCGGAGACGCTGGCGGGTGTGAATGTCTCCCGCAGAGGCTGACGCTGACTCACTTGGGGCGTCGCCGAGGGCACCGTCGGCCCCATCCCTCGCCCGGAGAAAGACGAGAAAATCTTGACACGGAGCGCGGACAGGTGCCTGGGAGCGGGCCCCACCGCCATCGGGCCTCGGCGGCGCCCCCCCCCCCCCGCGCCCTCCCTGTCGCTGCTGCTCTGGACTTACTGATGGCGGGACTCGAAGGCGGAGCTCGTTAACCAACGGGACCGGATCTGATCTTCCAAGTCGTGCTCCGGCTTTGATTCGCTTGGGGGAGAAGTAGGTCCCCCTCACTTAAACTTTAAAGAGCAAATAGAGAACATCTGACGTCTTTGCAGGTTCGAAATAGAAATGTTTGAACACACGGGACGTGTCAGCCTCACACGTAAAAGCATTGGATGCCTCACTCACACACACACACTCACACACACACACACACACTCACACACTCACAAGCACCTCGAGCCTGTGAGCGAATCACTTCTCTATTCCTGTTCCTCGACTGTGATCCAGGTTGTGCCTCTCTACCGGCTGATACACCAGCCGCGCAGACGGTCCCGGGGCGCTTCCCTCCGGCCAGCTCGGCGCGGGGAAGGTCCAGCCGCTGTCAGAACCACCCACATGGGCCACGTGATTTATGGTCAGACTAAATCCTTAATACCCGTCCAGTCGCCCTATTGAGATGTTGCATTTGCCTACGGAGTTCGGGGTTGTTTCTCAAACACACCGTTCCATCTCCGAACTGTGAAAGTGTAGGACGGACCCTTCCTCGGCAAGAAGTCAGGGTGGCGGGAGGCAACCCCCACCTCACCCCTGCCCTGCCTCCTGGGCCGGGGTGCTGCCAGGCCACTTTCCAACTAGGCAGCACGTCCTCCGGTGGCTGAGAGCTGCGTGCTGCGGGCCCGGAGGGAGGGAAGGCCAAGCACGGGGTCGGTGCCGGCTGGCAGGAGGCGGGAAGTATGGCGCCGGGCAGGGTGGCAGGTGGGCGGGGTGGCAAGCTGACCTCCAAGCAAATTCTGACCCCCGGTCCTCAGCTTGCCGGCTGCCCTCCCACCTGCACCGCGTGTCCCCCACCACGTGACATGGCCCCGCCGTGCCCGGTCCCCTTCCCCTGTCCCCACTCCGCCCTCGCTGCCTGTGCCGGCTTCTCAGTGCCCACATGCAGGCCGAGGGCGCGGGCCCCTCACTGGATGAGCCCGGTCTCTGGTGGCTGCCGGGCTTTGTCCCAGCCCCCTCCTGCCCAGAACCTTCCAAGTGTCCCTAGGAGTGGCGGCCTCTGCTTCTTCGCTCTCCAGGTTGGAAGGCCTGGCCCGGGACAGGATTCTCTCTTCTGCTTGGTCTCTCGTCACTCCCACACCTGCCGACGGCCTCCATCTCCTGCCAGCGAGTGAGGAAAACCCCATCAGAGCCTGCGCTGGAGCAGGTCACGGCCGCGTCCTCCTCTAGCTTGCGTGGGCGGCGCGGCCCCGGCAGACCCGCAGCTCGCGCTGGAGAGCGGCTCCGTCCGGTCCCCGGCATCATCGCGCCGACTAGACTACAAGTGCAGGTAGGATTTGTTGGTCAGGATTGATGGGACGTGAGCGTCGCATCCCGAGCTCTCATCACGCAGCAGCCGACGGCATGAGCACGAGGGAACCGCAGGCTCTGCTCTTCCATTTGCTTCCATGAAGCAGGTAAGCTGCTACGTCGTACTTGCCAAACGGTCAGTCCCGGCCCGCGGTGCACAAGGCAGACGTTCCTCTGACCCCCAAGCAGCCGTCGCTGAGCTGAGACGGGGAGCCTGGCCGCTGCTGAGCCTCGGGTGTGGCCTCCGCATCCGTGGGGTCTGGTCCCGCAGAGACCTGGAGAAGGCCGCGGAGCGACGGCCAGCTGCTGTTCCCGCGGCGGAAGCGAGACAGTGTGGTGCGTGTCCGAGGAGGCCGAACGGGGAGCCGGCACGGTCACGACCCACGTCATGCAGGGCCCGTGTGGGCACGTGAGAATGTGGGCGCTGGCTGGGGGTTCAACCCGGAGCACAAATCAGAAACGGAGGAATCCTACTGTTGCCTCACATACCGATAGAGGCAAATGTTGGGATGCGTAAACAAACCCATGTTCCCTACGGAGACTCCCACCCACCGGGTGCGGATTCCCGCCCCCAGGAGGTGGAGCTGAGATCCCCCCCGTGGGGCCTGGGGAGCAGTAATGGCAGACACCCCCTTCGTGAAGGTCAAGGTGCCTATCACCTGTGCTCACCACTTGGGTATCAAGCCCTCTGAGACGCTGTGGTGAGATGGGCATTTCACATCCGTGGGGGTCCTTCCCCCAAACCAGTGACCCCAGATCAGTCATCGCGATGACATCAGACGAACCCAACCGGGGCGCAGAGCACGGATGCCCTTGAGGACCATCCTTCCAACCTGCCGAGGCCAGAAAAACAAGCAGCGACTGAGAAGGTGTCTCACGTGAATATTTAAGACCCTCGGTGACGACTTACTGTGGGGTCCTCAGTGGGGTCCCGGGACAAGGGAAAGACCCTAGTGGGGAAGCCATCAATGCAGATGAAGGCTGCGCTGTGTTCATCGTGTCGTACCCACGTTAGTTTCTTAGTTAGAAAGCATCCCTCCGCGTGCGATGTCAGCGTAAAGGGAAACCGAGACTCCGGGAGCTCCCGTACTATCCTGGAAAACGTGGAACTGTTCCATGCGGTTTTAGATCCCGATCGAACGTGGGAACGGCTCCACACACGGTGCATTTGCCCAAACCGGGGGAGGAGGCCGGCGGCCCTGGGCTCTGGCGCAAGGGTGGAACTTGCAAACATAAGTTGGTAACATTCGTGCGTCAATACTACAACCCCCACCGCCGGTATCTACTGATTATCAAGAAATTCTTTCTCTAAATGTGACAGTGACGGCAGCTGGCTGCTGTGATGAAGGTGACATTTGGACCACTTGTCGTGGATGAGGCCTCGGTCTGAGACCAGCTCCACGCTCGCTCACAGCGATGTGTGGACCGGCCCTGAGCCATCCCTCCCCAGGCCGCCTGTGCGTGGCCGCCGGTCGGAGACGTCTCCTCCTCTGTTCTGGACGGAATCGGGACGTCCTCGTCCTCTCTCAACTTCCTGCTTCACACGAGCAAGGATTTTTCAAAACCAAGTGCAAGAGATTCTGTCCTAGTAGCACAAACCACATTCGCCTCCGTCGAGGAAGCACCAGCACCCACACTGCCCACTCCCGCTGCCTCCCAAGGTGACGCCACGCCTGCCCTCGGGTACAGGTCTGGCCCCGGGCTTGCTCCCGCAGTCACCGGGCACGCAGCTGTCCCGCAGGTCCCGGTCCCTCGGCGCACATGCGTGGTGCAGGCACGGTGCAGGGCCAGCTGCCGGGGACACCGTTGCCCTGACTTGCCAGGGGAAGGAAGTGAGCAGGAAGAAACCGTTCTTCATAGTCTTAACTGCTGGGCCAACAGGCATCATTACGCTGCAGGAACGTGGCCTCTTGCAAAGGTTTATGGACGTGGAGGGACATTTACATAAAGCAGCTGTAATTTAGAAAGAGGCTAGCCATCTTACAGTTGTGCATGCTCTCAGGCTTGGGGAAGGAATGAGTGGCTGGCCTGAGACCACACAGCTTATGTGCGTATCTGGGATTCGGGGAGTGAGCCCGCAGCGCTTCGTGGCTCCCGATGGTTGGGGATGCAGCGAGCGGGGACCAGACCGGCTCCCGCGTTCGGGTCCTGCTGCACCAGTGGTACACCACGGCCCTGTGCCTTCCAACAGCGTGCTGGAGGTCGGAAACCCACCGCGGGACTCACTGGGCTAAGGTCCATGTCTGTGGTTGCTTCTGGAAAGCCCCCAAGAGGCACCACCTTGCTCCCCGTCCCTGAGACTTGGGCCCCACTTCCCATACCACACTGGCTGGCAGGGAGCAGCGAGGCACCTGCCTTCCCTGTCCCCTCTGCGAAGGCTGGACACAGAAGGCTCTGCCTGTGGCCGCAGGGCTCAGCTTGGCCTTCACGCGTGCCTCTGACATCACCTGCCCTGCCCCTCCCACGGCTTGGAGCGGGGAGGCAGTGGCGTGGGGAGGTGCGGACAGGACATACAGAAGCCCCCGCTCTTATCCACCTTAAGCCTGAAGCCGCAGACGGGACCAGACCCTACATACACAATGTTTTCTCCTGTACGGACACACCTATGGTAAACTTCCACTTATGAATGACACACAGCAGCAGAGGAACGGTAGCAAATAATAAAGCCACGCACTTAGAACAACATAGTGTAATAAGCCTTTTGTGCATGTGGCCTCTCACTCAAATGTCTTCTTGTCCTCACCCTTCTGTCAGACGATGGAAGGTCTGAGCGGTGAGATGAGGGAGGGGACGGGGTGTCAGGACGGAGCACGAGGCTGCTACTGAGCCAACAACGTGTCAGGAGGGTCATCGGCTTCTGGAATGTGGTGGACTGGTGGGGGGGGGCGCTCTGATAATGTGGAAGGCGACCGTACCTGGCCTGGGAGGGAGCTGGGCCTGGGCTCCTGGCAGTGGTGGCTGAGGGCGCAGGGAGCTGGGACTCGGGGTCTGAGCCCAGAGCAGGGGTGTGATGCTGCCGCCCCCCGGCAGGAGCGGGGATGGGGGCAGGAAAGGCGGTTTCAGCTGCCTCTGCAGTTCCTACAGGTCCGTGGGCAGTTCTTAGAGGTTTGGGGTCTGCTGGCAACAAAGGGGTCCTCGTCTCTCTGCCCAGATCTCCACGGGCTGAGCTCAGGTGCTGCGCTGGAGATGCTGGGAGCCGGGGGTGTCTGGTGGGCGGGAAGGACACATCTGGGAAGGGTGTTCAGGGGCCTGGGTCCTGGGCTGGAAGCGGAAAGGCCCCTCGGGCCGTGAGCAAGGGGCACCTGCCACCAGGCCTCCGTTCCCGCAGGCTTGCTGGTGCCTGGCGCTGTGCTGGGCCGGCCTCCCGTGTGTGTGGTGGGTGCGGAGGGGCCTGCGCCCCAGCCAGGTCCTGTGGGCTTATCCGGAGGGGCCCCCGGTAGGCGCGAGCAGGGGAGTCACGGGAGGGAGCAGGGGTTCTCCTAGCTCGGCCCCCAGGCTGGGTCTCCTCCGGCCCTGCCCCTGAGGAGCCAGCTCCCGTGATGTTCCCAGAAAGGCCTCAGGGCACTGCCTGCCTCTGGATCCTTCCAGGTCAGTTAGAGAGAGAGAGCACGGTGTCCGTGGAGGGCCACGGAATCAGGGATGGGAGCTCCCCTCTGCTTGCAGGCAAGGGCGCTGGGGGCAGGCTCGTGGGGCTACAGGGAGGATTCACTCCTGTTCGGCCTCCCAACTCTTCCCACCCGGCGCCCAGGGAGCCCGCACTGTCTCCGGGGTGTCCAAGGAGGGACGGCCCCTGCTGGAGAAGCTCACAGCCCCCCATAGTTTGGACTTTGATCCCGGCCAGCAGCGGCCCCAGGGGGATACACCTGGGAAAGACTCTGTCCTCACCGACGCTGTGGACTCCCGCGGGCAGATTTACGAGCATGCCACCTGCTGATGGAGGGCCTGGCTCTGTCTCCCATGCCATTTCCTTACAGTGGCTCGGCCCTGACCCTGGCTTCATGAATCACGGTCTGGAAGCTGCTTCTCTCCGCTCAGGACAATAGCACAGACAGATGAGGACACGTGGCTGAGCTTGGCTCCCAGCTGTGTCCCCCCGAGCTACGGGCCTGCACGGGGACATGGGTGCTGCATTCTGGGGGCCTCCCAGAGGCACAGCATCCAAGCGATCATACCATGGATGGTTCGCAGTCCTTCCGGTGGAAGGGGGACCCGTGACTGTCATCCCATGGCATGCACGCCTGGGGTTGCAGTCATGTGTGTCTAAGGAATCCCGCCAACTGTGGACTTGGGAGAGCAGAAATGCGCCGTCTCTCTGCTGGGAGGCAGTGGGGTGACGACAGGCTCCGTGGACCTAGTTGGACCCTCCGTGCACTCCTGCGCGGATGCCGACCAGCGCTCAGAGGGGAGGCATGAGCCAGTGAGGGATGCCTGAGCCCCCGGGGGCCAGCCTGGGCTCCGTCCTGCTGCCCGAGCTCCCGTGCAAATGTGTCCCCCACGTCATCCCCACACCCAGCTCACGGCGCGGGCTCGGTAGACCTGAAAGGAGTGTCCCCTCCATTCCCAGAGACACGGATTCCAGAAACAGGACTGTAAGGTCTGTGGGAAATGCAGAGCAAAAAAAAGCAAAACCCCACAAAACAGGGCAGGACTGTAAGCAGCGATCTGTAGGAACACACGTGGGAGCGCCTGCGTGGACGGGATGCGGGCGTGCGCTCCCACGGGCCCGCGCGTCTGCTGATGGTGGAAGGGCCCGTCCTCCTGCCTCCATCGGGTCGCCGGCTGCGCTGGTCCCCACGCGGCGCTGTCAGTGACGTCCCGGATGCGAGCTCCTGAAGAAATGAGTCCAGACTTAACGGATGAGCGTATGGAGAGAAAAGGGAAAACAGATTCACCTCATGAAGGCAACGCGCCCGTTCCATTTGAAAGCCTCCGTGTGGGGTTGTGGGCCCGGACGACCAGGAAGGAGCGCCTAGTTTCGTGACCCTCTGACGGAACCGCATAAAGCAAACCTAGTTCCAGTCATACTAATTATTTTTTGAAGACAGTGTGTAGCTTCAGGTCAAATAAAACACTCTTGCATTTGGGAAGGTCTTGGCAACTCTCATTCACACCCAGCCAGCGTGGGCAGATGTGATGCAGGTCCTTCCCAGGGCACCTGCGGACGTGAGAGTTTGTGCGCTAAGTCTGCCTGCACCTTCTGATGTCATTTGCAACACATGACGTCCAGTGGCCCTTCTGCAGGGGTTCGCGTCCTTGTGCTGCTTCGTGTCCCGTCTGAAAGCAGGTGGAACATGGCAGGTGCACAGCGTCTTGTAAACAGACTGACTTTGCCTGCGCGAGACTCGTAGATTCCCTTGTCATTCATTCATTCATTCGTTCGTTTGTTCATTTGTTCGTCTGCAGGTGCTGTGCTCTCCCTGTGGGCGTGCGGAAGCGGCAGTCTGAGACCACTCCCCGGTATGGGTCTTCCCAAGGCCCTCGGGAGGGTCTAGCCGTACACGGGTCCCTGTCGTTATCTGTTTTCCCAAACTTCGTAAAATCAGACGCCGCACGTCGTGGCTACCTTCCCGGCTTACATGCTCATCGGGTGCGGGACGGTGGGCCTTTTGGGGGTTCCCGAAGCTGGGGACGGGTTTCTCGGGCTGTGCTGACGTGACCCACAGCCCCAGGTTTTGTGGGGTCAGACGGCAGTGCTCGAACGGCCTCCGCACTGCCTGCTGGGTGGTAGGGACTCTCCATAGGCCGTCAGCCCCTTAATGGAGAGCCTCGCTGGGCCCCACGGCCGCGTGCAGCTCATCCTGGCGTCCTGCCTGGCCCGCTGTGCGCTGTCCTGCCTCTGCGAGTCCTGCGGCTGCTGTAAGAGAGGGCCACGCGCTGGGAGGCTCAGCAACACGTATTCTCTGTTCTGCGGCTGAAGTCCCATGTCAGATCAATCAATGGGATGAAACCGAGGTGTCCTCCAGGCCCTACTCCCTCTGGGGGCCTTGGGAGAGTTCTTCCTCGCCCCATCTGGCTCCTTGTGGCTGCTGGTGTTCCTTGGTTCCTTGGCTTATGACCACATCACCCCAATCTCTGCCTCCGTGCTCACATGGCCTCCCCTTCTGTTTGCAAAACCTCCCTTGGCCTCGCTGCCGTGCGGACACAAGACTACACTCAGGGCCCACCCGCGCAATCCAGGGTCACCGCCCCAGCTCTAACCCTGAGCACCACGGAGGGCAACATCTGCAGGTTCCAGGGACCAGAACCCGATCCCTTTGGGGCCATTTCTCAGCCCGACACTCCGTCCTGCCTGGCGGCGTGGGACCTCCGGCCTCTGTCCCCTCCAGAACGGCCTGGCCCAGGGCATGTCTGCCCAGACTCTTAATATTTCTTGCTGGTTTGATAGGAAAGACTGAGAGTGGCTCTTCAGGAAAGTCATTGATGCCCCTGGCACAACGTCTTAGATACTAGCAAGCCTGGTTAGCAGGAATATTAACTCAAGAAGGAATTCTTTTTTTATTCCTGATTTTAAAAAAGCTGAAAATGCCCTGAAATCTTTAGAAATAAATTTCATGGGTTTTTTTCTCCAATCTAACAACAACCTTAAACATTTCCGTGGCACTGCTCACTAGGATCTATGCAGCAGAAGGACAGTCCTAAATAACAGAATTACAAATAACAGGGAAACATACTGGAAGAAAATGTTAATTACCTTTCTAGTCTATTTATAGGAAAGTGGTATTATAAAATGCCATCTGTATTAGTCTGAATTAGTCTGCTCAGGGGGCCGTAACGGACCGCCCCCTAGACCTGGGAAACTTAATCTCCCAGTCCCGGAGGTTGAAAGCCTAAGACCAAGGTCCTGGCAGATCGGCTTCATGTGAGGACCCTCTACCTGTGGCTGCCTTCTTGTCATGTCCCCACGTGGCCTTTCCTGGGTTCAAGAAGTCTTGTTGTGTCTCTGTCCAAGTGTCTCTGTCTGCTCTGTCCACTGTCTCTGTCCATTCTCCACTGTCCACTGTCTCTGTCCAAGTGTCTCTGTCCACGGACGCCGATCCTACTGGACAATGGCCCCACTCTTATGACCTTGTTGACCTCAATTACTTCCTTAGAGGCCCTATCTCCAAACACAGCCCTACTGGGGGGATTAGAGCTTTAACATCTACATTTCGAGGGACACAAACCGTCCGTCCCTGACACCAGCCCATGAAGAAGCAGTGCAACGGGCTGAACCCACAACGTAAGGGCAGAGAGCGCAGACAGGCATCAGGGAGCTAATCAGCAGGGATACTCTTTGTCCGAGGTTTTCATATTTATATTCTTCAGCTTTGTAACTTATAACTTACTATGACTGCTTCTCTTATGCTAAATAGACACTTGTTTACATCTGCGGTTTTGAATGTGTAACTGTATTCTTTTTCTGCGAGAAAGCTGCAGCCGCAGACTCTTGGAGCCCCGGGAGCTGGGAGCAGGTGTGGAGAGGGGGGCGGGGCTGGTATCCAAGGAGCTGTTGATGGTGCTCGAGCAGCGCCCCCAGCCCGGGCACGACGTCCCCCGCAATGTGACTGTTGTAAGGCCCTGCCTCCCTGAGGGTCCTGGGAGGTTCCCCAAACCCTGAGTCGTGGAGCATGGCCAGTAGCGGGTGCGAGGGGTACCTGGGCAGGTGTGTGGTATACGCGCAGGGACGGCCCCCAGGTGAGGTGAGTCCCCCCAGCTGGGTCCTGGGGGGCTGTCAGAGTAGGGAGGGTCCTGGGCATGTGGGGACAGGGACCCCAAGACCCAGGCCTACTGCCCAGGCTGAGCTGCTGGGTGGAGGGGGCCATGGGGGGAAGCTCTAGCCCTTTGCTGGGGTCCAGGCTCCCCTTGGAGGGATGGGCCATGTGGGCCCAGCAAGGACTGTCTTCCGGTTCCTGACCCGTGAGCAGCCGCAAATACCCTCGTTGCTCCCGGGAATCCAGGGAGATGCGGAAGGAGGGGTGCGCCAGTGGAGAAAGCGCCCTGGGTTATGATCTGGTCCAAACGGGACCGACAGAGATAAAAGGCTGGGCTATGCCCCAGGACTTCCAGGAGGGACCGGCTTCCTCCCGAGAAGGAGCAGCCTCTGCACCAGCCTCCTGCGGAAGTGCTCGCTGGGCCCACGGACACCCCAAATCTCGCAGGGGATGGGGGCTCCCTGTCTGCCCGGAGACAGAACGTGGGCTCCCAGTGACACCCGACCCTGCGGCTTTGCCACCAGGGCCCACCGGCCCGTGGAAGGTGGGGGGACCCCCGGGCCCCTGACGCATTGGCAGTCTCCGGGGACGAGAATACTCCCAGCAGGCCTCGGGCTCATCCCAGAGGTGAGCGTGACTGTTGCCCTCCTGGCTCAGCATGGGCAGCTGGTGCCGACCGTCAGGTGCGTGAGGCTCTGGCCGCCTGCTGGGCCACGTGAGCCAGATAAAGGGTTGCCTGCCTGTTCTCAAAGGGTGGCTTAGGCTGAAAATATCAGGGGTTCAGGCAGGGTCCCACTGCTGTCTCCTCTGCTGTTGAATGCCTGGTAAATGCCTCTTGTGGTTACTCTAGCGCAGCTGCAGAGCAGGGAGAAGGGGGGAGGGGCGGATTCCCACGTGCCGCACCCCGAGGCGCACGCAGCACCCCTGCTCTCGCTCCATGGCGCAGGGCGGCACGGGGCGCCCCGCACCCCGGCTTCTCCTCCCTGTCTCCGATGTCTGCACTTCTGTTCGTGTTTGCGCCACTTCCTGGGTGACTGAGCTTCCTCCCGAGGGTAATGCGGGAATCTGTACGGTGTATTGTAAATATTGTGACTCGAGAATCGGTTGCATAAAATATAAAAAATGTATTTACAGTGGAGCTTGTGTATTACCATTACAGTTTCATCTGGGGAAATAGGTTTAAGCATTATCATCATGAAAAAAAATGGATTTCATCTCTCCTTATTTACAGTGCACAGTTCATTGGTTTTTTTAAAAAAAAAGAAGTAAAAATGTGGCGTGAATTCAGATCTGTTTACCTCTAGAAACTTAGCTTGGACGAAAAAAAAGAAACAAAGCCGCCGAATTGTCAGAAGATGCCAGCGGAGAAGCCCACCGTTGTTCAGATGAATGTTAAGTAAATAAGGAACAGGGTTTCTCGTGTTTGTTTATGACTCGCCCGATCGCTTCATCTGTTTAAGAACGTTCACGTGGATTTCACAGAGCCTCCCGGCGGAGTGAGGGGGGGGCTGCGGGCGGTCGTGGCCGCGGGCTGGGGCTCCGGCCTCCGCAGGGCGGCGGGGCTGCGGGGCGCCCTGGCCCTCACACCTGCGCCCAGAAACGGCCTCCACGCCACTCTCCGCCTGGCCTCGTCCTGGCAGAGAGAGAGGGGCTCCCGCCAGGGGGACAAATGCAGAGAAACGAACATGCAGAGCCCACTGTGACCGCCTGCCCCTTCTCCGTCCCTCTCTCGGACCCTGGCTTCTTCCACAGCGGCACTGGAGCACGGTTCTCCAAAGGGTGACGTCAAGAACGCACACGGCGAGCGAGCCCAGTTTAGCTCGATGCCCTTCTCCGTTTCCCAGGGAGCAGACTAGAACAGAGCCCAGCACAGGGCGGCCTCGACTCGGAGTTTATGCGGCTACGTTTTCTGGCATTTCTGCCACCGCCCCGACGGCCCGCGCGGCCAGCCACTGTGCTGGGTCCAGCCGAGCACCTGCTCGAAGACGAGGCGAGGACAAGGGCGTCTGCTGTCCTTGGGGAGACTCCAGGCTGCAGCCTAGGGCCTGCGCTCAGCTGCTGCCCGGGCTCACAACTGCCGGGCCTCCGCTGGGCAGCAAACGTGTAGCCTGAGGGTCTTGTCACAGCGTCACAGCTTGATCCCCGCGTCATTCCCTTGGCAGCAAAACACGGCCCTTCCCTTTTATTGCACCCAAACGCACTTCCCTATGGCGTGTTTTCTTGAGCATCTTCACGATTCTTGCAAGGGCAGAGCCGCTCCGTGACGACGGCAGAAATGGCCGCCGCGGGCGCAGGCAATGCCGTCCTTCCTCCGCCTCATTTGGTTGGTGTCACGGAGTCCGAAATCCTCAAAGGAGGAGAGCAAATGGTTTCCAGCTGGAACCCATCACCGAGTTTCTTAAGCATCAGTGGGTCCTTGGCTTGTCGGGCCTCTGGGACCTGGGCAGGGACGGAAAAAGGCAGTTCTGGACCAGGCGGGTCCCCATCCTCTAACCGGGAACCTCTTTACAGTGAGCTTGCTGCGAGGCTCCGCTCGCCCCATCCGCACCACGTACGGACGGTGTGGGGGAAACAAGCCCTATTTAAGAGCAAAGCGTCCCTGGGTTGGAGGAGCAAGGCGCTGGGAGGGCTTGCCCAGGGGCCTGTCTGGACAGATGCCCCGACCCCCTCGTGAGCAGCTTGGGTCTGGGCTGTGCCCGACTCAGGCATGGACACGTCTGCATAGGACTCAGTCTGACTCTCTGTCTCTGCACTAACCCTACTCAGCACACCTGCACAAATTCTCACTGCTGACCTGTCCATCCTGGCCAGCACCGGGTGCCCGGGCCTCCCACCGGGGGCAGCACTGTGGGCCACGTCGGCCTGAGTAGTGTGCAAGGGGCTTGGCACAGTGGGGTTGAGAGACCTCTGGCTGCCTCTTCTCTCCAGAATTCTCTGGAACCCACCCCGGTGTTGTCCCAGCACACCGGCCCCTGGACCTATTCCAGCCGTGTCCCTTGCCTCAGGCCTCCAGAACAGTCGCTGCTCCGGCCTGCACCCCCCCTTTCCGTCGGTCCCTCCTGCTCCTGAGTGAGGTCCTGGCCAGGCGGGCTCACGGGGCTGAGGGGTCTTCACAGCACATCACACAGATCGGGAAAACAGCACCGTAATGGCTGGTTCGATTTTTCAGGGAAAAAAAAGGATCCATGCCCTCCCCAGGGGTGAGATCAGAGACTCGTGTTAGAGTTTAGTGGTTTTTGTAATTGCATTTGGGGTTGGGGGTTGGGAATGGTGAGTTCTGCATTTTGTGTTTTGTGCTGGGTTGGTTCTGCTTTGAAATCCTGGAGAAATAAGGAGTCGTTGCATAGGACAGCCCTTCCCTTGGCTGCACGTGGCAGGAGCTCCCCCCTTCTCCCCTCCCCCAGCTGAGCCGGGACAGTCTGCCCCGACTTGCGGACCCTCCCCACACTCGCCGCTGCTCTGCTGTGTTGTGGGGCCTTGGACTTTGCTCCCTCATCTTTCCTACGAAGGCTCCAAAGCAACCATTCTGCAGACGTGACCCGGCAGGGAAGTGGCTATGGGTGGACAGAGACAGGGACGGGAGCAGAGACAGGAACACTTCCCTCCCCCATGGGGTTGGCTTGGAGGCCGTGGCTGCTGGCTTCAGCCGAGGGCGACTCAGGCAGGAGAGGACGAGACAGCGTGGGGAGGAATCCGCGGGACGGGTGTGATGCTGGGGCTGGCGCAGTGGGGTGCTCGTCCCGCTGTGAAGATGCGGCCTGGCCTGACACTGGGGGCAGCAGGGCCCTCGGCTGACCCCAGCTGGGGGTCAGAGGGTGTCCACCGGGCAGGGTGGGTCCGGCGGGGAAACGGAAGAGCAGGGGCACCAGGCTTGCAAATACCTGGTTGTAAGGGTCTCATGTTATTCCGCGCTTTGGGAAGAAGAAAGCTTGTTGGAAGCGTATCCCAGTGATCTTTCTAGAATATTCCAAAGCGTCTACTGCTCCTCCACAGAGCCGTTTCTTTGAATTTCAGCCCCTCCTTGCCAGAGGCATCAATTCCTCTCAAAGCCCAGAGCCCGTGCTTGGGGCCTCGGGGCATCTCGGGATGGGCTCCTGGGGCCTTTCTGGGGAGGGGGACGGGGTGGGAGGGGCCAGCCTCCGCGGTGGGGCATCTTCCATGCAGCCCGCTCACTCTGAACACGAGGTGTCTGCCCTTGGCGGCCTCCCCGTTTCCTCTCCATGAGGACGCCGCTGTGAGCTGACGGCCGGGCTCATGCCCCGGGAGGGCCAAGTCCAGCGATCCGCCCGCTCTCTGTGCCTAGGAACCGACGCACAGCGAGACGGAGCCGGGAGGGGGTGTCGGGCTCTGGCTCCAGGCCGAGGCTCCGGGCGGCTCCGGGCGGCTCCGGGAGGCTCCAGACCCTTCGACAAACCAAAACTGCCTTTGGCCGGAACCTCCAGGTCTCAGGTACTCAAAGCGGGTTCTCCCGGTGGGAAGGCGGACACGAACCGCCTGGTGAGCTCATGTTCCTCAGGGGACTTGCGGCTGAGCTTTCCTTGGAACTGGGGCATTCTGGGGACCCTCGTCCTGGCATGAAAGTCCTGCGCCCTCCGTGGGGCCGGTGGGCTCATTCACGAGCGTGCTGGCGAGGAGGTGACCGGTATTCCCGTGCCCGACCGTGTATCAGAGGCGCGGAGCAGACTGAGAACCCGGCCCCCAGGGAGGCAGGCGTCCCCTGTAAACCCGCCTTCCGAAGGCCCCGTGGGATTCCGGTAACTGTAACTGTGCAGGAAGAAGGTATTTTCAGCCTCAAACCGGACCGCGCACGTCTTCCGTGTCGGGCAGAAGGATGACGGGCGTCTTCAGATGTCCTCCCTTGGGAAGCGGGGGGCATCTCGCAGTGGATGGGCAGTGGGCTGGGGTTTCTCCGTCAGGGCCGGCTGGAGTAGAACCCTGCGTTCAAGCAACTCTGGATGAGGGGGGCTGAGCTGGAGGGCAGACAAACGGGCCGGGGTCAGGGAGGCCGAACCAGGGCTGTCGCCAGACCCAGGCAGGGGGAGACGGAGCAGGGGCAGGGCTGCTGAGGACTTTGATCCACGCAGAGCAGTGCTGGTGGGCAAGCATTGCGTCAGAGCTAAGGGATGGGGAGGGCGGCCGGCAAGCCTGGGTGGGACGATGCGTGAACTTATCGCCGTTGCTAAATGAATGGGTTTGTCAGCAAATGGCAAGCTCGTGCCGGTGAACGCAGAGAAGGTCTGGTCCATCCCAGCTTCAGTGTTCGGACACGGATGCTTTGAAACATGCAACGTCATCTCCGTCTGCGAGGCCGAGAGGGAAGCAGGCGGATTACACTGGGGGACGTTGGGACATCCCTTCTCCTGCGGGGCTTCCCCACCACCTGACAGGGCTTGTGGGGATGCCCGATGGCCCTGCTCACCCCTGTTCTCTGCCCTGCGCTGCGCTTTGAGAGCCTGGCCTCCAGGGGCCACGTCAACCAGTCTCCCACCCCTGGGGAACGGGGGAAGGCCGTGGAGGGGCCGCGGCACTGGGATTCTGCTTGGGGAGGCTGGACGGGGGATGCGCTGGTTTCTGCATGGTGCCTTGTCCCTGGGGCTCAAAGCCCTTTCCGTGGAACAAGTTATTGCTGGAAGCTTCCAGGAGCCGGCAAGGGTCTGATCCACAGTCACCCCAAGGTCGAGCAGACTGTCATGCTAAGGGTCTTAACACTGCCCTGCATGGCCTTTCTCGGCCAGCCAGCCCTCGCCGGCCTTTGAGTCCTCAGCTGAGAGGCTGCTAGTTCATCGTCCCCGCTTGGGCACCTCCCGCTGCCCCCCGTCCCCACGTCCCGCGCGTGCCCCCGATGGACGCCCGCCTCAGCTCCCGCCGTCCCTGGAGACCCTCCACAGAGCTGTGGTGATTGGTCCCAACCGACCGAGGTGGACAAAGACCACACACTCTTAGTGCCCCGCCGTGACGAGGACGGGCTTCAGGGTGTGGTCACGCGGGGTCTTCAGACACTACCCCCGAGACCGCCAGGCATCACACACCCTGCACCCCTGTCACACAGCCTACAGCCCCGTCACACACCGCATTCCCTGTACCCCGTATCCCAGGTGCGGTGAGAGAGTAAAGGACTCCGTGAACGGAGGAGGATGAGTTGGAGGCCGCCCCGGATGTGGCTCCAGCAGCGTGAGCCCCGGGAGGCGGGGCCAGGCCGGGCCACATGGGGAACTGGGGGCCGCCACGGTGTGGGAGGCCCAGATGTCCCCTGTGGGGGTCCTGCCGCCCGCGGGCTCTGTGTGGCCGTCGGATGGAGGGGAGGCTCCCGGGCGGGGAAGGGCTGTGGGGCGGCTGCCCGCCCACGGCAGATGCAGGGCTCAGCAGAGCATGAGAACCGCAGAGTCTTAAATACTAAAGTTGACGACTCCTTTGCTCTTGAAAAAGTGGAATCTAATTACCTCCTTGTCAGTTCTGGTAGCCGCTGAGGAAGAGAAAAGGCAGGAGCAGCAGAGGAAACGGCAGCCGTAGGGACCGGTGCTGAGAGCTCAATTTTCGGGTTCTTCCCGGGGGTCATATTTCTTTTTCCTCCGAGCATTTCGCTTACTTCATTTATAATAAATAACCCCTAAGTACACCCTGTATTTGCTCACAAGACAGAGTCAGAAATCATCAGAAAATACCACAAAGAAGAATTTTGTCTCAGGAAGGTAAATCCGTGCGTTTCCAGAAGCGCGACCGGGCGCTCATTCCCAGGCCGCGGCGTCACTTCAGCTCCGCGGCGTGTTTGCCGGTGGAGTCCCTCCGGCCCGCAGCCTCGCGACCCGCGCACACAAGGACGCGTGTCACCCCCGGGGGAGATACTTTCCATGGAGGAAGAGCGCTCGGGCTGGAAGACTCGCGGAAACCCCCGAGCTACATTGTTGCTGCTTCTGCCTCCAGATCTGCGGACACAGCGCTGGAGGCGAGGCTCACCGGAGTGATTCCGCTTTGCCCAGGGGTGCGCTCAGCCATGGGATGACCCGGGCGTCCAGGAGCAGGTGTGCGGGCTCCGGGGGGCTTGCTGTTCTAATACCCTCCCCAGGACTGCTTTCCCGTACGCCCGGCTTCAGAAATGTGGAAAAAGCGGAGCAAGAAGACAGAAACGACAAGCGATTCCGATGCCTTTATCAGCTCGGGCGGGTCCGTGATGGCGAGGCCGGCAGGCGCGTGCTGAGCGGGGTTCCGAGGTGTGGGGCCGGGTGGGGGACGCAGGCTGGGTCCGTGCGCGCCGTCGGTGGGGGAGGGGCCGGCGTGTGGCCACGTCTGTCTTTCTCGATGGGCTCTGCTGGGGGAGAAGCAGGAGAGAAGTCGCGTCTCTAGAAAGCATCAGGGCGGACAGACGCTCCCTCCCTTGAGAAAGGGCAGCTTCTGTTTGGCGATCTGTGTCCGCCCTTGTCTCTGGAGGAGCGACAGCCCGTGCTGGAGCCGTCGGCGGCAGGTCACCCCACGGCGGCCGGTCTGTGGACCTGAGACTCAGCTGTCTCAGCGGCGGGACGGAAAAGGTGAGAGAGGGGACCCCAGCCGGCGGCCCGTGCTCGTGTCAGCGAGGGGCAGTAACAGCAGCTCCCCGGGACCGAAGAGCACAGCGTGGCCGTCCCCGCTCCTGGACCTTTGTTGTCACTTACGTGATTCTCACAAAACTCCCTGAGGTCTGGGCCGTCGCCATCGTCACGTGACAGGAGCGAGGAGACTGAGATGCGTGGGGAGAAATGAAGGGCCTGGGGCCAGGGGAACCCACGTGGCCCCGCCGGAGCCCGCCCTCCCCAGGCCTTCCTCCGTGATGGAAGGACCAGGCATTCCTGTCCTTGCCACCCAGAGGCCCCTCGCAGCCAGTGCGGAGGCTCCAGCACAGGGTCGCTGAGACCCCCGAGCAGGTGGCACATTCAGAAATCTTCCAGACAACGAGGGAGAGCAGTGAACACACAGCCCCTGGGACACATGTGCGTGGGACACACGCCCCTGGAAACTTCAGACACTTGTGGCCATGTGGGAAACCGTGGGCTTGGTACCTGTTGCCATGGCTATGGCCTATGCCCCCGATGGGCCGATGGGCTTCTCTGGGCCGGGGTCTCTGACTTCTGGGCAGAGAGTGTCAGATGGCGCTGCTCACAGGGAGGACGGAGCGGAGGGGAGCAGAGGCATCGGTCGTGGTGTCTGGAGCCCAGAGCAGGACGGTTGCAGAGGCCCCCAGGGGCACAGGTGGCGTGTGTGTGCCCTCCGTGTCTGCCACGCCATGGCCCCCGGGGTAGAGCTCTCTGCGGGGCCCTCATCTGTGACCCCGTCTGCTCCTGCAATTTCTGGGTCATGGGCGTGCTGTCCTTGTCTGTTGCGGGGACCCCCAGGCCGGGCCTCTTCCTTCCCCTGGTGATGACCCATGTGCCCTCTCAGAACTCAGGTCGGCGGTCCCTGGGCCCCCTCCCAGCTCTTAACCAGCCACCCACCGAGACCCTCAAGGACTGGGGCTGCTACTTCGTGGGGTCCCTCTCGTTGCATTCCCCTGTCTTTGGCCACTCTCCACCCTAAATGGCAGACAGACGAGAAGACATAAGCTAACTGGTCCCAGCGGGTGAGGCCTCCTCTGTGCCCTCAGTAAAAAGGCTCCC
This sequence comes from Meles meles, assembly GCF_922984935.1. Lineage (NCBI taxonomy): Eukaryota > Metazoa > Chordata > Mammalia > Carnivora > Mustelidae > Meles > Meles meles. The sequence goes on from NC_060078.1 coordinate 85,828,933, forward strand.
TCTTGTCTCTCCTGCAAGACTTCATCCGCTCCGATGTCCGTAGAGTCTCTTCCGAACAGCGCCCCCGTGACTTTGCTTTTCCTCCGACTTCGGCTAAATGACGGGTCTCTGAAGCGCTTCTCGAACTTGCATGAAGATGGGATTTTCTGAGCGACTTGCTCAGCGTGAGGATTTCCAGGCCCCACCCAGCCCAAAGGAGCCGCGCGGGTGAGCTGACGGTCCCCCCGCCCCCGGACATGATCTGGATTCCGCGGTGAGGGAGTGGTGCCCGTGCTCTGCCGTTCCGTGTCCCTGGCTATGGAAACGAGGCCGCAGACGCAGAACCTGCTGATGGCCGCTCCTGCTGTTACGCTGAGGTGAACACACGCTTCCTCCCAACCCTGTCCGCCGGCACCCTGGGGATGCGGCCGGATGTGGGGAGAAGGTCCTCGCAGACGTCCCTAGTGAGGATGGGGTCCTGGAGACGGGCAGGTCTTTTCTCCACAGGACTAGTGTCCCCATAAGAAGAGGTGACACAGAGACGTGTGTGAGGAAACACGGCCACGTGCCGCTGGGGCAGAGGCTGCAGTGATGAGTCTGCAGGACCTGGGGCTCCGAGGTCAGCCGGCAACGTCAGAAGCTGGGGGACGGCGGGGCTGATTTTAGAACCTGCACAAGGGACCGGCTCCGCGGACCCCGGGGTGCCTGGCGGTGGCCTCCAGAGCCGCGAGGGGAGACGCTTCTGAGCGCATAACCTTCCAGTGTGTGGAAATGCGTGCGGACAGCCCTCGGAACCGGAGGCGGAGGCTTGGTGGACCAGTGCGTGCGGGAGAAAGGGGGAGCGGCACCGGCGGAAGCTGGAAGGCCCCTGCCCTGGGTTCCTAACCAACCAGTTTGCGGAGAGACCTCGTTGCATGAGGGAATTCCTACCAGCAGCTGAAACAATACTATTATTGTCACGAAGCTTTGAAAAGAGGGACATCAAAGCCATCGAGGAAACACACGTTTGAAAAGAGACTGGAGTACACATTTGAAAATGGGGATGGCAGGAAACCCCGAAAGCCTGCATCAGAAAGACACCCTGCGCCTGGGTGCAGGAGGGTGTCTGTGTTCACCCAGCGTCTGCGGCTTTCGGGGCGTGGGGTCTTAGTGGGGCAGATCCTCCCCTCATCCCTGCAGCCCTGGCTCCCACAGCCCCCCAGACACATGCAACTTCCCTCGTCACTTGGAAATAAGTTGGGGTCACTGTTGAGAGCGGGGAGCTGGTGGGTGGGAGAAAGCTGGTCAAGCAGGTCTGAGGGCAGGGCTGGGTGGGGGGCCATGGAGGCTGTGGGGGTTGTGGGGGAGCAGAGCGCACTCTGGGATCGCGGCCACCTCGCCCGGGGACTCACCCCTGGCATCAAGGTCCCTGCAGCTCGTGCCGCAGAGGCGGTTCCAAGACCTTCCTCTTCTGCGTCTCGGTTCCTGGAGGTTTCCAAACTTTCTCTTCGACACCAATCACCATGCTAGGGTTTTGCCCCGTGGGACGATGGCCATTTCGTTGCTGTTAGTCTGGCAAATGCCCTAACCTTAAACTCCTAAACCTGGGCTGTTCTTCGGTGCTTGTCCCGAGCCTACCCCGAAGGCCTTTCCAGGCAGAAGGGCCTCTCCCCGGCGGCGGGGATGGACAGACAGGCCGATGCTGGTTTGCCTCGTGCGACCATTCACCTCTCCTGCCCACAGCTCACGGGCTGTGACCCGACCCAGGATCAAAGATGACAGGGGCCCTGTGAGCCCTCAAGGTCCTTTCACCCTCCGCAGTTGTTTGGGGTGCCATCCCCGTGGAGGCCTTTTCTAAGTGAACCCTGGTTTTGGCCATGGCTCTGAGGTTCCCCCCACAGTGGTGGGTTTCAGGTCCCGGCCAGCCCGTGGGATGACACCCCCAAGTCTGCCCCTGCCTCCTGCCACCCACCCCCTCACTGCCGAGTCTGCCTCTGAAGCCCCTGCTGGTGAGCCCTGTGGTCGGGCCCGACCCAACATGCCCGTCTGACCGACGTGCCCACGGTTGGGGGTGAGAGGAGCCTGCAGCCCTGCCCGCGTCGTCATCCAGAGGATCCCAAGAACGCATTTTAGTGGGAACCCCAGAGGCTTGTCTCCTGACTCTTGTCACATTCAGCCCCAGTCGTCAGCCCTGAGCAGGGACGCTGTGTGCACAGATGACATGCTGCTCCCTCGCTCTCCCTCCGACGCTTGCTCGTAAACCCACGCTGCTGCGTGTCTCCTTAGTCCTTGTTGTAGCTGGTGACCGTCTTGGTCCCGACGGTGGCCGGCAGGAGCAGCACCCTGAGCGGATCCTGAGTGTCTGCGTGTCAGAGCTCACATCCTGGCCCACGTTCCCGGCTCCCGGCTCCCTCGCATGGCCCGAGGGCGGCCATGGCCATGGGGCTGTCAGGGCAGGGCTGAGTTTTGTGGCTCTGAGCCCAGTGGTCCAGAAGGTTCTGTCTGGGTGGGGGTTGGTTGTGGAGGTGTCCTTGCCTCCCGGGCTCTGCAGGCCACCCCGGAGGGCTGGCTGGACTCCTTCCATGAGGAGGGCTTTCCCCTGACACCCGGCAAATGCTCCCGTTGTCTTCCTGACCTGGTCTCCTCATCTCCATCCCATGGAGTCTGCCTTTCAGCGACCCGCACGCTCTGCGTCTGTGCCTCTCCCCAGAGGCTTTGTTGTTAGAATTCCTTACCTGGCACATTTCACTCCCCAAATTTGGCTATAGCAACGTCTCCCCTCAAATACAGTCCTCTGTGCTGCGGCTCTGCCCAGCCCCCACCCAGGACTGGGTCGCTTCTCCCCAGACCCCGGGAGCCTGAGCGGGCCTGGCCACCTGCTTGGAACCGATAGAACGCGGGGTCGGTTACCGTGTAAGAAGCCGCATCCGAGATGACCGTGTTGCACGAGAGCTTCTGGTCTAAGGACAAGGCTCCACGCGGGAGGGAGGGACAGAGACACAGACAGGGACGCACCCAGGGGCCAGGCTCATTGCCCCAGCTGCGAACCCTTGAGGCAGAGAAAAACACCCAGCCAAGCCCATCCCATGTCTTGGCTAACAGAAGTGTATAAAAAATGGTGGCTGTTTTACATCCCAAGTTTTAAGAGGGTTTCTTATGCAACAATGAATAATTAAAATGTATGTGCCCACAGAAACCACCGATGTTTGAAGTCTGAAAATAATTGTCAGTATTTCCCCTGCCTCATCCATTTACCCAGGGGCTATCTTTCACACTCTAGTTTTCCAGAATGGGAGAACTTAGGAGACAAATGTTCGGTCTGCTGGAGGGATGAGGCACGTGATCAAGGACGCATGGCTGCGGGGCGAGCCGTCGTTTCTGGAGCCGGGAAATCTCTGGTTAGGTGGGGGCCCGTGGGCCCTCCCACGTCCTCAGAGTCGCCGGGAGACCGCGGCCTGTCGCACCCGCGCTGACCCAGACTTCTCCCCGATGCCCTCCACTTCCGCGCACCTTGTCGCAGGGTCCGTGGGAAGTTTCATCTCTCGGCAGCTCTTCCACGAAAGCTGCTTCTAGCCGCTGAGCTCATTTCACCGTCCGTGTCTCATGGCTAAGCCCGGTTGTGCTTAATGTGGGAAAACAGACTCAGCAGTCTGAGCACTTGTCCCACGCGACCGCGGGACTTCTGAGCCAGGGCTCCCGGCCACGATCCCATGTCCGTGAGACCCAGTGACCACGGACAGGCATGGACATAGGTGGCCTCGTCAGCATCTCGGGGACGACTGTCGTCCTGTGTCATGGAAGACGGTTCCAACACAAGCCCACGCCCACGAGTTAGAGGAAGCCTTGATGTGGCACCCGGAGAGTCATCGCTTGGCCCGCGGAATGCAAGGCTTCCCGCCCAGGGCGCCAGGCCAGGCCCGAGCAGAATCAGGTTTCCTTCTGGGTGACGCGTTCTAGCAGCAGAACGCCGCCTCCGCCAAGTTGCGGGTCAAACATCGTGTACAGGAAGGTGCTGTGTGGACCTCAGAGTTTTATTGACACGCCCTTTAAAAATCCTCTCTGTGCTGAGTTACGCTAAGAAAAGTGCCACCGAGTGGGATGACGAGCCCGTGTCACATGAGAGCTCACCGCACAGTGCCTTTCAGCTCCCACAACCCACACAGTCACGGTGCCAGCGGCAAGACTCCCGAGAGTGGAGACTTCCCTGCCTCCAGGGGCTGCGGGACAAGTCCCCGGCTGGCAGGGGTGTCTTGTCGAAGGAAAGAAGGCTTCCCAAGAGGACAGTACGGTGAACACAGACAAGCACGTGGAGACACACTCACATCAGATGTTGGTGGGTGACGATGCCCGAGATTTTAGTTTCCTGCAGCCCGAGTTCTACATGGCGCCTCATCCGGAGGTGAAATTCTGGGCACGCTCCGACAGGTAACTTGACCGGTCTACAGGTTAGGAGGAAACACAGACTCACCCTCTCCTTCACCACTTCCCTGGACCACAGGGACACCGGTCGCCACACGAGCACAGAGTCTCTCTCCAACACTCCTGCGGACGTCTCCCCAGTACGGAGCACCGTGCTGATGCCATCATGCGAGGCTACTGAGAAAAAGTAAAAAGTTATTTGCTAGAAATCGCTTAGGTTATGAAATTTAGTCCACGTCCTTAGGAAAACAAATTGGGCTACATCCCCAAATTGGAAATGATCGATCGGCCATTTCAAGGGCATATTTAATCTACGCTAACTGGGCTCCGATGAGCTGTGCCGTGCAGTTCCCGCGGCCCGAGTCCCGCACGGACACCGCAGTCTTCGGTGACCACATTCGCTGTAATTACTTCTGCTTACCCATTAATTAGCCATCTTTTATATTTATCTTTGTACTTAGAAAGTCACATCTCAATGTTGCTTCTTGGTAGAAAATAATTTCCCTTTATTTTTCTTTTTAAGCCTGTATTTTCCCAGAAATCAAGTGAGCTAACTTGGGTCATCAGTCTCAATTTACTTTAAAAAACTTTAAACAGCAAGAAATGAAAAGTCATGGATATTGTTTTCACATTAATTTGCATGTAAATGATACTCTCAGTTTATCGCTTATTGTCAAGGGAAGGGGAATCTTATAAAAATCAAAGGGGAATTTAAGTCAACGCCAGCCAAGACGAAAATACTAAAAATGTTTTCTAAAGTCTTTTGTCATTTCTTTCAGAAATATGATTTATTCCTCATGGAAGCTTAACGAGAGCTTCTGGTCTTGGCTGGTTTGTCGGCCTCTGCGGCTGATCCAGCCGGTCCCCTCTGCGCTCGCTCCAAGGACCCCCTGTGCTCTCATTTTGGGGGACCCCCATCCTCGCTATGGGGAACCCCTGCCCTCACTCTGGAGACCCCCCATGCCCTTCCTTTCCAACCCTCTGCCCTCACTCTGGGGACTCTTATACCCTTGCTCCGGACACCCCCTGCCCTCATTCTGGGGGCCCCCTGCTCTTGGTCTGGAGACCCCCTGCCCTCGCTCCAGAGATCCTCCCTGTCCTGGGTCCAGATTCCCCTCTGTCCTTGCTCCAGAGATCCCCCAGCTTCACTCTGGGGACTGGCCCTCGCCAGGCGCTCGGGTGACTTCGCTCATGGTGGCAGCCTCAGCGCGGTCGCTGAGTCTCCGTCGCAACCAGCTGCAGGTAAGATGTTCATGCTGACGCCCAAGCTGGCGCACCTGTGGAGGTGGCCCCCGGCAGCGGATCGAGCTGGCCTGAGGCCACCCCTCTGTCCCAGGTGCTTGGGTGCCCCACGCCAGCATGCATCACAACATCCCCATTGTCGTGCGTACTGGGTCCTGAGCACACCTGGTCGGCTGGTCTCTGTGTCGTGACTCAGTCCCCTCGGGGGAGCTCTGGGGGACACTGCAGTCGCCGTGGAGGAAAGGCGGGGCGTTGTGGGGGCACAAGGCTGGGGTGGGTTGGAGCGAGACTCTGTTCCCGGCTTGTCAGTTCCAGAAGCGTTTCCTGTTCACGGAAGTCGGGTGCTGCAGGGGTGGGGGTGGCCGCGGGCCGGGAGGCTCAGCACATATGGGGACGGCGTGCGACCCGAGTGCCTTGCAGGTGGGGCTGGGTCAGGCAGTGGGGCGGGACTCCGCTGCTCTTTGCCATCGGGGCGTCTGCTCTGGAACCTGTCCAGCCTGCGGCCGGTGTCACTGACTGTGGGCGATTCTGAAGACCGCGCCTCTCCTCAGCCATCGCTTGCTGTGAGCGGGGCCCCGGGTGGGCACGGGGGGACCAGGCGAGGGTGTTATCACGTCGGATCATGGCCACGCGTGATTACCCTGGCGCTCTGCCCAGCAGTGACTCCGCGGGCCGTGTTCCCGTGTCTCTGTGCTGGGAGCGAGAAGGTGCCAGAACCAGCCCTGCCTCCTCCTGCTTGGTGAGGCCCCCCGTCCCTCCACCTGCCGCACACCCAGCCCAGATCTCCCCCGGGCTCTCCTGCAGCCCCGAAGGCCAAGCATCGTCTTTACAAGACTTGTTCCCATGCAGATCATTTTTTAGGGGAACACATTTGTGCCAAGAGAACTGTTTTTAATTGAGATGCTTTAAAAAAAAATGGAACATTATGAGAGTAGAACCTAAACTCCGCTTTGCCGCTAGCCGGCACCGAGTCAGGCACCCGCGTTTCAGAACGACGAGGATGTGAGTGCCAGCACGGGGAGTCAGAAAGACAGATGGGCTTAATTTAGATGTGCTGGCAGCGAGCACAGAAACACATAAACCGGCTCCGCAGCTCAGATGTGTGTCGCTCACGCTGCGGCAGAGAGATGAGATGTGTCCGGCGGCGCTGGGACAGAGCCTGCTGCCTTTGGAGTCTCTGCGGGGAGAGAGCCACGGCCGCCGAGAGAAACCACAGTCCCCTGTTTGCTCTAGCAGCATTCAGCGGTCGGAGCCTCAGGAACATTCTAGTAAATGCTCAGACTCCCCTTTGTTCTGGTTGCACCCCTGACCACCCAGCTCCTTTCCTGTGGCGCGGCCATCTGGGGGGTCCTGTCCCGTGACTGAGCAGAGGTGAGGGACGGAGGGAAGACCCCGGTGCGCAGGGTGCCGTGGTGAAAGGACCCTGTGCTTTGGTGTAAATCCCCCTTACCTTCCCTGTTCATGTGCCGTTGACGAGGTCCTCAACCTGCATCCCACACGACAAAGGGATCCCTTGAAAGACCCGTCAGCAGGTGAGGATCCTGGGGTCGGAGAGCTCAGCACACTCCCCAACTGCCCAGCGACGAGTTGGTGGAGGGGCACCACCGTCTGTGGTTCGGGGCCCCAGGCTCAGCCTCTGGCCGCAGAGCGGGCTGCAGAGGAGGCTCTGAGGACACGGGGTGGGGTCGGCTGAGCACCGAGCAGTGACCTCTCAGCACCGAAACCTCAGACGTGCCATCCCGACCGTCCGTGGCCCTGACGATCTGTGGCATTTGGGCTGACAAGGCTGCTCGTCCATGACGCTCACAGCCCTCCACGGCCAACGCACAACCCGCCGTCTCCTTGTACAGTGGCGCGTGTGTGAGTGTTCGAGGGCGTGTGAGTGTGAGAGCAAGCGGGGTGAGTGTAAGCGAGGGTCTGGATGTGTGTGAAGGTCTGGTACGAGTGGGAGTTCAGTGAATGTGTGTGTGTGGATGTGCGCACGGTTGTGTGTGCGATTGCGTGAGTGAGGGCACGTGCAGTTGTGTGTGCGCGTGTGGTTGTGTGTGAAAGTCTGAGGTGTGTGCGGCTGGTGGCAGGTGGGTCTGAGTGTGTGAATACGGCCGCCGGAGGGGAGGACGCAGAAGCTGAGGAAGGCACCTCATGGTCCCTTGGGGCACCTCTGGTCGCACTCGCCGTGGCTCTGCTCAGAGAAGCAGCTGGTGGCCTTTCTTTATTGAACGTATGACAACTTCCGCAGAAAGACTCCGCACTACTTCACAATGTTTATGCTGAAAATCGTTGGTTGCTAGAAAGCAACGTTTTGAAAATTATCACCAAAAGCTAGCAGCCAAGGATTGTGTTCTTCGCTTGATTGGGAAGTTTCTCCCCCAAACCGGAGGGCAAGCTCACACGTCGTCACGGCCCGGGCCCTGCACTCCCGTGCAAACACGCCCACGAGGCCGCCCACCGGTTCTTCAACGATGTGGCACGCGTCAGTGGGCAAACAGCGGAGCTGCTGGCTCAAAGGCCTCGACCGAGGTCTCTCGGCAACCCCGTGCCTCCTGCAGCTTGCCGAGGGCGCGCTCGCCGGTGACGCCATCAGGACTGCGGGGGAAGTTACGGTTGGATTCTACAGCTTGCATGGAAATGCGGAGAGGGAAGGATACACAGTGAAGAAAATAAACGTATTTTGTAAAAACATGAGGCGTTTCATTCTGGCTTCGGGGTGTGGGTAAGGACGGGGTCACAGGAGAGCCTGGAAGCTGCGCGCGCCCCTCATCAGGTTCGCAAGGAAGCGGCGGCCGCCGTGTCCTCCCGGGAAACCAGGGTGCGTCAGTAACGGGGAGCTCCAACGGGAAAACTGAACCCAGCTCCCAGCCCGCACACTCCATGAAAAGATAATAAACCCCAAATGGGTCAGGCATTTATTTGAATAGGAAAGATAAGGCGAGAAAGCTTTGAGACGGCTAGTAACGGGGAAATAAGGCAGACCCTGGGGCAGGCAGGTGCGTCCGGTGTGGAGTGATAGGCGCTCACCAGAAAGGGAGAGCTGGATCAATGAGATCACACTCGAATGAACAATTTCCATTGTTAAAAGCTTCTCTCGAGAAGGCGGGAAGGCAGGCTCCATGGAGGTGCAGATATTCCCGAAACACGTAACACGAGAGATGTGATCCTGCCTAGAATATTCTGACTCCTTTCAGTCACGGAGGAAGACGGGCGGCCCAATTTTAAAGATGGGCCAGAAACTGGACCAGTTACAAAAGTGAACATCTAAACTAACACTGAATGTGAGAAATTGTTCAGGGCCCGTGGTCATCGGGAGGTGTCCGTGCAGACCACCTGGGGCATCAACGGCCAAGGGAGAGTCAGTGGTGGGTGGGAGGTCTGGCAGCGTTGGGCAGCAGGGACATGGTCGTGCTGGGACCCTCATCGGGGACAGCTTGGAGGGGTGATCGGCACAACGCTGGGCAAGACCGTGTCGTGTCGTCTGGGAAAGCTGCTTGGATGCACCATGTGTCATTTAGGGATGCTGTCCTCAGGCATCCAGCCAACAGAAATGTGTCTGCACACTCATTCTGGGACGTGGACGGGGCCACGCACAGGAGCCCTCCCTGACAGACCCACACTGTGCCCCACGCAGGCAAGGGAGGGGTCCTATGGCAAAGAGAAGCCGCGAATTACAACCTCCCACCAGCCCCGGATGGGTCTGACAAACAAGGTTGAGTGAAGAAGCCAGACACAAAATGCACACACCGTGGCTGTGGCCACACTTTCTCTGATACATGTCCACCCAGTGTGGGGCCCACGCCCCTCCCCTTGAACCTCCAAGGGCTTAGAGCTTGCTTCCACCGACACCACGGCACAGTCGACACGCAGGACTTTCAAGGCTGGGCTACAAACAACCGGCCTCGTCTCTGTTCACCGGAGCGCTGGGACTTGGTCAGCCCCTGCTGCGTAAGAAAACACCCAACTCAGCGGCACGAAACCACCGACGTGGTGTGTGCTGGTGCAGCAGAAGGTGAGGGTTTGGGACACGCAGAGCGAGGATGGCTGGTTTCCCCTGGGAAGAGCCGGAGGCTGCTGGGAGCCGAGAGACGGAAGCCGGAGCGGTTGGGGCTGTGGGTCTGTTGCCGTGAGCTGTGTCTGCCCACGTGTGTGCGTAGCTCGGCTCAGCGGCGTCTGTCATCCAGACCGCCTGCACACGGCCCGCAGGCTCGTCTGCCTCGGGGGGGGGTGGTCAGGCTTCCCACATGCCGCAGCAGCGAGCTGGAATGATCTATAATCCCATTTCGATGGAGTTTGACTGCATGCAACATTAACTGTGATGACCTGGACGGCGCTTGCCCCTGTGGGGACGATAGTGGCCAGATGGAGTATGACAGGGGCTTCTGGGTTCCGGCAATGTTTTATTTTATGATCTGGACACTACAGGTTTGGTCGAGTTTTGACAATTCTTCGTGCTATGCTCTTGGGCTTCTGTGTCTCTGCATTCACATTGTACCGTCCCGCATATCCCAGAAAGTGAGTGAGCTGCGTTACCGCAGGCTCAGTGCGCGCTGGACCCCACGCTGGTGCTTCTCCTGCACCCCCCTTTGATCCTTGCAATGCTTCTGTGCGCAGGACCTGGTATCACAGAGACGCGAACGGACCGTCCCCAGCTGGCCCTTAGTGGCACGGGGGTGCGGACAAGCATTTCGGTCGATCCCAAGCCCGGCTCCTAACCAGAATTTATGTTGTTCTTAAAATGAATGCTCTAAGCCACCCAGGCAATCAGCAGAAATCTGATAAACAATATGGTAAATGAACACACATCGTCCGAAGTTCAACCTCACCAGAAATCAAAGAAACACAGACTCCAGCCACGAGGACTTGTTTTTCTTCTTTATCAAATTGGCAATAATCACGAGCATGTGATTGGCTACATTTGGGAAGTTTATGGGGAAATTCTTGTGCCTTGTGAGTGGGGATGTAAATTGTTGTAAATGTCTTGCAGATATTTGACAAATATGCATTAAATATTTAAATGAACATAGCTTTTAACCTAGCAATCCCGATTCTAGTGATCTCCTCTGAGAATAATGGGGCCATTACTCAGGACTCGGACGGCGAGGTCATTCACCATCGAGGGTCAGAGCACACAGAAGAGGGAGGGAGAAGGGGGGGCCCAGGACGGATTAGGACACCCCAGTTGTGGGTCACGGAATGTGTAATGGAACAATCATCGCACGCGTGGAATGTAGTAGGAATCCCATGTCGTGTTGCGCACACAGTAATCCCTCCCATGCGTGTGCGTGTGCACGCGTGAGCAGAGCGAACTGCGGTACGTGAGCCAGGTAAGCCGTCTGTACATGCGCGTCGTGCTGGTGTACGGAGCGGTGAACGGATTATTCCAAAATGTAAACAGTTTTGGGGGCGGTTAGTAGCATTGAGTCTTTTATTGGGAGTGTTTCTGTGGGGGCCCCGAGCTCATCTGTGCATCATACACTCCTCCGCAAACGCTTGCAGAGCTGAAGCCATGTGGAGAATGTTCACAAAACCGTGTCAAGTGCAAAAGGAAGGCTCGTGATCATAGGCTCCCGATGGCTGAAGCTGTGTGGGGTCTCGCCTGAAGGGGATACACAAGAGAAATAACAACTGCCACGGAAGGATTTTTTTAACCTATTTTTTGTGTTTTATGTGTCCGCGCTGGTGCCGAACACTGAACGGTGAAGTTGCCCAATGACCGCGACACAGAAGCCGTACGTTGAAGCTCAGGTCCAAGGCCGGCCTCTCCCACAGGAGCCCTCACGGGCACAGCCCGCAGCCCCCGCGGACGGTCAGGGCTGTCCCCCCACCCCCCGGGGCTGGGAGCGGAGCAGCCCTGGGACCTGACGTTGGGGGTGATGACCCCGCTGGGTGCCGTCCATGCGGGACCTCCGCTTTCTTCCCGGTAGGGTGGGCTCCTGGATCCTTCCGGAAGCAGAGTTCACAGCTACGGGGCCTCCTCCCCAACCCGATTGGACCCCCGCCTGCCACTGCCGTGACCTCCTAAACTACTGAGACTATCAGTATCACCCCTGCCTGAGACACCCCCCGGGGTCCAGTCCTCACCCGGGGGGCCCCCATCCGGCTCCTGCCGCCCATCCCCCTCTCTGCAGACCTTGGTCTGTCCCCTGCCTCCTCTCAGCAGTTTGCTCCTGCTCATCCGGGCACCACGGGCTCACGTCACTTCCAAAGGGAAGTCCGGCCTCTTGCACGTTCCCTACCTGACCCCAGAAACACACACGTGTACAGCGCACACACAGTCACACACCTGCGTGCGTTCTTACACCCGCACAGACACTCACCAGCTGACCGCACACCCGGGCTCGCACGCACGCACACACAGACTCACGAGCTCGCCCCCGGCACGAGCATACACCCGGCTGCAGACACACACACACACACACATGTTCACACTGAACCTAGAGTCTCTCCAGACTGGGCCACTGTCCCTCCTCGCACGACCGACGCCCCCATCCCCCGACGTCAGCTTCGTCTCTGGTTTTGAAGTGACTCACGGCTGCAGGTCTGTCTCTCGCCTGCTGTGGCCGCTCAGGCCCGCCTCTGTTCCACACGAAGCTCTACGTCCGAACGCAGCAGAGCGCGGTACACCTGCGAGCTCTCAGCAGCGCGTGCCAGTGGGCGGGTGACCGGCTGGCTGCGCAGCCGGGGTGAGGGGTGACCTCCCGGCGTCGGGGCCTCGCCTCACATTGTCCTGGGAGGTTCCGGGGAGGTGTGTGGGAGGACAGGCCGACCCCCTGCCCGCCCAGGAGTGAGGACAAAGTCACCAGCAGCCTGCCGGGGTCTTGTCGGGGGATCCGGGTCCACACGGGCGCAGACGCACGGGCCACACGCGGGGACCTCACGCTCTGTAGGTGTTACCACACCATTGCACACTCTCTATTTCCTGATCTCTGCACCTGGACCCGCCGGCCCCCGCCTCCAGGGTCCCACCAGAACATCCCCATGGGGACTGTGACACAGTTACTGTGTCTCACGCACCCCAGTGGCCCCTGTTTTCAGACTTTGTCCTGGAGTCTCTATTTCAGGCCCTTCGACGACAGAGCTCGGCGGCCTCCCCAGGCCCTGCGTGGGCTGCGCCTGATAGCTCGGATGCCGTGGTGGGGCGCCAGGGGCTGGGGAGACTGGACGCTGGGTGCCGCAAGGCCACAGAAAGGGCCCGGTGTTGCAGGGTGCTGGCGAGGTGTGGCCCCCGCAGACCCCCGGACGGAGCTGAGCATGGACAGCAAGGTCAAGGGGGGGGCTCGCAGGGGTGGATGCTCAGCTTCCCCAGCGCTGGGGCCGCAGCAGCCACGGCCTCGATGGGGAGAAGTGGCCTCAATGGAGGGAAGCCTTCGCGTGAGGCGTGAGGGGCCCGGCTTCAGGTGCTCGGGCCAGCACAGCCGGGGGAAGCTTGCAGTGCTCGATCCTGGCACGCTGTGAGGGAGAGGGTCCGTGCTGTCCTCGGACTGCATCAGGCAAGTAGAAATCCAGTCATATTTCTATGATTCGTAGGTCAGTTGTGTAAATGAGACACTAATTTGCGTTTTCTAATAGGCTCGGGCCACACAGGTATTAAAACAGTCTCTGGGTGTGACCATAATTTGGATGGGATTCTCATCGTCTCCCTGTGTACTCGGGGCTTCTTTTTGTGTCAGTAATTGCTTCCTAATTATCTTCCAGTTGCTAAATAACATTTTACTTAGTTTATCAAACAGAATTTTCTAAAGCACCTCCGGAAGGCATTGTCAGCATCTGACTCTGATTACCATCATCCGGCAGAAATGAGGCATCAGCCTCTGTCACTGGGTAGAGCACGCGGACTCGGCAGGGAGTCCCTGGGGCGACTCCATGCCGCGGGGAGCCTGGCCCCAAGAGCGCAGGAGCAGGCGGCCGGCCGTCCCTGGCCGCTCCGCAGGAACGAACCAAAGCGGCACACAGGGACTTGAGAGCGGGCTCCGACGTGTGCCGAGGGTGGAAGCCGTCATTCTGTCCTCACAGCAAGAAAATCGGCCCCAAGGGGACATCAGAGAGCTGAGTGTGAGGGACACCTAGAGCGACACCTGGCTGCGCAGTCACAGTCAGGATCCACGTGCCAGGGGCAAGGCCCAGGGGAGGAGCCCCAACCGATGGGGCATTTCCAGGTAATGTTGCTGATTTGTTGGAGGCCTGCCAAGTGGGAGAGTGTCCTGGGGCCACCATTTCGGAGGCTAAACGCTCATGGTGTTTCCTCCAGGAACTCCACCGGGTTCTCTCCCAGAGAGGAACAGAGGGAGCCCCCCCCACACTCTGCCCCAGGGCTTGGGTGGAGCAAGGGAGAACATGACCATCCCGATGGCCACCAAGAAGGGCTGTGCCTGGGGGAACGTTCGCAAGAGCCCCAAGCCCACACGAGTGAGCCCATCTGACCTTCCTTGAGCAAAACAAAAACAAGGACACCAAGGCAACGTGTGGAGACCAAGTCCAGGGTCACAGTCCCAGTGAAAGACTCGCATTTAATCCTTGGATTACAGAATGCCCCCCCTTCCCTTCTCCTTCCCCCACGTCACGCAGGCTCCAGCATAGTGACCGTGGGTTATTAGGACAGAAGGAGCTGAAAGACTCAGCTGCTGTTTAAGTAGGAACTCACGCCTGGGAAACCCAGACTCAAGAGACGTTTGGAGACATGACACACACAGTACATACGAATCTAACTACGTCAGTAAATCCCCCAAATAAAGAAGAGAGCACACATCCACGATTCTGGACAGAGGTAAATGCTTGAGTACATTAACAAACGGGAGAAGAGACAAACATGCAATGTGGAATAATCCCCAATAATTTACCCAGCATCCCCCTCCACCCGCGAAGTCGGAGCTGCACGTGGTGACTTCCGTAGAATGCGTGTGGGTTGGGGCAGAGGGAGTAGGCATGGTTTGTGCAGAGAAATCCCGGACATACCGTCAAGGTTAGCGTCAACAGTGACACATCGTGTTGATGGCTTGTGCCCTTGTATGGTGTGAAGGATGACCCTGACCCTGTGATCTTTCTCCCCACAACTCAGGAGCAGCCTAGCCATGAAACTACTGAGAAAAATTACAACAGTGGGACATCCTACAAATGCCTGACCAGTGTTCTTCAAAATGTCACGTTCATCAGAAACAAGGAAAGTCAGAGACACTGTCACAGCCAACAGGAGACAAAATGTGATGGGACACAGGGTGGCTCATCGGGTTAAGAGTCTGCTTTTGGCTCAGGTCATGATCTCAGTGTCCTGGGATTAATCCCACTTTGGGCTCTCTGCTCATCAGGGAGCCTGATTCTCCCTATGCCTGCTGCTCTCCCTGCTTGTGCTCAATCTCTCTCTCTCTCAAATAAATAAAGTCTTTTTAAAAAAATGTGTTGTCCCGATATTTTTCAAAGAGCTGGAACAAATAATCCTAAATTTTTTTTTTTTTTAAATATTTTATTGATTTGACAGACAGAAATCACAAGTAGGCAGAGAGGCAGGCAGAGAGAGAGGAGGAAGCAGGCTCCCTGCGGAGCAGAGAGCCCGATGCGGAGCTCGATCCCAGGACCCTGAGATCATGACCCGAGCCGAAGGCAGAGGCTTTAACCCACTGAGCCACCCAGGCGCCCCGACAAATAATCCTAAAATTTGTATGGAGTCAGAAGAGACCCCGAATTGCTAAGGAAATGTTGAAAAACAAAAACAAAACTGGCGGCATCACGTTACCCGATTTCAAGCTTTACTACAAAGCTGTGATCACCAAGACAGCGTGGTACTGGCATAAAAACAGACACATAGACCAGTGGAACAGAGTAGAGAGCCCAGATATGGACCCTCAACTCTATGGTCAAATAATCTTCCACAAAACAGGAAAAAATATTCAATGGAAAAAAGACAGTCTCTTCAATAAATGGTGCTGGGAAAACTGGACAGCGATATGTAGAAGAATGAAACTCGACCATTCTCTTACACCGTACACAAAGATAAACTCGAAATGGATAAAAGACCTCAACGTGAGACAGGAATCTATCAGAATCCTAGAGGAGAACATAGGCAATAACCTCTTCGATATCAGCCACAGCAACTTCTTTCAAGATATGTCTCCAAAGGCCAAGGAAACAAAAGCGAAAATGAACTTTTGGGACTTCATCAAGATCAAAAGGAGAGGAGTCTTTGGAACACTGTTATGCTGTAAATAAACAAAGCAAACAAAAAAAACTATAAAAAAAAACCAAAAGACTCCTCTCCTGCAGGCAACTATGTTTCTGGGCTCTGGGGGACTTGCCGAGCACCTCTTATGTGGCCGCCAGCCTCGGTCCACAGTGCCAGGGGAGCCTTATGACCTGGTGCACTCACAGGGCAGCCTGGAGCTTGGAGGGTGGTAGGGTTGCATGCACTGCAGATGACCCAGGGGCACCGAACTGTGGTGAATGGGGAACTGGAATAATGGGCCCTCCCCTTAGATATTTCTGGCATCGGTAGGTGACATTAGGATGTCACCTTCCAAAGTCTGCCAAGATGGCTCCAGCTTCCATCTCCACAGGTTCAAGCATGATTCCAGTTCACATGAAACCCTCCGAGGTCCCTCCCTGTCACTGCGTGTCCTGGGTGTCCTGTCTCCATCCCTAACCCACATCTCCAAAGGCCAAGGAAACAAAAGCAAAAATGAACTTTTGGGACTTCATCAAGATCAAAAGCTTCTGCACAGCAAAGGAAACAGTCAACAAAACAAAGAGGCAACCCACGGAATGGGAGAAGATATTTGCAAATGACAGTACAGACAAAAGGTTGATATCCAGGATCTATAGAGAACTTCTCAAACTCAACACACACTAATCAGATAATCATATCAAAAAATGGGCAGAAGATATGAACAGACACTTCTCCAACGAAGACATACAAATGGCTATCAGACACATGAAAAAATGTTCATCATCACTAGCCATCAGGGAGATTCAAATTAAAACCACACGGAGATACCACCTGACACCAGTTAGAATGGCCAAAATTAGCAAGACAGGAAACAACGTGTGTTGGAGAGGATGTGGAGAAAGGGGAACCCTCTTACACTGTTGGTGGGAATGCAAGTTAGTGCAGCCACTTTGGAGAACAGTGTGGAGATTCCTGAAGAAATTAAAAATAGAGCTTCCCTATGACCCTGCAATTGCACTGCTGGGTATTTACCCCAAAGATACAGATGTAGTGAAAAGAAGGGCCATCTGTACCCCAATGTTTATTGCAGCAATGGCCACGGTCGCCAAACTGTGGAAAGAACCAAGATGCCCTTCAGCGGACGAATGGATAAGGAAGATGTGGTCCATATACACAATGGAGTACTATGCCTCCATCAGAAAGGATGAATACCCAACTTTTGTAGCAACATGGACGGGACTGGAAGAAATTATGCCGAGTGAAATAAGTCAAGCAGAGAGAGTCAAGTATCATATGGTCTCACTTATTTGTGGAGCATAACAAATAACATGGAGGACATGGGGAGATGGAGAGGAGAGGGAGTTGAGGGAAACTGGAAGGGGAGATGAACCATGAGAGACTATGGACTCTGAAAAACAACCAGAGGGTTATGAAGGGGCGGCGGGGGGTGGGGGGGTGGGGTGGGAGGTTGAGGAACCAGGTGGTGGGTAATAGGGAGGGCAGGTACTGCATGGAGCACTGGGTGTGATGCCAAAACAATGAACACAGTTATGCTGTAAATAAACAAATAAAAATAAATAAATTAAAAAAAAATGTGTTGTCCTGGATGGGGTTTTGGAAAAGAAAAAAAGGCATTAGGGAAACCTGGCACTTTAGTGAGTAATATTTACCAGGCACTGGTTAATAAGTGAACCAGACACATCAGTTAATAATCATGTTTCAAAATTATTTTATTAATTATGGCAACCAGACTGTACACATTTAAAATGTTAATTAGAGAAAACTAGGTGTCGGGTATGTGGAAACTCAGTGCTATCTGCTCACCTTTCCCGTAAATCTGAAAATTTCCCTTTTTTTGGTTCAATTCATTACTATTATTATTATTATTATTATTATTATTATTATTATTACTATTTTCTTGTGTTATGTTAGTCACCATACAGTACATCATTAGATTTGATGTGGTGTTCCATGACTCATTGTTTGCGTACAACACCAGTACTCCTTGCAATCTGTGCCCTCCCTGATACCCATCACCAGGCTCATCCATCCCCCCACTCCCCTCTGAAACCCACAGTTTGTTTCTCAGAGTCCACAGTCTCTCATGGTTCATCTCCCCCTCCGATTCCCCACCCTTCACTTTTCCCTTCCTTCTCCTAATGTTGTTCCTTACGCTCCACAAGTTAAGTGAAACCATATGATAATTGACTTTCTCTGCTTGACTTAATTCACTCAGCGTAATCTCCCCCACTTGTTGATGCAAAAATCGGGTATTCATCCTTTCTGACGGCTGAGTAATATTCCATTGTATATATGGACCACATCTTCATTATCTCTCCGTCTGTTGAAGGGCATCTCAACTCCTTCCACATTTTTGTGACCATGGCCATTGCTGCTATGAACATTGGGGTACAGATGGCCCTTCTTTTCACTACATCTGGATCTTTGGGATAAATACCCAGTAGTGCAGTTGCTGGGATTGGGTAGCTCTAAGACAAAAAGCTTCTGCTCAGCAAAGGAAACAGCCAACAAAACAATAAAGCAACCCACAGAATGTGAGAAGCTATTCACAAATGACAATACAGACAAAGGACTGAGATCCAAGATCTATAAAGAACTCAAACTCAACACCCAAGAAACAAATAATCAAGTCAAAAAATGGGCAAAAGACATGAACAGGCACTTCTCCAAAGAATACATACAAATGACTCACAGACACATGAAAAGGTGTTCATCATCATCAGCCATCAGGGAAATTCAAATCAAAACATTGAGATACCACCTGACACGGTTAGAATGGCC